>NW_027488817.1:0-343876 GCF_050948215.1 Halictus rubicundus | reverse complement strand
GATAGAGGATAGGATAGGATAGAGGATAGCGTAGGATAGAGGATAGGATAGGATAGAGGATACGATAGGATAGAGGACAGGATAGAGGGTAGAATAGGATAGAGGATGGGATAGGATAGAGGATAGGATAGGATAGCTGATAGGATAGGATAGAGGATAGGATAGGGCAGAGGATAGGATAGGGGATTTTATAGGATAGAGGATAGGATAGGATAGAGGATAGGATAGGATGGAGGATAGAATAGGATAGAGGATAGGATAGGATAGAAGATTGGATAGACGGTAGGATAGGATAGAGGATAGGATAGGATAGAGGATTGGATAGAGGATAGGATAGAGGATAGGAAAGCATAGAAGATAGGATAGGATAGAGGATAGGATAGGATAGAGGATAGGATAGGATAGAGGATAGAGGATAGGATGGGATAGAGGATAGGATAGGATAGAGGATAGGATAGGATAGAGGATAGGATAGGATAGAGGATAGGATAGGATAGAGGATAGGATAGGATAGAGGATAGGATAGAGGTTAGGATAGGGTAGAAGATTGGATAGGATAGAGGATAGAATAGGATAGAGGATAGGATAGGATAGAGGATAGGATAGGATAGGGATAGGATAGAGGATAGGATAGGATAGAGGATAGGATAGGATAGAGGATAAGATAGGATAGAGGATAGAATTGAGGATAGGATAGGATAGAGGATTGGATGGGATAGAGGATAGAGGATAGGATAGGATACAGGAAAGGATAGGATTGAGGATAGGATTGGATACAGGAAAGGATAGGATTGTGGATAGATGATAGGATAGGATAGAGGATTGGATAGGATACAGGATAGGATAGAGGATTGGATAGGATACAGGATAGGATAGGGGATTTGATAGGATAGACGATAGGATAGGATAGAAGATAGGATAGGATAGAGAATAGGATAGGATAGAGGATAGGATAGGATTGAGGATAGGATAGGATAGAGGATAGGATAGGATAGATGATAGGATAGGATAGAGGATATCATAGGATAGAGGATAGGATAGGATAGATAATAGGATAGGATAGAGGATTGGATAGGATACAGGATTGGATAGGATAGGGGAATTGATAGGATAGAGGATAGGATAGGATAGAAGATAGGATAGGATAGAGGATAGGATAGGATAGAGGATAGGATAGGATAGAGGATAGCGTAGGATAGAGGATAGGATAGGATAGAGGATACGATAGGATAGAGGATAGGATAGAGGGTAGAATAGGATAGAGGATGGGATAGGATAGAGGATAGGATAGGATAGCTGATAGGATAGGATAGAGGATAGGATAGGGCAGAGGATAGGATAGGGGATTTTATAGGATAGAGGATAGGATAGGATAGAGGATAGGATAGGATAGAGGATAGAATAGGATAGAGGATTGGATAGAGGATAGGATAGAGTATAGGAAAGCATAGAAGATAGGATAGGATAGAGGATAGGATAGGATAGAGGATAGGATAGGATAGAGGATAGGATATGATAGAGGATAGGATAGGATAGAGGATAGGATAGGATAGAGGATAGGATAGGATAGAGGATAGGATAGGATAGAGGATAGGATAGGATAGAGGATAGGATAGGATAGAGGATAGGATAGGATAGAGGATAGGATAGAGGATAGGATAGAGGATAGGATAGAGGATAGGATAGGATAGAGGATAGGATAGGATAGAGGATAGGATAGGATAGAGAATAGGATAGGATAGATGATAGGATAGGATAGAGGATTGGATAGGATACAGGATAGGATATGATAGAGGATAGGATAGGGGATTTGATAGGATAGAGGATAGGATAGGATAGAGGATAGGATAGGATAGAGGATAGGATAGGATAGAGGATAGGATAGAGGATAGGATAGGATAGAAGATAGGATAGGATAGCTGATAGGATAGGATAGAGGATAGGATAGGGCAGAGGATAGGATAGGGGATTTTATAGGATAGAGGATAGGATAGGATAGAGGATAGGATAGGATAGAGGATAGAATAGGATAGAGGATAGGATAGGATAGAGGATTGGATAGACGGTAGGATAGGATAGAGGATAGGATAGGATAGAGGATAGAGGATAGGATAGAGGATAGAGGATAGGATAGAGGATAGGATAGGATAGAGGATAGGATAGGATAGAGGATAGGATAGGATAGAGGATAGGATAGGATAGAGGATAGGATAGGATAGAGGATAGGATAGGATAGAGGATAGGATAGGATAGAGGATAGGATAGGATAGAGAATAGGATAGGATAGAGGATATCATAGGATAGAGGATAGGATAGGATAGATGATTGGATAGGATAGAGGATTGGATAGGATACAGGATTGGATAGGGTAGGGGAATTGATAGGATAGAGGATAGGATAGGATAGAAGATAGGATAGGATAGAGGATAGGATAGGATAGAGGATAGGATAGGATAGAGGATAGCGTAGGATAGAGGATAGGATAGGATAGAGGATACGATAGGGGATTTGATAGGATAGAGGATAGGATAGGATAGAGGATAGGATAGGATAGAGGATAGGATAGGACAGAGGATAGGATTCGGGATTTGATAGGATAGAGGATAGGATAGGATAGAAGATAGGATAGGATAGGTTATAGGATAGGATAGAGGATAGGAAAGGACAGAGGATTGGATAGAGGATAGGATAGGATAGAGGATATGATAGGGTAGAGGATAGGATAGGATAGAGGATAGGATAGGATAGAGGATTAGATAGGATACAGGAAAGGATAGGATTCAGGATAGATGATAGGATAGGATAGAGGATTGGATAGGATACAGGATAGGATAGGATAGAGGATAGGATAGGATAGAGGATAGGATAGGATAGAGGACAGGATAGGATAGAGGATAGGATAGGATAGAGGATTGGATAGGATACAGGAAAGGATAGGATTGAGGATAGATGATAGGATAGGATAGAGGATTGGATAGGATACAGGATAGGATATGATAGAGGATAGGATAGGATAGAGGATAGGATAGGATAGAGGACAGGATAGGATAGAGGATAGGATAGGATAGATGATAGGATAGGATAGAGGATAGGATAGGATAGAGGATTGGATAGGATAGAGGATAGCGTAGGATAGAGGATAGGATAGGATAGAGGATACGATAGGATAGAGGATAGGATAGGATAGAGGATAGGATAGGACAGAGGATTTGATAGGATAGAGGATAGGATAGGATAGAGGATAGGATAGGACAGAGGATAGGATAGAGGATTGGATAGGATACAGGATAGGATAGGATAGAGGATAGGATAGGGGATTAGATAGGATAGAGGATAGGATAGGATAGAAGATAGGATAGGATAGGGGATAGGATAGGATAGAGGATAGGATAGGATAGAGGATAGGATAGGATAGAGGATTAGATAGGACAGAGGATAAGATAGGATAGAGGATAGGATAGGGGATTTGATAGGATAGAGTATAGGATAGGATAGATGATTGGATAGGATAGAGGATTGGATAGGATACAGGATTGGATAGGGTAGGGGAATTGATAGGATAGAGGATAGGATAGGATAGAAGATAGGATAGGATAGAGGATAGGATAGGATAGACGATAGGATAGGATAGAGGATAGCGTAGGATAGAGGATAGGATAGGATAGAGGATACGATAGGATAGAGGATAGGATAGAGGGTAGAATAGGATAGAGGATGGGATAGGATAGAGGATAGGATAGCATAGCTGATAGGATAGGATAGAGGATAGGATAGGGCAGAGGATAGGATAGGGGATTTTATAGGATAGAGGATAGGATAGGATAGAGGATAGGATAGGATAGAGGATAGAATAGGATAGAGGATTGGATAGAGGATAGGATAGAGGATAGGAAAGCATAGAAGATAGGATAGGATAGAGGATAGGATAGGATAGAGGATAGGATAGGATAGAGGATAGGATATGATAGAGGATAGGATAGGATAGAGGATAGGATAGGATAGAGGATAGGATAGGATAGAGGATAGGATAGGATAGAGGATAGGATAGGATAGAGGATAGGATAGGATAGAGGATAGGATAGGATAGAGGATAGGATAGAGGATAGGATAGAGGATAGGATAGAGGATAGGATAGGATAGAGGATAGGATAGGATAGAGGATAGGATAGGATAGAGGATAGGATAGGATAGAGAATAGGATAGGATAGATGATAGGATAGGATAGAGGATTGGATAGGATACAGGATAGGATATGATAGAGGATAGGATAGGGGATTTGATAGGATAGAGGATAGGATAGGATAGAGGATAGGATAGGATAGAGGATAGGATAGGATAGAGGATAGGATAGGATAGAGGATAGGATAGAGGATAGGATAGGATAGAAGATAGGATAGGATAGCTGATAGGATAGGATAGAGGATAGGATAGGGCAGAGGATAGGATAGGGGATTTTATAGGATAGAGGATAGGATAGGATAGAGGATAGGATAGGATAGAGGATAGAATAGGATAGAGGATATGATAGGATAGAGGATTGGATAGACGGTAGGATAGGATAGAGGATAGGATAGGATAGAGGATAGAGGATAGGATAGAGGATAGAGGATAGGATAGAGGATAGGATAGGATAGAGGATAGGATAGGATAGAGGATAGGATAGGATAGAGGATAGGATAGGATAGAGGATAGGATAGGATAGAGGATAGGATAGGATAGAGTATAGGATAGGATAGAGGATAGGATAGGATAGATGATAGGATAGGATAGAGGATATCATAGGATAGAGGATAGGATAGGATAGATAATAGGATAGGATAGAGGATTGGATAGGATACAGGATTGGATAGGATAGGGGAATTGATAGGATAGAGGATAGGATAGGATAGAAGATAGGATAGGATAGAGGATAGGATAGGATAGAGGATAGGATAGGATAGAGGATAGCGTAGGATAGAGGATAGGATAGGATAGAGGATACGATAGGATAGAGGACAGGATAGAGGGTAGAATAGGATAGAGGATGGGATAGGATAGAGGATAGGATAGGATAGCTGATAGGATAGGATAGAGGATAGGATAGGGCAGAGGATAGGATAGGGGATTTTATAGGATAGAGGATAGGATAGGATAGAGGATAGGATAGGATGGAGGATAGAATAGGATAGAGGATAGGATAGGATAGAAGATTGGATAGACGGTAGGATAGGATAGAGGATAGGATAGGATAGAGGATTGGATAGAGGATAGGATAGAGGATAGGAAAGCATAGAAGATAGGATAGGATAGAGGATAGGATAGGATAGAGGATAGGATAGGATAGAGGATAGAGGATAGGATGGGATAGAGGATAGGATAGGATAGAGGATAGGATAGGATAGAGGATAGGATAGGATAGAGGATAGGATAGGATAGAGGATAGGATAGGATAGAGGATAGGATAGAGGTTAGGATAGGGTAGAAGATTGGATAGGATAGAGGATAGAATAGGATAGAGGATAGGATAGGATAGAGGATAGGATAGGATAGGGATAGGATAGAGGATAGGATAGGATAGAGGATAGGATAGGATAGAGGATAGGATAGGATAGAGGATAGAATTGAGGATAGGATAGGATAGAGGATTGGATGGGATAGAGGATAGAGGATAGGATAGGATACAGGAAAGGATAGGATTGAGGATAGGATTGGATACAGGAAAGGATAGGATTGTGGATAGATGATAGGATAGGATAGAGGATTGGATAGGATACAGGATAGGATAGAGGATTGGATAGGATACAGGATAGGATAGGGGATTTGATAGGATAGACGATAGGATAGGATAGAAGATAGGATATGATAGAGAATAGGATAGGATAGAGGATAGGATAGGATAGAGGATAGGATAGGATAGAGGATAGGATAGGATAGATGATAGGATAGGATAGAGGATATCATAGGATAGAGGATAGGATAGGATAGATAATAGGATAGGATAGAGGATTGGATAGGATACAGGATTGGATAGGATAGGGGAATTGATAGGATAGAGGATAGGATAGGATAGAAGATAGGATAGGATAGAGGATAGGATAGGATAGAGGACAGGATAGGATAGAGGATAGCGTAGGATAGAGGATAGGATAGGATAGAGGATACGATAGGATAGAGGATAGGATAGAGGGTAGAATAGGATAGAGGATGGGATAGGATAGAGGATAGGATAGGATAGCTGATAGGATAGGATAGAGGATAGGATAGGGCAGAGGATAGGATAGGGGATTTTATAGGATAGAGGATAGGATAGGATAGAGGATAGGATAGGATAGAGGATAGAATAGGATAGAGGATTGGATAGAGGATAGGATAGAGGATAGGAAAGCATAGAAGATAGGATAGGATAGAGGATAGGATAGGATAGAGGATAGGATAGGATAGAGGATAGGATATGATAGAGGATAGGATAGGATAGAGGATAGGATAGGATAGAGGATAGGATAGGATAGAGGATAGGATAGGATAGAGGATAGGATAGAGGATAGGATAGAGGATAGGATAGAGGATAGGATAGGATAGGGGATAGGATAGGATAGAGGATAGGATAGGATAGAGAATAGGATAGGATAGATGATAGGATAGGATAGAGGATTGGATAGGATACAGGATAGGATATGATAGAGGATAGGATAGGGGATTTGATAGGATAGAGGATAGGATAGGATAGAGGATAGGATAGGATAGAGGATAGGATAGGATAGAGGATAGGATAGAGGATAGGATAGGATAGAAGATAGGATAGGATAGCTGATAGGATAGGATAGAGGATAGGATAGGGCAGAGGATAGGATAGGGGATTTTATAGGATAGAGGATAGGATAGGATAGAGGATAGGATAGGATAGAGGATAGAATAGGATAGAGGATAGGATAGGATAGAGGATTGGATAGACGGTAGGATAGGATAGAGGATAGGATAGGATAGAGGATAGAGGATAGGATAGAGGATAGAGGATAGGATAGAGGATAGGATAGGATAGAGGATAGGATAGGATAGAGGATAGGATAGGATAGAGGATAGGATAGGATAGAGGATAGGATAGGATAGAGGATAGGATAGGATAGAGGATAGGATAGGATAGAGGATAGGATAGGATAGAGGATAGGATAGGATAGAGGATATCATAGGATAGAGGATGGGATAGGATAGATGATTGGATAGGATAGAGGATTGGATAGGATACAGGATTGGATAGGGTAGGGGAATTGATAGGATAGAGGATAGGATAGGATAGAAGATAGGATAGGATAGAGGATAGGATAGGATAGAGGATAGGATAGGATAGAGGATAGCGTAGGATAGAGGATAGGATAGGATAGAGGATACGATAGGGGATTTTATAGGATAGAGGATAGGATAGGATAGAGGATAGGATAGGATAGAGGATAGAATAGGATAGAGGATAGGATAGGATAGAGGATTGGATAGACGGTAGGATAGGATAGAGGATAGGATAGGATAGAGGATAGGATAGGATAGAGGATAGGATAGGATAGAGGATAGGATAGGACAGAGGATAGGATAGGGGATTTGATAGGATAGAGGATAGGATAGGATAGACGATAGGATATGATAGAGGATAGGATAGGATAGAGGATAGGATAGGATAGAGGATAGGATAGGATAGAGGATTGGATAGAGGATAGGATAGATGATAGGAAAGCATAGAAGATAGGATAGGATAGATGATAGGATAGGATAGAGGATAGGATAGGATAGAGGATAGGATAGGATAGAGGATAGGATAGGATAGAGGATAGGATAGGATAGAAGATAGGATAGGATAGAGGATATCATAGGATAGAGGATAGGATAGGATAGAGCATATTATAGGATAGAGGATAGGATAGGATAGAGGATAGGATAGGATAGGGGATTGGATAGGATAGGATAGAGGATAGGCTAGGATAGAGGATAGGATAGGATAGAGGATAGGATAGAGGTTAGGATAGGATAGAAGATTGGATAGGATAGAGGATAGAATAGGATAGAGGATAGGATAGGATAGAGGATAGGATAGGCTAGAGGATAGGATAGGATAGAGGGTAGGATAGGATAGAGGTTAGGATAGAGGGTAGGATAGAGAATAGGAACGGATAGATGAAATTATAGGATAGAGTGTACGATATTATGGAGGAATGGATATGATAGAGGATAGGATAGAGGACAGGATAGGAAAGATTATAGGATAGGATAGAGGATGGAATAGGATAGAGGATAGGATAGACGATAGGATAGGATAGAGGATAGGATAGGATAGAGGATAGGATAGGATAGAGGATAGGATAGACGATAGGATAGGATAGAGGATAGGATAGAACAGAGGATAGGATAGGATAGAGGATAGTATAGGGATTTGATAGGATAGAGGATAGGATAGGATAGAAGATAGGATAGGATAGAGGATAGGATAGGATAGAGGATAGGATAGGATAGAGGATAGGATAGAGGATAGAATAGGATAGAGAATAGGATAGGATAGAGGATTGGATAGACGGTAGGATAGGATAGAGGATAGGATAGGATAGAGGATAGGATAGGAAAGAGGATAGGATAGGGGATTTGATAGGATAGAGGATAGGATAGGATAGAGGATAGGATAGGATAGAGGATAGAATAGGATAGAGGATAGGATAGGATAGAGGATAGGATAGACGGTAGGATAGGATAGAGGATAGGATAGGATAGAGGATAGGATAGAGGAGAGGATAGGATAGAGGATAGGGTAGGATAGAGGATAGGATAGAGGATAGGATAGGATAGAAGATAGGATAGGATAGCTGATAGGATAGGATAGAGGATAGGATAGGGCAGAGGATAGGATAGGGGATTTTATAGGATAGAGGATAGGATAGGATAGAGGATAGGATAGGATAGAGGATAGAATAGGATAGAGGATAGGATAGGATAGAGGATTGGATAGACGGTAGGATAGGATAGAGGATAGGATAGGATAGAGGATAGGATAGGATGGAGGATAGAGGATAGGATAGAGGATAGGATAGGATAGAGGATAGGATAGGATAGAGGATAGGATAGGATAGAGGATAGGATAGAGGTTAGGATAGGGTAGAAGATTGGATAGGATAGAGGATAGAATAGGATAGAGGATAGGATAGGATAGAGGATAGGATAGGATAGAGGATAGGATAGAGGATAGGATAGGATAGGGGATAGGATAGGATAGAGGATAGAATTGAGGATAGGATAGGATAGAGGATTGGATGGGATAGAGGATAGAGGATAGGATAGGATACAGGAAAGGATAGGATTGAGGATAGGATTGGATACAGGAAAGGATAGGATTGTGGATAGATGATAGGATAGGATAGAGGATTGGATAGGATACAGGATAGGATAGAGAATAGGATAGGATAGAGGATAGGATAGGATAGAGGATAGGATAGGATAGAGGATAGGATAGGATAGATGATAGGATAGGATAGAGGATATCATAGGATAGAGGATAGGATAGGATAGATAATAGGATAGGATAGAGGATTGGATAGGATACAGGATTGGATAGGATAGGGGAATTGATAGGATAGAGGATAGGATAGGATAGAAGATAGGATAGGATAGAGGATAGGATAGGATAGAGGATAGGATAGGATAGAGGATAGCGTAGGATAGAGGATAGGATAGGATAGAGGATACGATAGGATAGAGGATAGGATAGAGGGTAGAATAGGATAGAGGATGGGATATGATAGAGGATAGGATAGGATAGAGGATAGGATAGGATAGAGGATAGGATAGGATAGAGGATAGGATAGGATAGAAGATAGGATAGGATAGAGGATAGGATAGGATAGAGGATAGGATAGGATAGAGGATAGGATAGGATAGAGGATAGGATAGAGGATAGGATAGAGGATAGGATAGAGGATAGGATAGGATAGAGGATAGGATAGGATAGAGGATAGGATAGGATAGAGAATAGGATAGGATAGATGATAGGATAGGATAGAGGATTGGATAGGTTACAGGATAGGATATGATAGAGGATAGGATAGGGGATTTGATAGGATAGAGGATAGGATAGGATAGAGGATAGGATAGGATAGAGGATAGGATAGGATAGAGGATAGGATAGAGGATAGGATAGGATAGAAGATAGGATAGGATAGCTGATAGGATAGGATAGAGGATAGGATAGGGCAGAGGATAGGATAGGGGATTTTATAGGATAGAGGATAGGATAGGATAGAGGATAGGATAGGATAGAGGATAGAATAGGATAGAGGATAGGATAGGATAGAGGATTGGATAGACGGTAGGATAGGATAGAGGATAGGATAGGATAGAGGATAGGATAGGATAGAGGATAGAGGATAGGATAGAGGATAGGATAGGATAGAGGATAGGATAGGATAGAGGATAGGATAGGATAGGATAGAGGATAGGATAGGATAGAGGATAGGATAGGATAGAGGATAGGATAGGATAGAGGATAGGATAGAGGATAGGATAGAGGATAGGATAGGATAGAGGATAGGATAGGATAGAGGATAGGATAGGATAGAGAATAGGATAGGATAGATGATAGGATAGGATAGAGGATTGGATAGGATACAGGATAGGATATGATAGAGGATAGGATAGGGGATTTGATAGGATAGAGGATAGGATAGGATAGAGGATAGGATAGGATAGAGGATAGGATAGGATAGAGGATAGGATAGAGGATAGGATAGGATAGAAGATAGGATAGGATAGCTGATAGGATAGGATAGAGGATAGGATAGGGCAGAGGATAGGATAGGGGATTTTATAGGATAGAGGATAGGATAGGATAGAGGATAGGATAGGATAGAGGATAGAATAGGATAGAGGATAGGATAGGATAGAGGATTGGATAGACGGTAGGATAGGATAGAGGATAGGATAGGATAGAGGATAGGATAGGATAGAGGATAGAGGATAGGATAGAGGATAGGATAGGATAGAGGATAGGATAGGATAGAGGATAGGATAGGATAGAGGATTGGATAGGATACAGGAAAGGATAGGATTGAGGATAGATGATAGGATAGGATAGAGGATTGGATAGGATACAGGATAGGATATGATAGAGGATAGGATAGGATAGAGGATAGGATAGGATAGAGGACAGGATAGGATAGAGGATAGGATAGGATAGATGATAGGATAGGATAGAGGATAGGATAGACGGTAGGATAGGATAGAGGATAGGATAGGATAGAGGATAGGATAGAGGAGAGGATAGGATAGAGGATAGGGTAGGATAGAGGATAGGAAAGCATAGAAGATAGGATAGGATAGAGAATAAGATAGGTTAGAGGATAGGAAAGCATAGAAGATAGGATAGGATAGAGGATAGGATAGGATAGAGGATAGGATAGGATAGAGGATAGGATAGGATAGAGGATAGGATATGATAGAGGATAGGATAGGATAGAGGATAGGATAGGATAGGATAGAGGATAGGATAGGATAGAGGATAGGATAGGATAGAGGATAGGATAGGATAGAGGATAGGATAGGATAGAGGATAGGATAGGATAGAGGATAGGATAGAGGATAGGATAGGATAGAGGATAGGATAGGATAGAGGTTAGGATAGAGGGTAGGATAGAGAATAGGAACGGATAGATGAAATTATAGGATAGAGTGTACGATATTATGGAGGAATGGGTAGGATAGAGGATAGGATAGAGGACAGGATAGGAAAGAGTATAGGATAGGATAGAGGATGGAATAGAATAGAGGATAGGATAGACGATAGGATAGGATAGAGGATAGGATAGGATAGAGGATAGGATAGGATAGAGGATAGGATAGGATAGAGGATAGGATAGACGATAGGATAGGATAGAGGATAGGATAGGACAGAGGATAGGATAGGATAGAGGATAGTATAGGGATTTGATAGGATAGAGGATAGGATAGGATAGAAGATAGGATAAGATAGAGGATAGGATAGGATAGAGGATAGGATAGGATAGGATTGAGGATATGATAGGATAGGGGAATTAATAGGATAGAGGATAGGATAGGATAGAAGATAGGATAGGATAGAGGATAGGATAGGATAGAGGATAGGATAGGATAGAGGATAGGATAGAGGATAGAATAGGATAGAGGATAGGATAGGATAGAGGATTGGATAGACGGTAGGATAGGATAGAGGATAGGATAGGATAGAGGATAGGATAGGAAAGAGGATAGGATAGGGGATTTGATAGGATAGAGGATAGGATAGGATAGACGATAGAATAGGATAGAGGATAGGATAGGATAGAGGATAGGATAGGATAGAGGATAGGATAGGATATAGGATTGGATAGAGGATAGGATAGAGGATAGGAAAGGATAGAAGATAGGATAGGATAGAGGATAGGATAGAGGATAGGAAAGGATAGAAGATAGGATAGGATAGAGGATAGGATAGGATAGAGGATAGGATAGGATAGGATAGAGGATAGAATAGGATAGAGGATAGGATAGGATAGAGGATTGGATATGACACAGGAAAGGATGGGATTGAGGATATATGATAGGATAGGATAGAGGATAGGATAGGATAGAGGATATGATAGGATAGGGGAATTGATAGGATAGAGGATAGGATAGGATAGAGGATAGGATAGAGGATAGAATAGGATAGAGGATAGGATAGGATAGAGGATTGGATAGACGGTAGGATAGGATAGAGGATAGGATAGGATAGAGGATAGGATAGGAAAGAGGATAGGATAGGGGATTTGATAGGATAGAGGATAGGATAGGATAGACGATAGGATAGGATATAGGATAGGAGAGGGTAGAGGATAGGATAGGATAGAGGATAGGATAGGATAGAGGATAGGATAGTGGATAGAATAGGATAGAGGATAGGATAAAATAGAGGATAGGATAGGATAGGGGATTGGATAGGATAGGATAGAGGATAGGCTAGGATAGAAGATAGGATAGGATAGAGGATAGGATAGGATAGAAGATAGTATAGGGATTTGATAGGATAGAGGATAGGATAGGATAGAAGATAGGATAGGATAGAGGATAGGATAGGATAGATGATAGGATAGGATGGAGGATCGGATAGGATACAGGATAGGATAGCATAGGGGAATTGATAGGATAGAGGATAGGATGGATGATAGGATAGATTATAGGATAGAGGATCGGATAGGATAGAGGATAGTATAGGATAGAGGATAGGATAGGATAGAGGATAGGATAGGATAAAGGATAGGATAGGATAGGATAGGATAAAGGATAGGATAGGATAGAGGATAGGATAGAGGAGAGGATAGGATAGAGGATAGGGTAGGATAGAGGATAGGAAAGCATAGAAGATAGGATAGGATAGAGAATAAGATAGGTTAGAGGATAGGAAAGCATAGAAGATAGGATAGGATAGAGGATAGGATAGGATAGAGGATAGGATAGGATAGAGGATAGGATAGGATAGAGGATAGGATATGATAGAGGATAGGATAGGATAGAGGATAGGATAGGATAGGATAGAGGATAGGATAGGATAGAGGATAGGATAGGATAGAGGATAGGATAGGATAGAGGATAGGATAGGATAGAGGATAGGATAGGATAGAGGATAGGATAGGATAGAGGATAGGATAGAGGATAGGATAGGATAGAGGATAGGATAGGATAGAGGTTAGGATAGAGGGTAGGATAGAGAATAGGAACGGATAGATGAAATTATAGGATAGAGTGTACGATATTATGGAGGAATGGGTAGGATAGAGGATAGGATAGAGGACAGGATAGGAAAGAGTATAGGATAGGATAGAGGATGGAATAGAATAGAGGATAGGATAGACGATAGGATAGGATAGAGGATAGGATAGGATAGAGGATAGGATAGGATAGAGGATAGGATAGGATAGAGGATAGGATAGACGATAGGATAGGATAGAGGATAGGATAGGACAGAGGATAGGATAGGATAGAGGATAGTATAGGGATTTGATAGGATAGAGGATAGGATAGGATAGAAGATAGGATAAGACAGAGGATAGGATAGGATAGAGGATAGGATAGGATAGGATTGAGGATATGATAGCATAGGGGAATTAATAGGATAGAGGATAGGATAGGATAGAAGATAGGATAGGATAGAGGATAGGATAGGATAGAGGATAGGATAGGATAGAGGATAGGATAGAGGATAGAATAGGATAGAGGATAGGATAGGATAGAGGATTGGATAGACGGTAGGATAGGATAGAGGATAGGATAGGATAGAGGATAGGATAGGAAAGAGGATAGGATAGGGGATTTGATAGGATAGAGGATAGGATAGGATAGACGATAGAATAGGATAGAGGATAGGATAGGATAGAGGATAGGATAGGATGGAGGATAGGATAGAGGATATAATAGGATAGAGTATAGGATAGGATAGAGGATAGGATAGGATAGCGGATAGGATAGGATAGAGGATAGGATAGGGCAGAGGATAGGATAGGGGATTTGATAGGATAGAGGATAGGATAGGATAGAGGATAGGATAGGATAGAGGATAGAATAAGATAGAGGATAGGATAGGATAGAGGATAGGATAGGACAGAGGATAGGATAGGGGATTTGATAGGATAGAGGATAGGATAGGATAGACGATAGGATAGGATAGAGGATAGGATAGGATAGAGGATAGGATAGGATAGAGGATAGGATAGGATATAGGATTGGATAGAGGATAGGATAGAGGATAGGAAAGGATAGAGGATAGAATAGGATAGAGGATAGGATAGGATAGAGGATTGGATAGACGGTAGGATAGGATAGAGGATAGGATAGGATAGAGGATAGGATAGGATAGAGGATAGGATAGGATAGAGGATAGGATAGGACAGAGGATAGGATAGGGGATTTGATAGGATAGAGGATAGGATAGGATAGACGATAGGATATGATAGAGGATAGGATAGGATAGAGGATAGGATAGGATAGAGGATAGGATAGGATAGAGGATTGGATAGAGGATAGGATAGATGATAGGAAAGCATAGAAGATAGGATAGGATAGAGGATAGAATAGGATAGAGGATAGGATAGGATAGAGGATAGGATAGGATAGAGGATAGGATAGGATAGAGGATAGGATAGGATAGAAGATAGGATAGGATAGAGGATATCATAGGATAGAGGATAGGATAGGATAGAGCATATTATAGGATAGAGGATAGGATAGGATAGAGGATAGGATAGGATAGGGGATTGGATAGGATAGGATAGAGGATAGGCTAGGATAGAGGATAGGATAGGATAGAGGATAGGATAGAGGTTAGGATAGGATAGAAGATTGGATAGGATAGAGGATAGAATAGGATAGAGGATAGGATAGGATAGAGGATAGGATAGGCTAGAGGATAGGATAGGATAGAGGGTAGGATAGGATAGAGGTTAGGATAGAGGGTAGGATAGAGAATAGGAACGGATAGATGAAATTATAGGATAGAGTGTACGATATTATGGAGTAATGGATATGATAGAGGATAGGATAGAGGACAGGATAGGAAAGAGTATAGGATAGGATAGAGGATGGAATAGGATAGAGGATAGGATAGACGATAGGATAGGATAGAGGATAGGATAGGATAGAGGATATAATAGGATAGAGGATAGGATAGACGATAGGATAGGATAGAGGATAGGATAGGACAGAGGATAGGATAGGATAGAGGATAGTATAGGGATTTGATAGGATAGAGGATAGGATAGGATAGAAGATAGGATAGGATAGAGGATAGGATAGGATAGAGGATAGGATAGGATAGGATAGAGGATTGGATATGATACAGGAAAGGATAGGATTGAGGATAGATGATAGGATAGGATAGAGGATAGGATAGGATAGAGGATATGATAGGATAGGGGAATTGATAGGATAGAGGATAGGATAGGATAGAGGATAGGATAGAGGATAGAATAGGATAGAGGATAGGATAGGATAGAGGATTGGATAGGCGGTAGGATAGGATAGAGGATAGGATAGGATAGAGGATAGGATAGGAAAGAGGATAGGATAGGGGATTTGATAGGATAGAGGATAGGATAGGATAGAGGATACGATAGGATAGAGGATAGGATAGAGGATAGAATAGGATAGAGGATAGGATAGGATAGCGGATAGGATAGGATAGAGGATAGGATAGGGCAGAGGATAGGATAGGGGATTTTATAGGATAGAGGATAGGATAGGATAGAGGATCGGATAGGACAGACGATAGGATAGGATAGAGGATAGTATAGGGATTTGATAGGATAGAGGTTTGGATAGGATAGAGGATAGGATAGGATAGAGGATAGGATAGGATAGAGGATAGGATAGGATAGAGGATAGGATAGGATAGAGGATAGGATAGGATAGAGGATAGGATAGGATAGTGGATAGGATACACGATTCGATAGGATAGAGGATAGGATAGGACAGAGGATTTGATAGGATAGAGGATAGGATAGGATACAGGAAAGGATAGGATTGTGGATAGGATTGGATACAGGATAGGATAGAATAGAGGATAGGATACGGGATTGGATAGGATAGGATAGAGGATAGGATAGGATAGAAGACAGGATAGGATAGAGGATTGGATATGACACAGGAAAGGATAGGATTGAGGATATATGATAGGATAGGATAGAGGATAGGATAGGATAGAGGATATGATAGGATAGGGGAATTGATAGGATAGAGGATAGGATAGTATAGAGGATAGGATAGAGGATAGAATAGGATAGAGGATAGGATAGGATAGAGGATTGGATAGACGGTAGGATAGGATAGAGGATAGGATAGGATAGAGGATAGGATAGGAAAGAGGATAGGATAGGGGATTTGATAGGATAGAGGATAGGATAGGATAGACGATAGGATAGGATAGAGGATAGGATAGGGTAGAGGATAGGATAGGATAGAAGATAGGATAGGATAGAGGATAGGATAGTGGATAGAATAGGATAGAGGATAGGATAAAATAGAGGATAGGATAGGATAGGGGATTGGATAGGATAGGATAGAGGATAGGCTAGGATAGGAGATAGGATAGGATAGAGGATAGGATAGGATAGAAGATAGTATAGGGATTTGATAGGATAGAGGATAGGATAGGATAGAAGATAGGATAGGATAGAGGATAGGATAGGATAGATGATAGGATAGGATGGAGGATCGGATAGGGTACAGGATAGGATAGCATAGGGGAATTGATAGGATAGAGGATAGGATAGGATAGAGGATAGGATAGGATAGAGGATAGGATAGGATAGAGGATAGGATAGGATAGAGGATAGGATAGGATAGAGGATAGGATAGGATAGAGGATAGGATAGGATAGAGGATAGGATAGGATAGAGGATAGGATAGGATAGAGGATAGGATAGGATAGAGGATAGCGTAGGATAGAGGATAGGATAGGATAGAGGATACGATAGGATAGAGGATAGGATAGGATAGAGGATAGGATAGGGCAGAGGATACGATAGGGGATTTGATAGGATAGAGGATAGGATAGGATAGAGGATAGGATAGGATAGAGGATAGAGTAGGATAGAGGATAGGATAGGATAGAGGATAGGATAGACGGTAGGATAGGATAGAGGATAGGATAGGATAGAGGATAGGATAGGATAGAGGATAGGATAGGATAGAGGATAGGATAGGGGATTTGATAGGATAGAGGATAGGATAGGATAGAAGATAGGATAGGATAGAGGATAGGATAGGATAGAGGATAGGATAGGATAGAGGATAGCATAGGATAGAGGAGAGGATAGGATAGAGGATAGGATAGGATAGGATAGAAGATAGGATAGGATAAAGGATAGGATAGGATAGAGGATAGGATAGAGGATATAATAGGATAGAGGATAGGATAGGATAGAGGATAGGATAGGATAGCTTATAGGATAGGATAGAGGATAGGATAGCGCAGAGGATAGGATAGGGGATTTGATAGGATAGAGGATAGGATAGGATAGAGGATAGGATAGGATAGAGGATAGAATAGGATAGAGTATAGGATAGGATAGAGGATATGATAGAGGATAGGATAGGATAGAGGATAGGATAGAGGATAGGATAGGATAGAGAATAGGATAGGATAGTGGATAGGATACACGATTCGATAGGATAGAGGATAGGATAGGACAGAGGATTTGATAGGATAGAGGATAGGATAGGATACAGGAAAGGATAGGATTGTGGATAGGATTGGATACAGGATAGGATAGAATAGAGGATAGGATACGGGATTGGATAGGATAGGATAGAGGATAGGATAGGATAGAAGACAGGATAGGATAGAGGATTGGATATGACACAGGAAAGGATGGGATTGAGGATATATGATAGGATAGGATAGAGGATAGGATAGGATAGAGGATATGATAGGATAGGGGAATTGATAGGATAGAGGATAGGATAGGATAGAGGATAGGATAGAGGATAGAATAGGATAGAGGATAGGATAGGATAGAGGATTGGATAGACGGTAGGATAGGATAGAGGATAGGATAGGATAGAGGATAGGATAGGATAGAGGATAGGATAGGGTAGAGGATAGGATAGGATAGAGGATAGGATAGGATAGAGGATAGGATAGGATAGAGGATAGGATAGGATAGAGGATAGGATAGGATAGAGGATAGGATAGGATAGAGGATAGCGTAGGATAGAGGATAGGATAGGATAGGATAGAGGATATGATAGGATAGGGGAATTGATAGGATAGAGGATAGGATAGGATAGAAGATAGGATAGGATAGAGGATAGGATAGGATAGAGGATAGGATAGGATAGAGGATAGGATAGAGGATAGAATAGGATAGAGGATAGGATAGGATAGAGGATTGGATAGACGGTAGGATAGGATAGCGGATAGGATAGGATAGAGGATAGGATAGGGCAGAGGATAGGATAGGGGATTTTATAGGATAGAGGATAGGATAGGATAGAGGATAGGATAGGACAGACGATAGGATAGGATAGAGGATAGTATAGGGATTTGATAGGATAGAGGTTTGGATAGGATAGAGGATAGGATAGGATAGAGGATAGGATAGGATAGAGGATAGGATAGGATAGAGGATAGGATAGGATAGAGGATAGGATAGGATAGAGGATAGGATAGGATAGTGGATAGGATACACGATTCGATAGGATAGAGGATAGGATAGGACAGAGGATTTGATAGGATAGAGGATAGGATAGGATACAGGAAAGGATAGGATTGTGGATAGGATTGGATACAGGATAGGATAGAATAGAGGATAGGATACGGGATTGGATAGGATAGGATAGAGGATAGGATAGGATAGAAAGCAGGATAGGATAGAGGATTGGATATGATACAGGAAAGGATACGATTGAGGATAGATGATAGGATAGGATAGAGGATAGGATAGGATAGAGGATATGATAGGATAGGGGAATTGATAGGATAGAGGATAGGATAGGATAGAGGATAGGATAGAGGATAGAATAGGATAGAGGATAGGATAGGATAGAGGATTGGATAGACGGTAGGATAGGATAGAGGATAGGATAGGATAGAGGATAGGATAGGAAAGAGGATAGGATAGGGGATTTGATAGGATAGAGGATAGGATAGGATAGACGATACGATAGGATAGAGGATAGGATAGGATAGAGGATAGGATAGGATAGAGGAAAGGATAGGAAAGTGGTTAGGATAGGATGGATGATAGGATAGATTATAGGATAGAGGATCGGATAGGATAGAGGATAGTATAGGATAGAGGATAGGATAGGATAGAGGATAGGATAGGATAAAGGATAGGATAGGATAGGATAGGATAATGGATAGGATAGGATAGTGGATAGGATAGAGGATAGGAGAGAGGATAGGATAGGATAGAGGATAGGATAGAATAGAGGATAGAATAGGATAAAGGATTGGATAGGATAGAGGATAGGATAGGATAGAGGATCGGATAGGATTGAGGATAGGATTGGAGAGAGGATAGGATAGGATAAAGGATAGGATAGGATAGAGAATAGGATAGGAAAGTCGATAGGATAGGATAGAGAATGGGATAGGATAGAGGATAGGATAGGATAGAGGATAGCACAGAGAACAGGATAGGATAGAGGATAGGATAGGAGATTGGATAGGATACATGCTAGGAGACGATAGAGAATAGGATAGGACAGACGGTATTATAGGAAAGAGGATACGATAGGATAGAGAATAGGATAGGAAAGACGATAGGATAGGATAGAGAATGGGATAGGATAGAGGATAGGATAGGATAAGGGATAGGATAGGATACAGGATAGGACTGAATAGAGAATTGGATAGTATAGAGAATATCATAGGATAGAGGATAGGATAAGATAGAGGATATTATAGGATAGAGGATAGGTTAGGATAGAGGATATGATAGGATAGAGGATAGGATAGGATGGAGGATATTATAGGATAAAGGGTAGGATAGGATAGAGGATAGGACAGTATAGAGGATTGGATGGAATAGAGGATAGGATAGGATTGAGGATAGGATAGGATAGAGGATAGGATAGGATAGAGGATGGGATAGGATAGAGGATATTATAGGATAGAGGAAAGGATAGGAAAGTGGATAGGATAGGATGGATGATAGGATAGAGGATAGGATAGAGGATTAGATAGGATAGAGGATACTACATTATAGAGGATAGGATACGATAGAGGATACGATATTATAGGCGATATGATAGGATAGTGGAGAGGATAGGATAGAGGAAAGGATAGGAAAGTGGTTAGGATAGGATGAATGATAGGATAGATTATAGGATAGAGGATCGGATAGGATAGAGGATAGTATAGGATAGAGGATAGGATAGGATAGGATAGGATAAAGGATAGGATAGGATAGTGGATAGGATAGAGGATAGGATAGAGGATAGGATAGGATAGAGGATAGGTTAGGACAGAGGATACGATAGGATAGAGTATAGGATAGGATAGAGGATATTATACGATAGAGGATTGGATAGAATAGATAATATTAGAGGATAGAGGATAGGATAGGATAGAGCATAGGATAGAGGATAGAATAGAGGATTGGATAGGATAGAGGATGTTATAGGATAGACGACAGGATAGGATAGAGGATACGATAGGATTGAGGATAGGATAGGATAGAGGATACAGGATACAGGATAGGATAGGATAGAGGATAGGATAGGTTAGAGGATAGTATAAAATAGAGAATAGGATAGGATAGGAAAGAGGATAGGATAGGACAGAGGATACGATAGGATAGATGATGGGATAGGATAGAGGATGCGATATGTTACAGGATAGGATAGGATAGTGGTTAGGATAGGATAGAGGACAGGATAAGATAGAGGGTAGGATAGGATAGAGGATAGGATAGGATAGAGGATACAGGATACAGGATAGGATAGGATAGAGGATAGAATAAGATGGAGGATAGGATCGGATAGAGGATATTATACGATAGAGGATTGGATAGAATAGAGGATATTATAGTATAGAGGATAGGATAGGATAGAGCATAGGATAGAGGATAGAATAGAGGATTGGATAGGATAGAAGATCTTATAGGATAGACGATAGGATAGGATAGACGATAGGATAGGATAGAGGATACGATAGGATTGAGGATAGGATAGCATAGAGGATAGGATAGGATAGAGGATAGGATAAGATAGAGTGTAGGACAGGATAGAGGATAGGATAGGATAGAGGATAGAGGATACAGGATACAGGATAGGATAGGATAGAGGATAGGATAGAATAGAGGATAGGATCGGATAGAGGATACGATAGGTTAGAGGATAGGATAGGATACAGGATGGGATAGGATAGAGGATACGATAGGATAGGGGATAGGATAGTATAGAAAATAGGATAGGACAGAGGATAGGATAGGATAGAGGATAGGATAGAGGATACGATAGAGGATTGGATAGGATAGAGGATATTATATAATTGAAGATAGGATAGGATAGACGATAGGATAGGATAGAGGACAGGATAGGATAGAGGACAGGATAGGATAGAGGATAGTATAGGATAGAGTATAGGATAGGATAGAGGACAGGGTAGGATAGAGGATAGTATAGGATAGACTATAGGATAGGATAGAGGACAGGATAGGATAGAGGATAGGATACGATAGAGGATAGGATAGGATAGAGGATAGGATAGGATAGAGGATAGGATAGAGGATTGGATATAATAGACGATAGGATAGGATAGAGGATAGGAGAGGATAGAGGATAGGATAGGATAGAGGATAGGATAGGATAGAGGATAGGATAGTAAAGAGGATAGGATAGGATAGAGAATGGGATAGGATAGAGGATAGGATAGGATAGAGGATAGCACAGAGAATAGGATAGGATAGAGGATAGGATAGGGGATTGGATAGGATACAGGATAGGATAGGATTGAGGATAGGATAGGAAAGAGGATAAGATAGGAAAGAGATTCGGATAGGGTAGATGATGTTATAGGAAAGAGGACAGGATATGATAGAGGATACGATATTATAGATAATAGAATAGGATGGAGGATCGGATAGGATAGGTTAGAGGATAGGATAGGGGATTGGGTAGGATATAGGACAGGAGACGATAGAGGATAGGATAGGATAGAGGATAGGATAGCATAGAGGATAGGATAGAGGATTGGATAGGATAGATGATAGGATATGATAGAGGATACGATATTATAGAGGATAGGATAGGATAGAGGATCGGATAGGATAGAGGATACGATACGATAGAGGATAGGATAGAGAATAGGATAGGATAGAGGATAGGATAGGGGATTGGATCGGATACAAGATAGGACAGAATAGAGGAAACAATAGGATAGAGGATAGGGTAGGTTAGAGGATCGCATAGGGTAGGGGATAGGGTAGGATTGAGGATAGGATAGGATAGAGGATAGGATAGAGGATACGATAGAGGATTGCATAGGATAGAGGATATTATATAATAGATGTTTGGATAGGTTAGAGGATTGGATAGGATAGAGGATATTATATAATAGAGGTTTGGATAGGTTAGAGGATTGGATATAATAGAGGATATTATGGGATAGAGGATAGGATAGGATAGAGGATAGGATAGGATAAAGGATAGGATAGGATAGGATAGGATAGTGGATAGGATAGAGGATAGGGTAGAGGATAGGATAGGATAGAGGATAGGATAGGATAGTGGATAGGATACACGATTCGATAGGATAGAGGATAGGATAGGACAGAGGATTTGATAGGATAGAGGATAGGATAGGATACAGGAAAGGATAGGATTGTGGATAGGATTGGATACAGGATAGGATAGAATAGAGGATAGGATACGGGATTGGATAGGATAGGATAGAGGATAGGATAGGATAGAAAGCAGGATAGGATAGAGGATTGGATATGATACAGGAAAGGATAGGATTGAGGATAGATGATAGGATAGGATAGAGGATAGGATAGGATAGAGGATATGATAGGATAGGGGAATTGATAGGATAGAGGATAGGATAGGATAGAGGATAGGATAGAGGATAGAATAGGATAGAGGATAGGATAGGATAGAGGATTGGATAGACGGTAGGATAGGATAGAGGATAGGATAGGATAGAGGATAGGATAGGAAAGAGGATAGGATAGGGGATTTGATAGGATAGAGGATAGGATAGGATAGACGATACGATAGGATAGAGGATAGGATAGGATAGAGGATAGGATAGGATAGAGGAAAGGATAGGAAAGTGGTTAGGATAGGATGGATGATAGGATAGATTATAGGATAGAGGATCGGATAGGCTAGTGGATAGTATAGGATAGAGGATAGGATAGGATAGAGGATAGGATAGGATAAAGGATAGGATAGGATAGGATAGGATAAAGGATAGGATAGGATAGTGGATAGGATAGAGGATAGGAGAGAGGATAGGATAGGATAGAGGATAGGATAGAATAGAGGATAGAATAGGATAAAGGATTGGATAGGATAGAGGATAGGATAGGATAGAGGATCGGATAGGATTGAGGATAGGATTGGAGAGAGGATAGGATAGGATAAAGGATAGGATAGGATAGAGAATAGGATAGGAAAGTCGATAGGATAGGATAGAGAATGGGATAGGATAGAGGATAGGATAGGATAGAGGATAGCACAGAGAACAGGATAGGATAGAGGATAGGATAGGAGATTGGATAGGATACATGCTAGGAGACGATAGAGTATAGGATAGGATAGACGGTATTATAGGAAAGAGGATACGATAGGATAGAGAATAGGATAGGAAAGACGATAGGATAGGATAGAGAATGGGATAGGATAGAGGATAGGATAGGATAAGGGATAGGATAGGGGATTGGATAGCATAGAGAATAGGATAGGATAGAGGATATTATAGGATAGAGGGTAGGATAGGATACAGGATAGGACAGAATAGAGAATTGGATAGTATAGAGAATATCATAGGATAGAGGATAGGATAAGATAGAGGATATTATAGGATAGAGGATAGGTTAGGATAGAGGATATGATAGGATAGAGGATAGGATAGGATGGAGGATATTATAGGATAAAGGGTAGGATAGGATAGAGGATAGGACAGTATAGAGGATTAAATGGAATAGAGGATAGGATAGGATTGAGGATAGGATAGGATAGAGGATAGGATAGGATAGAGGATGGGATAGGATAGAGGATATTATAGGATAGAGGAAAGGATAGGAAAGTGGATAGGATAGGATGGATGATAGGATAGAGGATAGGATAGAGGATTAGATAGGATAGAGGATACTATATTATAGAGGATAGGATACGATAGAGGATACGATATTATAGGCGATATGATAGGATAGTGGAGAGGATAGGATAGAGGAAAGGATAGGAAAGTGGTTAGGATAGGATGGATGATAGGATAGATTATAGGATAGAGGATCGGATAGGATAGAGGATAGTATAGGATAGAGGATAGGATAGGATAGGATAGGATAAAGGATAGGATAGGATAGTGGATAGGATAGAGGATAGGATAGAGGATAGGATAGGATAGAGGATAGGTTAGGACAGAGGATACGATAGGATAGAGTATAGGATAGGATAGAGGATATTATACGATAGAGGATTGGATATAATAGAGGATATTATAGGATAGAGGATAGGATAGGTTAGAGCATAGGATAGAGGATAGAATAGAGGATTGGATATGATAGAGGATGTTATAGGATAGACGATAATATAGGATAGAGGATACGATAGGTTTGAGGATAGGATAGGATAGAGGATTCGAAAGTGGGTTGGATAGGATATAGGATAGTATAGGATAGAGAATAGGATAGGATAGAGAACAGGATATGATAGAGGATAGGATAGAGGATAGGATAAAGGATAGGATAGGATAGAGGATATTATAAGATAGACGATAGGATAGGATAGAGGATACGATAGGATTGAGGATAGGATAGGATAGAGGATAAGATAGGATAGAAGATAGGATAGGATATAGGATGGGATAGGATAGAGGATACGATAGGATAGAGGATAGGATAGTATACAGGATTGGATAGGATAGAGGATAGGATAGGATAGGACAGAGGATACGATATAATAGAGCATAGGAGAGGACGGAGTATACGATAGGATAGTATACGATAGAATAGACAATAGGATAGGATATAGGACAGGATAGGATAGAGGATAGGATAGGATAGAGGACTGGATAGGATAGAGGATAGGATAGGATAGACGATAGGATAGGATAGAGGATGGGATAGCATAGAGGATAGGATAGGATAGATGATATTATAGGATAGAGGGTAGGATAGGATACAGGATAGGATAAGATAGAGGATAGAATAGGATAGAGGATAGGATAGGATAGAGGATAGGATAGGATAGGGGATAGGGTAGGATTGAGGATATTATGCAATAGAGGATTGGATAGAATAGAGGATATTATAGGATAGAGGATAGGATAGGATAGAGCATAGGATAGAAGATAGAATGGAGGATTGGATAGGATAGAAGATATTATAGGATAGACGATAGGATAGGATAGACGATAGGATAGGTTTGACGATAGGATAGGATAGACGATAGGATAGGATAGACGATAGGATAGGATAGAGGATACGATAGGATTGAGGATAGGATAGCATAGAGGATAGGATAGGACAGAGGATAGGATAGGATAGAGGATCGGATAGGATAGGATAGGATAGAGGATAGGATAGGGGATTGGTTAGGATAGGGGATTGGATAGGATAGAGGACACGATATTATAGAGGATAGGATAGGATAGAGGATCGGATAGAATAGGATAGAGAATGGAATAGGATAGAGGATAGGATTCGATAGAGGACAGGATAGGATAGGATGGCGGAAAGGATACGTTAGAGGATAGGATAGGATAGAGGATAGGATAGAGGATTGGATAGGATAGAGGATACGATAGGATAGAGGATAGGATAGAGAATAGGATAGGATAGAGGATACGATAGGGGATTGGATCGGATACAGGATAGGAGACGGTAGAGGATAGGATAGGATAGAGGATAGGATAGGATAGGATAGGATAGAGGATAGGATAGGATAGGATAGAGGATAGGATAGGGAATTGGGTAGGATATAGGACAGGAGACGATAGAGGATAGGATAGGATAGAGGATAGGATAGGATAGAGGATAGGATAGAGGATTGGATATAATAGACGATAGGATAGGATAGAGGATAGGAGAGGATAGAGGATAGGATAGGATAGAGGATAGGATAGGATAGAGGATAGGATAGGAAAGAGGATAGGATAGGATAGAGAATGGGATAGGATAGAGGATAGGATAGAGGATAGCACAGAGAATAGGATAGGATAGAGGATAGGATAGGGGATTGGATAGGATACAGGATAGGATAGGATTGAGGATAGGATAGGAAAGAGGATAAGATAGGAAAGAGATTCGGATAGGGTAGATGATGTTATAGGAAAGAGGACAGGATATGATAGAGGATACGATATTATAGAGAATAGAATAGGATGGAGGATCGGATAGGATAGGATAGAGGATAGGATAGGGGATTGGATCGGATACAAGATAGGACAGAATAGAGGAAACAATAGGATAGAGGATAGGGTAGGTTAGAGGATCGCATAGGGTAGGGGATAGGGTAGGATTGAGGATAGGATAGGATAGAGGATAGGATAGAGGATACGATAGAGGATTGCATAGGATAGAGGATATTATATAATAGATGTTTGGATAGGTTAGAGGATTGGATAGGATAGAGGATATTATATAATAGAGGTTTGGATAGGTTAGAGGATTGGATATAATAGAGGATATTATGGGATAGAGGATAGGATAGGATAGAGGATATGATAGGATAAAGGATAGGATAGGATAGGATAGGATAGTGGATAGGATAGAGGATAGGATAGAGGATAGGATAGGATAGAGGATAGGATAGAATAGAGGATAGGATAGGATAAAGGATTGGATAGGATACAGGATAGGATAGGATAGAGGATAGGATAGGATAGAGGATAGGATAGAGGATAGGATAGGATAGAGGATAGGATAGAGGATAGGATGGAGGATTGGATACGACAGAGAACTGGATAGGATAGAGGACTGGATACGATACAGGATAGGATTGAGGATGGGATAGGGTAGAGGATAGGATAGAGGATAGGATACAGGATAGGATAGATGATATTATAGAATAGAGGATTGGATAGAATAGAGGATAGGATAGGATAGAGGATAGGATAGGATAGAGGATAGAGGATAGGATAGGATAGATGATAGAGGATACGATAGGATAGAGGATAGGATATTATAGAGGATTCGATAGGATAGAGGATAGGATAGGATAGTGGATACGGTAGCATAGGATAGAGGGTAGGGTAGGATAGAGGATGGGATAGGATAGAGGATAGGATAGGATAGAGGATAGGATAGGATAGAGGATTGGATAGGATAGAGGATAGGGGATTGGATAGGATAGAGGATAGGATAGAGGATAGGATAGGATAGATGATATTGCAGGATAGAGGACAGCATAGGATAGAGAATAGGATAGGATAGCGGATAGGATAAGATAGAGGATAGGATAGGATAGAGGATAGGATAGGATAGAGGATAGGATAGGATAGGGGATAGGGTAGGATTGAGGATATTATGCAATAGAGGATTGGATAGAATAGAGGATATTATAGGATAGAGGATAGGATAGGATAGAGCATAGGATAGAAGATAGAATGGAGGATTGGATAGGATAGAAGATATTATAGGATAGACGATAGGATAGGATAGACGATAGGATAGGTTTGACGATAGGATAGGATAGACGATAGGATAGGATAGACGATAGGATAGGATAGAGGATACGATAGGATTGAGGATAGGATAGCATAGAGGATAGGATAGGACAGAGGATAGGATAGGATAGAGGATCGGATAGGATAGGATAGAGAATGGAATAGGATAGAGGATAGGATTCGATAGAGGACAGGATAGGATAGGATGGCGGAAAGGATACGTTAGAGGATAGGATAGGATAGAGGATAGGATAGAGGATTGGATAGGATAGAGGATACGATAGGATAGAGGATAGGATAGAGAATAGGATAGGATAGAGGATACGATAGGGGATTGGATCGGATACAGGATAGGAGACGGTAGAGGATAGGATAGGATAGAGGATAGGATAGGATAGGATAGGATAGAGGATAGGATAGGATAGGATAGAGGATAGGATAGGGGATTGGGTAGGATATAGGACAGGAGACGATAGAGGATAGGATAGGATAGAGGATAGGATAGGATAGAGGATAGGATAGAGGATTGGATATAATAGACGATAGGATAGGATAGAGGATAGGAGAGGATAGAGGATAGGATAGGATAGAGGATAGGATAGGATAGAGGATAGGATAGGAAAGAGGATAGGATAGGATAGAGAATGGGATAGGATAGAGGATAGGATAGGATAGAGGATAGCACAGAGAATAGGATAGGATAGAGGATAGGATAGGGGATTGGATAGGATACAGGATAGGATAGGATTGAGGATAGGATAGGAAAGAGGATAAGATAGGAAAGAGATTCGGATAGGGTAGATGATGTTATAGGAAAGAGGACAGGATATGATAGAGGATACGATATTATAGAGAATAGAATAGGATGGAGGATCGGATAGGATAGGATAGAGGATAGGATAGAGGATTGGATCGGATACAAGATAGGACAGAATAGAGGAAACAATAGGATAGAGGATAGGGTAGGTTAGAGGATCGCATAGGGTAGGGGATAGGGTAGGATTGAGGATAGGATAGGATAGAGGATAGGATAGAGGATACGATAGAGGATTGCATAGGATAGAGGATATTATATAATAGATGTTTGGATAGGTTAGAGGATTGGATAGGATAGAGGATATTATATAATAGAGGTTTGGATAGGTTAGAGGATTGGATATAATAGAGGATATTATGGGATAGAGGATAGGATAGGATAGAGGATAGGATAGGATAAAGGATAGGATAGGATAGGATAGGATAGTGGATAGGATAGAGGATAGGATAGAGGATAGGATAGGATAGAGGATAGGATAGAATAGAGGATAGGATAGGATAAAGGATTGGATAGGATACAGGATAGGATAGGATAGAGGATAGGATAGGATAGAGGATAGGATAGAGGATAGGATAGGATAGAGGATAGGATAGAGGATAGGATGGAGGATTGGATACGACAGAGAACTGGATAGGATAGAGGACTGGATACGATACAGGATAGGATTGAGGATGGGATAGGGTAGAGGATAGGATAGAGGATAGGATACAGGATAGGATAGATGATATTATAGAATAGAGGATTGGATAGAATAGAGGATAGGATAGGATAGAGGATAGGATAGGATAGAGGATAGAGGATAGGATAGGATAGATGATAGAGGATAGGATAGGATAGAGGATAGGATATTATAGAGGATTCGATAGGATAGAGGATAGGATAGGATAGTGGATACGATAGCATAGGATAGAGGGTAGGGTAGGATAGAGGATGGGATAGGATAGAGGATAGGATAGGATAGAGGATAGGATAGGATAGAGGATTGGATAGGATAGAGGATAGGGGATTGGATAGGATAGAGGATAGGATAGAGGATAGGATAGGATAGATGATATTGCAGGATAGAGGACAGCATAGGATAGAGAATAGGATAGGATAGCGGATAGGATAAGATAGAGGATAGGATAGGATAGAGGATAGGATAGGATAGAGGATAGGATAGGATAGGGGATAGGGTAGGATTGAGGATATTATGCAATAGAGGATTGGATAGAATAGAGGATATTATAGGATAGAGGATAGGATAGGATAGAGCATAGGATAGAAGATAGAATGGAGGATTGGATAGGATAGAAGATATTATAGGATAGACGATAGGATAGGATAGACGATAGGATAGGTTTGACGATAGGATAGGATAGACGATACGATAGGATAGAGGATACGATAGGATTGAGGATAGGATAGCATAGAGGATAGGATAGGACGGAGGATAGGATAGGATAGAGGATCGGATAGGATAGGATAGGATAGAGGATAGAGATAGGGGATTGGTTAGGATAGGGGATTGGATAGGATAGAGGACACGATATTATAGAGGATAGGATAGGATAGAGGAGCGGATAGGATAGGATAGAGGATCGCATAGGATAGGATAGAGGATCGGATTGGATAGGATAGAGGATAGGATAGGGGATTGGGTAGGATAGAGGACAGGAGACGATAGAGGATAGAATAGGATAGAGGATAGGATAGGATAGAGGATAGGATAGGATAGAGGATACGATATTATACAGGATAGGATAGGATAGGGGATAGGATAGAATAGAGGATAGGATAGAGGATAGGATAGAGGATAGGATAGGATAGAGGATAGGATATAGGATTGGATAGGATAGAGGATAGGATACGATAGAGGATATTATAGGATGGAGTATAGGATAGGATTGAAAATAGGATAGGGTGGAGGATAGGATAGGATAGAGAATAGAATAGGAAAGATGATATTATAGGATTGAGGATAGGATTTGATAGTGGATAGGATAGAGGATTGGATAGGGTAGAGGATTGGATAGGATAGAGGATAGGATATCGGATTGGATAGCATAGAGGATAGGATACGATAGAGGATAGGATAGGATAGAGAATAGGATAGGATAGAGAACAGGATAGGATAGAGGATAGGATAAAGGATAGGATAGGATAGAGGATATTATAAGATAGACGATAGGGTAGGATAGAGGATACGATAGGATTGAGGATAGGATAGGATAGAGGATAAGATAGGATAGAAGATAGGATAGGATACAGGATGGGATAGGATAGAGGATACGATAAGATAGAGGATAAGATAGGATAGAGGATAGGATAGGATACAGGATGGGATAGGATAGAGGATAGTATAGGATAGACAATAGAATGGGATATAGGACAGAATAGGATAGAGGATACGATAGGATACAGGATACGATAGGCTAGAGGATAGGATAGGGGATTGGATAGGATACACGATAGGATAGGAAAGAGGATAGGATAGGACAGATGATACGATAGGATAGAGGATAGGATAGGGGATTGGTTAGGAAAAAGGATAGGATAGGATAGAGGATAGGATAGGGTAGAGGATGGGATAGGACAGAGGGTAGGATAGGGTAGAGGATAGGATAGGACAGAGGATAGGATACGATAGAGGATGGGATAGGATAGAGGATAGGATAGGATAGGGTATAGGGTAAGATTGAGGATAGGATAGGATTGAGGATAGGATAGGATAGAGGATAGGTTAGGACAGAGGATACGATAGGATAGAGTATAGGATAGGATAGAGGATATTATACGATAGAGGATTGGATATAATAGAGGATATTATAGGATAGAGGATAGGATAGGATAGAGTATAGGATAGAGGATAGAATAGAGGATTGGATATGATAGAGGATGTTATAGGATAGACGATAATATAGGATAGGGGATACGATAGGTTTGAGGATAGGATAGGATAGAGGATTCGAAAGTGGGTTGGATAGGATATAGGATAGTATAGGATAGAGAATAGGATAGGATAGAGAACAGGATAGGATAGAGGATAGGATAGAGGATAGGATAAAGGATAGGATAGGATAGAGGATATTATAAGATAGACGATAGGATAGGATAGAGGATACGATAGGATTGAGGATAGGATAGGATAGAGGATAAGATAGGATAGAAGATAGGATAGGATATAGGATGGGATAGGATAGAGGATACGATAGGATAGAGGATAGGATAGTATACAGGATTGGATAGGATAGAGGATAGGATAGGATAGGACAGAGGATACGATATAATAGAGCATAGGAGAGGACGGAGTATACGATAGGATAGTATACGATCGAATAGACAATAGGATAGGATATAGGACAGGATAGGATAGAGGATAGGATAGGATAGAGGACTGGATAGGATAGAGGATAGGATAGGATAGACGATAGGATAGGATAGAGGATGGGATAGCATAGAGGATAGGATAGGATAGAGGATATTATAGGATAGAGGGTAGGATAGGATACAGGATAGGATAAGATAGAGGATAGGATAGGATAGAGGATAGGATAGGATAGAGGATAGGATAGGATAGGGGATAGGGTAGGATTGAGGATATTATGCAATAGAGGATTGGATAGAATAGAGGATATTATAGGATAGAGGATAGGATAGGATAGAGCATAGGATAGAAGATAGAATGGAGGATTGGATAGGATAGAAGATATTATAGGATAGACGATAGGATAGGATAGACGATAGGATAGGTTTGACGATAGGATAGGATAGACGATAGGATAGGATAGAGGATACGATAGGATAGAGTATAGGATAGCATAGAGGATAGGATAGGATAGAGGATAGGATAGGATAGGGGATTGGATAGGATAGAGGATAGGAGACGACAGAGAATAGGATGGGGGATTGAATAGGTAAGAGGACAGGAGACGATAGAAGGTAGGTTAGGATAGACGATAGGATAGGATAGAGAATAGGAAAGGATAGAGGATAGGATAGGGTTGAGGATAGGATAGGATAGAGGATAGAATAGGATAGAGGATAGGATAGGGTTGAGGATAGGATAGGATAGAGGATAGGATATGATAGAGGATAGGAGAGGATAGAGGATAGGATAGCATAGAGGATAGGATAGAGGATAGGATAGAGGATAGGATAGGATAGAGGATAGGATAGGATAGAGGATAGGATAGGATAGAGGATAGGATAGGATAGAGGATAGGATAGGATAGAGGATAGGATCGGATAGAGGATAGGATAGGATAGAGGATAGGATAGGATAGAGGATAGGAAAGGATAGAGGATAGGATAGGATAGAGGATAGGATTGAGAATAGGATAGGCTAGAGGATAGGATAGAGGATAGGATAGGATAGAGGATAGGATAGAGGAATGGATAGGATAGAGGAATGGATAGGATAGAGAATAGGATTGGATAGAGGATAGGATAAGTTATACGATAGGATAGGATAGAGAATAGTATAGGATAGATGTTATTATAGGAAAGAGGATAGGATATGATAGAGGATAGGATAGGATGGAGGATAGGATAGGATAGAGGATAGGATCGGATAGAGGATAGGATAGGATAGAGGATAGGATAGGATAGAGGATAGGATAGGATAGAGGATAGGATAGGATAGAGGATAGGATAGGATAGAGGATAGGATTGAGAATAGGATAGGCTAGAGGATAGGATAGAGGATAGGAGACGATAGAGGATAGGATAGGATAGAGGATAGGATAGAGGAATGGATAGGATAGAGGAATGGATAGGATAGAGAATAGGATTGGATAGAGGATAGGATAAGTTATACGATAGGATAGGATAGAGAATAGTATAGGATAGATGTTATTATAGGAAAGAGGATAGGATATGATAGAGGATAGGATAGGATGGAGGATAGGGTAGGATAGAGAATAGGATAGGATAGATGATATTATAGGATACAGGATAGAATATGATAGCGGATACGATATTATAAAGGATAGGATAGGATAGGGGATAGGATAGGAGAGAGGATAGGATAGAGAATAGGATAGGATAGAGGATGGGATAGGATAGAGGATAGGAGACGATAGAGGATAGGATAGGATGGAGGATAGGGTAGGATAGAGAATAGGATAGGATAGATGATATTATAGGATAGAGGATAGGATATTATAGAGGATACGATATTATAGAGGATACGATAGGATTGAGGATAGGATAGCAAAGAGGATAGGATAGGATGGAGGATACGATATTATAGAGGATACGATAATAGATAGGATAGGATAGGATAGAGGATAGGATAGGATAGGGGTTTAGATAGGATAGAGGATAGGATAGGATAGAGGATAGGATAGGATAGAGGATACGATATTATAGACGATAGGATAGGATAGAGTAGAGGATAGGATTGAGGATAGGATAGGATGGTAGATAGGATAGGATAGAACACACGATAGAGGATAGGATGGGATTGAGGATAGGATAGGATAGTAGATAGTATAGGATATAGCAGACGATAGTCGATAGGATGGGATAAAGGATAGGATATAGCAGACGATAGTCGATAGGATAGGATAGAGGATAGGATAGGATAGAGAATAGGATAGGATTAGATGATATTATAGGTTACAGGATAGAATATGATAGCGGATACGATATTATAAAGGATAGGATAGGATAGGGGATAGGATAGGAGAGAGGATAGGATAGAGAATAGGATAGGATAGAGGATGGGATAGGATAGAGGATAGGAGACGATAGAGGATAGGATAGGATGGAGGATAGGGTAGGATAGAGAATAGGATAGGATAGATGATATTATAGGATAGAGGATACGATATTATAGAGGATACGATAGGATTGAGGATAGGATAGCAAAGAGGATAGGATAGGATGGAGGATACGATATTATAGAGGATACGATAATAGATAGGATAGCATAGGATAGAGGATAGGATAGGATAGGGGTTTAGATAGGATAGAGGATAGGATAGGATAGAGGATACGATATTATAGACGATAGGATAGGATAGAGTAGAGGATAGGATAGAGGATAGGATAGGATAGAGGATAGGATAGGATGGAGGATAGTATAGGATAGCGGATGGGATAGGATGGAGTATAGGATAGGATTGAGGATAGGATAGGATGGTGGATAGGATAGGATAGAACAGACGATAGAGGATAGGATAAGATTGAGGATAGGATAGGATAGTAGATAGTATAGGATATAGCAGACGATAGTCGATAGGATGGGATAAAGGATAGGATATAGCAGACGATAGTCGATAGAATAGGATAGAGGATAGGATAGGATAGAGAATAGGATAGGATTAGATGATATTATAGGATAGAGGATAGAATATGATAGCGGATACGATATTATAAAGGATAGGATAGGATAGTGGATTGGATAGGATAGATTATAGAATAGGATAGAGGATACAAAAGGATAGAGTATAGGATAGGGCAGAGGATGGGATAGGATAGAGAATAGCATAGGATAGATGATACTATAGGATAGAGGATAGGATAGGATAGAGGATACGATATTATAGAGGATAGGATAGAGGATAGAGTAGGATAGAGGAAAGGGTAGGATAGAGGGTATTATAGGATAGTGGATAGGATAGGATAGAGGGTATTATAGGATAGTGGATAGGATAGGATGGAGGATATGATAGGATAGAGTACAGGATAGGATAGAGGATACGATATTATAGAGGATAGGATAGAGGATAGGATAGGATAGTGGATAGGATAGGATAGAGGATATGATAGGATAGAGTATAGGATAGGGCAGAGGATGGGATAGGATACAGGATACGATAGGATAGCATGGAGAATAGGATAGGATTAAGGATAGGATAGGATTAAGGATAGGATAGGATAGAGGATAGGATAGAGGATAGGATAGGATAGAGGATATGATAGGATAGAGGATAGGATAGGATAGAGGATAGGATACAATAGAGGATAGGATAGGATAGTGGATAGGATAGGATAGAGGATAGGATAGGATAGGATACAGGATAGGATAGGATACAGGATAGGATAGGATACAGGATAGGATAGGATAGAGGCTGGGTTGGATAGAGGATAGGATAGGATAGAGGATAGGATAGGATAGGATAGAGGATAGGATAGGATAGGATAGAGGATAGGATAGGATAGAGGATAGGATAGGGGATTGGGTAGGATATAGGACAGGAGACGATAGAGGATAGGATAGGATAGAGGATAGGATAGAGGATTGGATATAATAGACGATAGGATAGGATAGAGGATAGGAGAGGATAGGATAGAGGATCGCATAGGATAGGATAGAGGATCGGATTGGATAGGATAGAGGATAGGATAGGGGATTGGGTAGGATAGAGGACAGGAGACGATAGAGGATAGAATAGGATAGAGGATAGGATAGGATAGAGGATAGGATAGGATAGAGGATACGATATTATACAGGATAGGATAGGATAGAGGATAGGATAGAATAGAGGATAGGATAGAGGATAGGATAGAGGATAGGATAGAGGATAGGATAGGATAGAGGATAGGATATAGGATTGGATAGGATAGAGGATAGGATACGATAGAGGATATTATAGGATGGAGTATAGGATATGATTGAAAATATGATAGGGTGGAGGATAGGATAGGATAGAGAATAGAATAGGAAAGATGATATTATAGGATTGAGGATAGGATTTGATAGTGGATAGGATAGAGGATTGGATAGGGTAGAGGATTGGATAGGATAGAGGATAGGATATCGGATTGGATAGCATAGAGGATAGGATACGATAGAGGATAGGATAGGATAGAGAATAGGATAGGATAGAGAACAGGATAGGATAGAGGATAGGATAAAGGATAGGATAGGATAGAGGATATTATAAGATAGACGATAGGGTAGGATAGAGGATACGATAGGATTGAGGATAGGATAGGATAGAGGATAAGATAGGATAGAAGATAGGATAGGATACAGGATGGGATAGGATAGAGGATACGATAAGATAGAGGATAAGATAGGATAGAGGATAGGATAGGATACAGGATGGGATAGGATAGAGGATAGTATAGGATAGACAATAGGATGGGATATAGGACAGAATAGGATAGAGGATACGATAGGATACAGGATACGATAGGCTAGAGGATAGGATAGGGGATTGGATAGGATACACGATAGGATAGGAAAGAGGATAGGATAGGACAGAGGATACGATAGGATAGAGGATAGGATAGGGGATTGGTTATGAAAAAGGATAGGATAGGATAGAGGATAGGATAGGATAGAGCATAGGATAGAAGATAGAATGGAGGATTGGATAGGATAGAAGATATTATAGGATAGACGATAGGATAGGATAGACGATAGGATAGGTTTGACGATAGGATAGGATAGACGATAGGATAAGATAGAGGATACGATAGGATTGAGGATAGGATAGCATAGAGGATAGGATAGGACAGAGGATAGGATAAGATAGAGGATAGGATAGGATAGAGGATAGGATGAGATAGAGGATAGGATACGATAGAGGATAGGATAGGATAGAGGAAAGGTTAGAGGATAGGATAGGATAGGGGATACGATAGATGATAGGATAGGCTTGAGATTAGGACAGGATAGAGGATTGGATAGGATAGAGGATAGTATAGCAAAGATGATAGGATAGGATAGAGGATACGATGTTATAGTCGATATGATAGGATAGTAGACAGGATAGGGTAGAGGAAAGGATAGGAAAGTGGATAGGATAGGATGGATGATAGGATAGAGGATAGGATAGAGAAAAGGAATGGATAGATGATATTATAGGATAGAGGATAGGACATGATGGAGGATACGATATTATAGAGGATAGGATAGTCTAGAGGATACGATATTATAGGCGATATGATAGGCTAGTGGACAGGATAGGATAGAGGGAAGGATAATAAAGTGGATAGGATAGGATGGATGATAGGATAGATTATAGGATAGAGGATTGGATAGGATAGAGGATAGTATAGAATTGAGGATAGGATAGGATAGAGGATAGGATAGGATAAAGGATAGGATAGGAAAGGATAGGATAGAGGATAGGATAGAGGATTGGATAGGATAGAGTATATTATATAATAGAAGATAGGATGGGATAGAGGATAGGATAGGGTAGAGGCCAGGATAGGATGGAAGATAGAATAGGATAGAAAATAGGATAGGACAGAGGATAGTATAGGATAGAGTATAGGATAGGATAGAGGATAGGATAGGATAGAGGATAGGGTAGGACAGAGGGTAGGATAGGATAGAGGATGGGATAGGATAGAGGATACGATAGGGTAGAGGAAAGGATAGGAAAGTGGATAGGATAGGATGGATGATAGGATAGAGGATAGGTTAGAGGATTGGATAGGATAGAGGATAGTATAGCAAAGAGGATAGGATAGGATAGAGGATACGATATTATAGGCGATATGATAGGATAGTACACAGGATAGGGTAGAGGAAAGGATAGGAAAGTGGATAGGATTGGATGGTTGATAGGATAGAGGATAGGATAGAGAATAGGATAGGACAGAGAATAGGAATGGATAGATGATATTATAGGATAGAGGATAGGACATGATGGGGGATACGATATTATAGAGGTTAGGATAGGATAGAGGATACGATATTATAGGCGATATGATAGGATAGTGGACAGGATAGGATAGAGGAAAGGATAAGAAAGTGGATAGGATCGGATGGATGATAGGATAGATTATAGGATAGAGGATTGGATGAGAGCAAAGTGAGCCTCCGAGGTGAACAGAGCTAGTCGGAGTTTTTGCAAACAGAGTTAAAAACATAGTAAAGTTCTTAACGGTTTCGGAAGTCTAATCTTAGAACAGTATAGCGCATTAGTGAACCGGGATTAAATAATTAATTAATAAATTAGTTAGTTAAAACCAACTCGGTACACGTGCTATACCGTTGTGAAGGACGGAAAGCGAGAAAGTGTTCGCATAAGACAATTAAAACGCGATATTAATTGACCAAAAAATTAATTAGTAGTCGCGGGATAAACAGTTGTGCGAACAGGTGATCAGTTTTTGTGCGAAGTACATGCAGTAAGAGGCGGAAAACTCCTACTTCCAGAAGAATAAAAGAGGCCACGCCGCAAAGGGGTCGGTCAAACTCGAGGGGTACAAGGTAGGAGAGTTACCCTTAGACTGTAGAAATCGCGAAATAACCCGATTATATAAGGAAAAAGGAAATGTGACCTTGAACACAAGAGGTAACTAAGGGTTTTAGTATAGTAAACCACCATTTATTTTTCGCGGAGTGTATAGCGGCTGATCTACCCAGCACTTGTCCTGTGGAACGTTTTATCGAGAAACGTACCTATGTATGTGTAGGTGCCTCTATCTCGGTTGTGGCTGGGGGGCGCGAAAAATTTTTAGCCTCCGAAGCTTGGCTTCGGAGACCATCCACCTTAAACCCTCCCCCCCGAACCCCCCCACGGGCTCAGAAAAATTTTTTCGCGGAAACGTTTTGGGACACCCGGTATAAGGGAAAACTTAAAGTTCATCCGACTGAGGCGTGCGACGGCTCGTTGGAAAGGGCTAGCCGAGCACATTACGACTACCGCGTTAGTTTTCGAAAATTAGAATAATTGAAAGAAATTTTGCTCAGATCTCGGAAACGGAGGGGCGAATCGAAAAACGGATCACAGGGGGGAGAATTCTTCTCCATCCGGACCCCAAAAGACTCGCCATCCCTCAAAATAGACGCCCACCAAATTTCGTCGGGATAGGCCGAAATTGGTACACTGCCATAACCGCGACCTAGCATTGAAAAACGCCGGGTCCTTAAAAATCGAGTGACGGCTCGTTGGAAAGCCCGAGCGGAGCAAAAGCGATTCGCCAAAGTAGATTTTAGGTATATACGCGTATAAGGGAATTAGGGTTATATTTAAGCTATAAGATAGAAAATAAGTAGCGTAGGATCGAGTTAGGCACAAATCTATACATTAAGATAGAACATAAGTAAGTTAAGCGTTAATAAAATAGAAATTAGAATATAAATGTATATAGGGTGACTTATTAATAGAGAGCACGTAGGAAGATAGAATATTCTCGAGGCTTTTCAAGAAATTGTAAGCAACGCTAGTTTTAAGAGTATTTTGTAGTAAAATAGCATGATGATTTATTTAATATAGAGACAAATACCAGTAAAAAAAAAAAAGGATAGAGGATTGGATAGGATAGCGGATAGTATAGAATAGAGGATAGGATAGGATAGAGGATAGGATAGGATAAAGGATAGGATAGGATAGGATAGGATAGGATAGGATAGGATAGGATAGGATAGGATAGAGGATAGGATAGGATAGAGCATCGGATAGAGGATAGGATAGGATAGAGGATAGGATAGGATAGATGATATTATAGCAAAGAGGATAGGATAGGATAGAGGATGCGATATTATAGGCGATATGATAGGATAGAGAACAGGATAGGATAGAGGAAAGTATAGGACAGTGGATAGGATAGGATGGATGATAGGATACAGGATGAGATATTATAGGCGATATGATAGGATAGAGGACAGGATAGGATAGTGGAAAGGATAGGACAGTGGATAGGATAGGATGGATGATTGGATAGAGGATATGATAGAGGATTGGATAGGATAGAGGATAGGATAGAGGATCGGATAGAGGATAGGATAGAGAATAGGAAAGCATAGATGATATTATAGGATAGAGGATAGGATATGATAGAGAATACGATATTATAGAGGATAGGATAGGATAGAGGATAGGATAGGTGACTGGATAGGATAGTGGATAGGATAGGTTCGAGGATTGGATAGGATAGAGAATATAATAGGATAGATGATATTATAGCAAAGAGGATAGGATAGGAAAGAGGATACGATATTATAGGCGATATGATAGGATAGAGGACAGGATAGGATAGAGGAAAGGATAGGAAAGTGGATAGGATAGGATGGATGATAGGATAGAGGATAGGATAGAGGATCGGATAGAGGATAGGATAGGATAGAGGATAGGATAGGATAGAGGAAAGGATAGGATAGAGGATAGGATACGATAGAGGAAAGGATAGGATAGAGGATAGGATAGAGGATAGGATAGATGATAGGATAGGATAGAGGATAGGATAGGATAGAGCATCGGATAGAGGATAGGATAGGATAGAGAATAGGATTGGATAGAGGATAGGATAAGTTATACGATAGGATAGGATAGAGAATAGTATAGGATAGATGTTATTATAGGAAAGAGGATAGGATATGATAGAGGATAGGATAGGATGGAGGATAGGGTAGGATAGAGAATAGGATAGGATTGATGATATTATAGGATACAGGATAGAATATGATAGCGGATACGATATTATAAAGGATAGGATAGGATAGGGGATAGGATAGGAGAGAGGATAGGATAGAGAATAGGATAGGATAGAGGATGGGATAGGATAGAGGATAGGAGACGATAGAGGATAGGATAGGATGGAGGATAGGGTAGGATAGAGAATAGGATAGGATAGATGATATTATAGGATAGAGGATAGGATAGGATAGAGGATACGATATTATAGAGGATACGATAGGATTGAGGATAGGATAGCAAAGAGGATAGGATAGGATGGAGGATACGATATTATAGAGGATACGATAATAGATAGGATAGGATAGGATAGAGGATAGGATAGGATAGGGGTTTAGATAGGATAGAGGATAGGATAGGATAGAGGATAGGATAGGATAGAGGATAGGATAGGATAGAGGATACGATATTATAGACGATAGGATAGGATAGAGTAGAGGATAGGATTGAGGATAGGATAGGATGGTAGATAGGATAGGATAGAACAGACGATAGAGGATAGGATAGGATTGAGGATAGGATAGGATAGTAGATAGTATAGGATATAGCAGACGATAGTCGATAGGATGGGATAAAGGATAGGATATAGCAGACGATAGTCGATAGGATAGGATAGAGGATAGGATAGGATAGAGAATAGGATAGGATTAGATGATATTATAGGATACAGAATAGAATATGATAGCGGATACGATATTATAAAGGATAGGATAGGATAGGGGATAGGATAGGAGAGAGGATAGGATAGAGAATAGGATAGGATAGAGGATGGGATAGGATAGAGGATAGGAGACGATAGAGGATAGGATAGGATGGAGGATAGGGTAGGATAGAGAATAGGATAGGATAGAGCATCGGATAGAGGATAGGATAGGATAGAGGATAGGATAGGATAGATGATATTATAGCAAAGAGGATAGGATAGGATAGAGGATGCGATATTATAGGCGATATGATAGGATAGAGAACAGGATAGGATAGAGGAAAGTATAGGACAGTGGATAGGATAGGATGGATGATAGGATACAGGATGAGATATTATAGGCGATATGATAGGATAGAGGACAGGATAGGATAGTGGAAAGGATAGGACAGTGGATAGGATAGGATGGATGATTGGATAGAGGATATGATAGAGGATTGGATAGGATAGAGGATAGGATAGAGGATCGGATAGAGGATAGGATAGAGAATAGGAAAGCATAGATGATATTATAGGATAGAGGATAGGATATGATAGAGAATACGATATTATAGAGGATAGGATAGGATAGAGGATAGGATAGGTGACTGGATAGGATAGTGGATAGGATAGGTTCGAGGATTGGATAGGATAGAGAATATAATAGGATAGATGATATTATAGCAAAGAGGATAGGATAGGAAAGAGGATACGATATTATAGGCGATATGATAGGATAGAGGACAGGATAGGATAGAGGAAAGGATAGGAAAGTGGATAGGATAGGATGGATGATAGGATAGAGGATAGGATAGAGGATCGGATAGAGGATAGGATAGGATAGAGGATAGGATAGGATAGAGGAAAGGATAGGATAGAGGATAGGATACGATAGAGGAAAGGATAGGATAGAGGATAGGATAGAGGATAGGATAGATGATAGGATAGGATAGAGGATAGGATAGGATAGAGCATCGGATAGAGGATAGGATAGGATAGAGAATAGGATTGGATAGAGGATAGGATAAGTTATACGATAGGATAGGATAGAGAATAGTATAGGATAGATGTTATTATAGGAAAGAGGATAGGATATGATAGAGGATAGGATAGGATGGAGGATAGGGTAGGATAGAGAATAGGATAGGATTGATGATATTATAGGATACAGGATAGAATATGATAGCGGATACGATATTATAAAGGATAGGATAGGATAGGGGATAGGATAGGAGAGAGGATAGGATAGAGAATAGGATAGGATAGAGGATGGGATAGGATAGAGGATAGGAGACGATAGAGGATAGGATAGGATGGAGGATACGATAGGATAGAGGATAGGATAGTATAGAGGATAGGATAGGATAGAGGATAGGATAGGATAGAGGATAGAATGGGATTGAGGATAGGATTGGAGAGAGGATAGGATAGGATACAGGATAGGATAGGATAGAGAATAGGATAGGAAAGACGATAGGATAGGATAGAGAATGGGATAGGATAGAGGATAGGATAGGAGAGAGAATAGCACACAGAATAGGATAGGATAGAGGATAGGATAGAGGATTGGATAGGATAGAGGATAGGATAGGATTGAGGATAGGATAGGAAAGAGGATAGGATAGGAAAGAGATTCGGATGGGGTAGATGATGTTATAGGAAAGAGGATAGGAAATGATAGAGGATACGATATTATAGAGAATAGGATAGGATGGAGGATCGGATAGGATAGGATAGAGGATAGGAAAGGGGATTGGATGGGATAGAGGATAGGATAAGATAGAGGATAGGATAGGGGAATGGGTAGGATAAAGGACAGGAGACGATAGAAGACAGGATAGGATAGAGGATAGGATAGGATAGAGGATAGGATAGAGGATAGGATAGAGGATAGGATAGAGGATTGGATAGGATAGAGGATACGATACGATAGAGGATAGGATAGAGAATAGGATAGGATAGAGGATAGGATAGGGGATTGGATCGGATACAGGATAGGATACGATAGAGGATAGGATAGGATAGAGGATAGGATAGGATAGAGGATAGGATAGGATAGAGGATAGGATAGGATAGAGGATAGGATAGGATAGAGGATAGGATAGGATAGAGGATAGGATAGGATAGAGGATAGGATAGGATAGAGGATAGGATAGGATAGAGGATAGGATAGGATAGAGGATAGGATAGGATAGAGGATAGGATAGGATAGGATAGAGGATAGGATAGAGGATAGAGGATAGGATAGGATAGAGGATAGGATAGGATAGAGGATAGGATAGGATAGAGGATAGGATAGGATAGAGGATAGGATAGGATAGAGGATAGAATAGGCTAGATGATATTATAGGAAAGAGGATACTATAGGATGGAGGATAAGATAAGATAGAGGATAAGATAGGATAGCGGAATGGATAGGATAGAGTATAGAATAGGATAGAGGATAAGATAGGATAGAGGATAGGATACGATAGAGGATAGGATAGGGTAGAGGATAGGATAGAGGATTGGATAGGATAGAGGATACGATAGGATAGAGAATAGGATAGAGAATAGGATAGGATAGAGGATACGATAGGGGATTGGATCGGATACAGGATAGGAGACGGTAGAGGATAAGATAGGATACGATAGAGAATAGGATAGGATAGATGATATTATAGGATAGAGAACAGGATAGGATAGAGGATAGAATGGAATGGAAGATAGGATAGAGAATTGGATAGGATAGAGGATAGGATAGGATAGAGGCTAGGATAGGATTGAGCATAGGATTAGAGAGGATAGGATAGGATAAAGGAAAGGATAGGATAGAGAATATGATAGGAAAGACGATAGGATAGGATAGAGAATGGGATAGGATAGAGGATAGGATAGAGGATAGCACAGAGAATAGGATAGGATAGAGAATGGGATAGGATAGAGGATAGGATAGAGGATAGCACAGAGAATAGGATAGGATAGAGGATAGGATAGGAAATTGGATAGGATACAGGCTAGGAGACCATAGAGAATAGGATAGGATAGATGGTATTATAGGAAAGAGGATACGATAGGATAGAGGATTGGATAGGATAGAGGACAGGATACTATAGAGGATAGGATAGGATAGAGGATAGGATAGGACAGAGAATAGGATAGGAAAGCGGATAGGATAGGATAGAGGATAGGATAGGGTTGAGGATAGGATAGGATAGAGGATAGGATAGGATAGAGGATAGGAGAGGATAGAGGATAGGATAGAATAGAGGATAGGATAGGATAGAGGATAGGATAGGATAGAGGATAGGATAGAGGATAGGATAGGATAGAGGATAGGATAGGATAGAGGATAGGATAGGATAGAGGATAGGATAGAGGATAGGATAGAGGATAGGATAGGATAGAGGATAGGATAGGATAGGGGATTGGATAGGATAGAGGATAGGAGACGATAGAGAATAGGATGGGGGATTGAATAGGTAAGAGGACAGGAGACGATAGAAGGTAGGTTAGGATAGACGATAGGATAGGATAGAGAATAGGAAAGGATAGAGGATAGGATAGGGTTGAGGATAGGATAGGATAGAGGATAGAATAGGATAGAGGATAGGATAGGGTTGAGGATAGGATAGGATAGAGGATAGGATATGATAGAGGATAGGAGAGGATAGAGGATAGGATAGCATAGAGGATAGGATAGAGGATAGGATAGAGGATTGGATAGGATAGAGGATAGGATAGGATAGAGGATAGGATAGGATAGAGGATAGGATAGGATAGAGGATAGGATAGGATAGAGGATAGGATAGGATAGAGGATAGGATAGGATAGAGGATAGGATCGGATAGAGGATAGGATAGGATAGAGGATAGGATAGGATAGAGGATAGGATAGGATAGAGGATAGGATAGGATAGAGGATAGGATAGGATAGAGGATAGGATTGAGAATAGGATAGGCTAGAGGATAGGATAGAGGATAGGAGACGATAGAGGATAGGATAGAGGATAGGATAGAGGAATGGATAGGATAGAGGAATGGATAGGATAGAGAATAGGATTGGATAGAGGATAGGATAAGTTATACGATAGGATAGGATAGAGAATAGTATAGGATAGATGTTATTATAGGAAAGAGGATAGGATATGATAGAGGATAGGATAGGATGGAGGATAGGATAGGATAGAGGATAGGATCGGATAGAGGATAGGATAGGATAGAGGATAGGATAGGATAGAGGATAGGATAGGATAGAGGATAGGATAGGATAGAGGATAGGATAGGATAGAGGATAGGATTGAGAATAGGATAGGCTAGAGGATAGGATAGAGGATAGGAGACGATAGAGGATAGGATAGGATAGAGGATAGGATAGAGGAATGGATAGGATAGAGAATAGGATTGGATAGAGGATAGGATAAGTTATACGATAGGATAGGATAGAGAATAGTATAGGATAGATGTTATTATAGGAAAGAGGATAGGATATGATAGAGGATAGGATAGGATGGAGGATAGGGTAGGATAGAGAATAGGATAGGATAGATGATATTATAGGATACAGGATAGAATATGATAGCGGATACGATATTATAAAGGATAGGATAGGATAGGGGATAGGATAGGAGAGAGGATAGGATAGAGAATAGGATAGGATAGAGGATGGGATAGGATAGAGGATAGGAGACGATAGAGGATAGGATAGGATGGAGGATAGGGTAGGATAGAGAATAGGATAGGATAGATGATATTATAGGATAGAGGATAGGATATTATAGAGGATACGATATTATAGAGGATACGATAGGATTGAGGATACGATAGGATTGAGGATAGGATAGCAAAGAGGATAGGATAGGATGGAGGATACGATATTATAGAGGATACGATAATAGATAGGATAGGATAGGATAGAGGATAGGATAGGATAGGGGTTTAGATAGGATAGAGGATAGGATAGGATAGAGGATAGGATAGGATAGAGGATACGATATTATAGACGATAGGATAGGATAGAGTAGAGGATAGGATTGAGGATAGGATAGGATGGTAGATAGGATAGGATAGAACAGACGATAGAGGATAGGATAGGATTGAGGATAGGATAGGATAGTAGATAGTATAGGATATAGCAGACGATAGTCGATAGGATGGGATAAAGGATAGGATATAGCAGACGATAGTCGATAGGATAGGATAGAGGATAGGATAGGATAGAGAATAGGATAGGATTAGATGATATTATAGGATACAGAATAGAATATGATAGCGGATACGATATTATAAAGGATAGGATAGGATAGGGGATAGGATAGGAGAGAGGATAGGATAGAGAATAGGATAGGATAGAGGATGGGATAGGAAAGAGGATAGGAGACGATAGAGGATAGGATAGGATGGAGGATAGGGTAGGATAGAGAATAGGATAGGATAGATGATATTATAGGATAGAGGATAGGATAGGATAGAGGATACGATATTATAGAGGATACGATATTATAGAGGATACGATAGGATTGAGGATAGGATAGCAAAGAGGATAGGATAGGATGGAGGATACGATATTATAGAGGATACGATAATAGATAGGATAGGATAGAGGATAGGATAGGATAGAGGATAGGATAGGATAGAGGATACGATATTATAGACGATAGGATAGGATAGAGTAGAGGATAGGATAGAGGATAGGATAGGATAGAGGATAAGATAGGATGGAGGATAGTATAGGATAGCGGATGGGATAGGATGGAGTAGAGGATAGGATTGAGGATAGGATAGGATGGTAGATAGGATAGGATAGAACAGACGATAGAGGATAGGATAGGATTGAGGATAGGATAGGATAGTAGATAGTATAGGATATACCAGACGATAGTCGATAGGATGGGATAAAGGATAGGATATAGCAGACGATAGTCGATAGGATAGGATAGAGGATAGGATAGGATAGAGAATAGGATAGGATTAGATGATATTATAGGATACAGGATAGAATATGATAGCGGATACGATATTATAAAGGATAGGATAGGATAGGGGATAGGATAGGAGAGAGGATAGGATAGAGAATAGGATAGGATAGAGGATGGGATAGGATAGAGGATAGGAGACGATAGAGGATAGGATATGATGGAGGATAGGGTAGGATAGAGAATAGGATAGGATAGATGATATTATAGGATAGAGGATAGGATAGGATAGAGGATACGATATTATAGAGGATACGATATTATAGAGGATACGATAGGATTGAGGATAGGATAGCAAAGAGGATAGGATAGGATGGAGGATACGATATTATAGAGGATACGATAATAGATAGGATAGCATAGGATAGAGGATAGGATAGGATAAGGGTTTAGATAGGATAGAGGATAGGATAGGATAGAGGATACGATATTATAGACGATAGGATAGGATAGAGTAGAGGATAGGATAGAGGATAGGATAGGATAGAGGATAGGATAGGATGGAGGATAGTATAGGATAGCGGATGGGATAGGATGGAGTATAGGATAGGATTGAGGATAGGATAGGATGGTGGATAGGATAGGATAGAACAGACGATAGAGGATAGGATAAGATTGAGGATAGGATAGGATAGTAGATAGTATAGGATATAGCAGACGATAGTCGATAGGATGGGATAAAGGATAGGATATAGCAGACGATAGTCGATAGAATAGGATAGAGGATAGGATAGGATAGAGAATAGGATAGGATTAGATGATATTATAGGATAGAGGATAGAATATGATAGCGGATACGATATTATAAAGGATAGGATAGGATAGTGGATTGGATAGGATAGATTATAGAATAGGATAGAGGATACAAAAGGATAGAGTATAGGATAGGGCAGAGGATGGGATAGGATAGAGAATAGCATAGGATAGATGATACTATAGGATAGAGGATAGGATAGGATAGAGGATAGGATAGGATAGAGGATAGGATAGGATAGAGGATAGGATAGGATAGAGGATAGGATAGGATAGAGGATAGGATTGAGAATAGGATAGGCTAGAGGATAGGATAGAGGATAGGAGACGATAGAGGATAGGATAGGATAGAGGATAGGATAGAGGAATGGATAGGATAGAGGAATGGATAGGATAGAGAATAGGATTGGATAGAGGATAGGATAAGTTATACGATAGGATAGGATAGAGAATAGTATAGGATAGATGTTATTATAGGAAAGAGGATAGGATATGATAGAGGATAGGATAGGATGGAGGATAGGGTAGGATAGAGAATAGGATAGGATAGATGATATTATAGGATACAGGATAGAATATGATAGCGGATACGATATTATAAAGGATAGGATAGGATAGGGGATAGGATAGGAGAGAGGATAGGATAGAGAATAGGATAGGATAGAGGATGGGATAGGATAGAGGATAGGAGACGATAGAGGATAGGATAGGATGGAGGATAGGGTAGGATAGAGAATAGGATAGGATAGATGATATTATAGGATAGAGGATAGGATATTATAGAGGATACGATATTATAGAGGATACGATAGGATTGAGGATACGATAGGATTGAGGATAGGATAGCAAAGAGGATAGGATAGGATGGAGGATACGATATTATAGAGGATACGATAATAGATAGGATAGGATAGGATAGAGGATAGGATAGGATAGGGGTTTAGATAGGATAGAGGATAGGATAGGATAGAGGATAGGATAGGATAGAGGATACGATATTATAGACGATAGGATAGGATAGAGTAGAGGATAGGATTGAGGATAGGATAGGATGGTAGATAGGATAGGATAGAACAGACGATAGAGGATAGGATAGGATTGAGGATAGGATAGGATAGTAGATAGTATAGGATATAGCAGACGATAGTCGATAGGATGGGATAAATGATAGGATATAGCAGACGATAGTCGATAGGATAGGATAGAGGATAGGATAGGATAGAGAATAGGATAGGATTAGATGATATTATAGGATACAGAATAGAATATGATAGCGGATACGATATTATAAAGGATAGGATAGGATAGGGGATAGGATAGGAGAGAGGATAGGATAGAGAATAGGATAGGATAGAGGATGGGATAGGAAAGAGGATAGGAGACGATAGAGGATAGGATAGGATGGAGGATAGGGTAGGATAGAGAATAGGATAGGATAGATGATATTATAGGATAGAGGATAGGATAGGATAGAGGATACGATATTATAGAGGATACGATATTATAGAGGATACGATAGGATTGAGGATAGGATAGCAAAGAGGATAGGATAGGATGGAGGATACGATATTATAGAGGATACGATAATAGATAGGATAGGATAGAGGATAGGATAGGATAGAGGATAGGATAGGATAGAGGATACGATATTATAGACGATAGGATAGGATAGAGTAGAGGATAGGATAGAGGATAGGATAGGATAGAGGATAGGATAGGATGGAGGATAGTATAGGATAGCGGATGGGATAGGATGGAGTAGAGGATAGGATTGAGGATAGGATAGGATGGTAGATAGGATAGGATAGAACAGACGATAGAGGATAGGATAGGATTGAGGATAGGATAGGATAGTAGATAGTATAGGATATAGCAGACGATAGTCGATAGGATGGGATAAAGGATAGGATATAGCAGACGATAGTCGATAGGATAGGATAGAGGTTAGGATAGGATAGAGAATAGGATAGGATTAGATGATATTATAGGATACAGGATAGAATATGATAGCGGATACGATATTATAAAGGATAGGATAGGATAGGGGATAGGATAGGAGAGAGGATAGGATAGAGAATAGGGTAGGATAGAGGATGGGATAGGATAGAGGATAGGAGACGATAGAGGATAGGATATGATGGAGGATAGGGTAGGGTAGAGAATAGGATAGGATAGATGATATTATAGGATAGAGGATAGGATAGGATAGAGGATACGATATTATACAGGATACGATATTATAGAGGATACGATAGGATTGAGGATAGGATAGCAAAGAGGATAGGATAGGATGGAGGATACGATATTATAGAGGATACGATAATAGATAGGATAGCATAGGATAGAGGATAGGATAGGATAGGGGTTTAGATAGGATAGAGGATAGGATAGGATAGAGGATACGATATTATAGACGATAGGATAGGATAGAGTAGAGGATAGGATAGAGGATAGGATAGGATAGAGGATAGGATAGGATGGAGGATAGTATAGGATAGCGGATGGGATAGGATGGAGTATAGGATAGGATTGAGGATAGGATAGGATGGTGGATAGGATAGGATAGAACAGACGATAGAGGATAGGATAAGATTGAGGATAGGATAGGATAGTAGATAGTATAGGATATAGCAGACGATAGTCGATAGGATGGGATAAAGGATAGGATATAGCAGACGATAGTCGATAGAATAGGATAGAGGATAGGATAGGATAGAGAATAGGATAGGATTAGATGATATTATAGGATAGAGGATAGAATATGATAGCGGATACGATATTATAAAGGATAGGATAGGATAGTGGATTGGACAGGATAGATTATAGAATAGGATAGAGGATACAAAAGGATAGAGTATAGGATAGGGCAGAGGATGGGATAGGATAGAGAATAGCATAGGATAGATGATACTATAGGATAGAGGATAGAATAGGATAGAGGATACGATATTATAGAGGATAGGATAGAGGATAGAGTAGGATAGAGGAAAGGGTAGGATAGAGGGTATTATAGGATAGTGGATAGGATAGGGTAGAGGGTATTATAGGATAGTGGATAGGATAGGATGGAGGATATGATAGGATAGAGTATAGGATAGGATAGAGGATACGATATTATAGAGGATAGGATAGAGGATAGGATAGGATAGTGGATAGGATAGGATAGAGGATATGATAGGATAGAGTATAGGATAGGGCAGAGGATGGGATAGGATACAGGATACGATAGGATAGCATGGAGAATAGGATAGGATTAAGGATAGGATAGGATAGAGGATAGGATAGAGGATAGGATAGGATAGAGGATATGATAGGTTAGAGGATAGGATAGGATAGAGGATAGGATACAATAGAGGATAGGATAGGATAGTGGATAGGATAGGATAGAGGATAGGATAGGATAGGATACAGGATAGGATAGGATACAGGATAGGATAGGATACAGGATAGGATAGGATAGAGGCTGGGTTGGATAGAGGATAGGATAGGATAGAGGATAGGATAGGATAGGATAGAGGATAGGATAGGATAGGATAGAGGATAGGATAGGATAGAGGATAGGATAGGATAGAGGATAGGACAGGATAGAGGATAGGATAGGATAGAGGATAGGATAGGATAGAGGATAGGATAGGATAGAGGATAGGATAGGATAGAGGATAGGATAGGATAGAGGATAGGATACGATAGAGGATAGGATAGGATAGAGGATAGGATAGGATAGAGGATAGGATAGGATAGAGGATAGGATCAGATAGAGGATAGGACAGGATAGAGGATAGGATAGGCTACAGGATAGGATAGGATAGAGGATAGGATAGGATAGAGGATAGGATAGGATAGATGATAGGGTCGGATAGAGGATAGGATAGACGATAGGATAGGATAGAGGATATGATAGGATAGATGATAGGATATGATACAGTATAGGATAGGGGATTGGATAGGATAGAGGATAGGATTTGATAGAGGACACGATAGGGTAGGATGGCGGAAAGGATATTATAGAGTATAGAATAGGATAGAGGATGCGATAGGGGATTGGATCGGATACAGGATCGGAGACGGAAGAAGATAGGATAGGATAGGATAGAGAATAGGATAGGATAGATGATATTGCAGGATAGAGGACAGGATAGGATAGAGGATAGGATAGGATAGAGGATAGGATAAGTTAGAGGATAGGATAGGATAGAGGATAGGATAGAGGATAGGATAGAGGATAGGATAGGATAGAGAATAGGATAGGATAGAGGATACGATAGGGGATTGGATCGGGTACAGGATAGGAGACGGTAGAGGATAGGATAGGATAGGATAGAGAATAGGATAGGATAGATGATATTGCAGGATAGAGGACAGGATAGGATAGAGAATAGGATAGGATAGGGGATAGGATAGGATAGAGGATAGGATAGCGGATTGAATAGGATAGAGGATAGGATAGAGAATAGGATAGGATACGGGATTTGATCGGATACAGGATAGGATACGATAGAGGATAGGATAGGATAGAGGATAGGATTGGGGATTGGATACGATACAGGATAGGATAGGATAGATGATATTATAGGAAAGAGGATAGGATAGGATGGGGGATAGGATAGGATAGAGGATAAGATAGGATAGCGGAAAGGATAGGATAGATTATAGGATATAGGATTGGATAGGATAGAGGATGGATACGATAGAGGATAGGATAGGATACAGGATACGATATTATAGAGTATAGGATAGGATAGAGAAGAGGATAGGATAGATGATGTTATAGGATAGAGCAAGGATAGGACAGAGGATACGATATTATAGACGATAGGATAGGATAGAGAAGAGGATAGGATAGGATAGAGGATAGGATAGGATAGCGGATAGGATAGGATTGAGTATAGGACGGGATAGAGGATAGGATAGGACAGAGGATTGGATAGAATAGAGGATAAGATAGGATAGCGGAAAGGATAGGATAGAGTATAGGATAGGATAGAGGATAGGATACGATAGAGAATAGGATAGGATAGAGTATAGGATATAGGATTGGATAGGATAGAGGATAGGATACGATAGAGGATAGGATAGGATAGGATAGAGAATAGGATAGGATAGATGATATTATAGGATAGAGGACAGGATAGGACAGAGGAAACGATATTATAGAGGATAGGATGGGATAGAGGATAGGATCGGATAGAGGATAGGATAGGGGATTGGATAGTATAGAGGACAGGATTCGATAGAGGACAGGATAGGATAGGATGGCGGAAAGGATACGATAGAGTATAGAATATTATAGAGGATAAGATAGGATAGAGGATATGATAAGTTAGAGTATAGGATAGGATAGAGGATAGGATAGAGTATTGGATAGGATAGAGTATACGATAGGATAGAGGATAGGATAGGATAGAGGATAGGATAGGATAGAGGATAGGATAGGATAGAGGATAGGATAGGATAGAGGATAGGATTTGATAGAGGATAGGATAGGATAGAGGATACGATACGATAGAGGATAGGATAGAGAATAGGATAGGATAGGGGATTTGATCGGATACAGAATAGGATACGATAGAGGATAGGATAGGATAGAGGATAGGATTGGGGATTGGATACGATAGAGGATACGATAGGATAGATGATATTATAGGAAAGAGGATAGGATAGGATGGGGGATAGGATGGGATATATGATAGGATATGTTAGAGTATATTATAGGGGATTGGATAGGGTAGAGGATACGATAGGATAGAGGATAGGATAGCATAGACGATAGGATAGGATAGGGGATAGGATAGGATAGAGGATAGGATAGGATAGAGGATAGGATAGGATAGAGGATAGGATAGGATAGTGGAAAGGATAGGATAGTGGAAACGATAGGATAGAGGATGGGATAGGGGATTAGATAGGATAGAGGATAGGAGACGAAAGAGGATAGGATTGGATAGAGAATAGGATAGAGGATAGGATAGAGGATTGGATAGGATAGAGGATATTATAGGATAGAGGATTGGATATGATAGAGGATACGATATTATAGAGGATAGGATAGGATAGCGGATAGGATAGGATGGAGTATAGGATAGAATTGAGGATAGGATAGGGTTGAGGATAGGATAGGATAGAGGATAGGATAGGATAGAGGATAGGATAGGATAGGGAATAGGATAGGATAGATGATATTATAGGAAAGAGGATAGGATATGATAGAGGTCCCCAGCGACGGCGGGGGAAGAGAGGGCAGTGGTCACTGCCGGGGAGGAGATGGCAGTGGTTACTGCCGGGGAGGACGCGGCCGCGGTCATCGCGGACGAGGACTCGGATGGGGGTGAAACAATCATCTCCATCTCGAGCTCCGTCGGTTCCATCACGACGCGCGTGGGCGCGGAGAAGCGGGGCGCGACATCTGGGGTCTCTGTCCCCAAGCGTGCCCGGTTAGAGGGGGGGGCAGCACACCCGTGGCGGGTCGGTGCCGCAGGCGGACCCCGGGGAGGGCTCGTCGGGGACGCCCATCATGGACCTGGGCCTCGGCGGCCGCGCCGAGAGGAGTCAGACGAGGAGGGTCGATGACCTCATCGAGCTGGGTGGGAGGATGCCAACGGCACAGCTGGTGGGGGAGGTGGAGGAGGCGATGTTGAGGGTGGAGAGAGTCTCCACCGTCTCAAAGGGCCTCAAGGGGGACCTGGCTAAAGACTTGGGGGATTGTTCTGCAGTCGCCAGGGACCACTGCACCACCTTGATGCAGCGGTGCTTTTCCGGGAAGGCGTGGCAGGGGAGCCAGGAGGTAGCCCGCCTCCGCGAGCAGAACGCGGACTTCGCGAAGGAGGCTGGTGACCTCCGGGCGAGGCTCCGGTCAATGGAGGCCGGGCGGCCGGCGAACACCGACAGCGGTCGCCGGGCGGGGCATGCGCCAATAGAGGAGGCGCCCCCCGCCTCCTCGACAGCGGGGGTCCGTACGCGGGGGACGGAGGCGATAGGGTCGTCGGGGGAGGGAGCGGGAGTTTTGGACTCTGAAGCCCTGCTTCTCCGGGTCGGCGCGCTGATAACGGCCAGGAACCGGGAGCTAGAGGCCCGGATGGAGGAGCGGTTCAGGACGATTCTGGCCAGGTTGGCCCCGGCCCTCCGGGCGGAAGGTAAGTCGGCGCGCGAGGCGACGCCGGTGGCTTCTCTGCCGGCGACGTCTGTCACCAAGGGGACTGGACCGGTGGTCGTGTCCAACGTGAGGGTGGTGCCCCCCGTTGTCATTCCGCCACCGGTCGTCCCGGCCTCGTGGATGGAGGTGACGGCTAAGGCGGTGAAGAAGGACAAGAAGAAGATGGCCGCGGAGGAGGCTGCGGCGAGAGTAGCCGCGGCCGAGGCAGCTGCCGCTGTTTCAGGGCTGCGTGCTGCGAGGGAGCCGAGGGCGGCGGGCGGCGCACGAGTGCAGGGCGGCGCGAGCGCGGCGAAGCCCGCCGCCGGGAGGGACGGTGGCCTGGGTCGCACGCCCAGAACGGGAGCAGTGGCCATCACCATCCCCGAGAGCTGCAAGCTCACTTACTCGGAGGTGATGGCCAGGGCAAAAGTGAGGGTGGACCTCAAGGCTATCGGGATCGAGTCGGGGGTGCTTCCCAGGCGGTCGAAAACCGGAGGGATCCTCCTGGAGGTCAGGGGCACGGGGTGCCAGGAGAAGGCACGGGTCCTCTCCGGGAGGATCGCCGAGGCGCTTGGGGGGACCGGGGTTAAGGTCTCCCAGGCGGTCAAGCGCGGCGAGGTGCGCGTGGCGGGCCTGGACGACTCGGTGTCGTCCGGTGACGTAGCTGCGGCGCTGGCGGCGGCGGCGGGGTGTTCCGCGGCGGAGTTCCGGTTCGGCGAGATCCGCAGACCCGCCTCGGAGCAGGCGCTGGGCTCCTGTTGGGCCCAGGGCCCCCTCGCGGCCGTCAAGAAAGTGGTGGCGGCGGGCCGGCTGCTGGTCGGCTGGTCCTCGGCCCGCGTCCAGGCGCTGAGGGAGCGGCCCCTCCAATGCTTCCGTTGCTTGGAGACGGGGCACACGCGGGCGACATGTAAGAGCGCGGTCGACAGAGGCGCGTTGTGCTACCGCTGCGGGGCGGCGGAGCACCGGGCTTCGGCCTGCAAGGTCGCCCCCAGGTGTCCGCTCTGCGCGGACCTGGGGAGACCATCGGGCCATAGATTCGGGGCCAAAGCGTGTGCTCCGGCTCCCAAGAGGGGCCGCGCGGCGACGAAAGAGAAAGGCGCGTCTTGGGCTGCATCCGCGCAGCGGCCGCAGACGGCGCTGGGGGCCCAGCCCCCCCCCCACCCCAGGGAGGGGAGTCTGCAGAGCCCATGTCAGAGTAGGTACTTTTAATCCTACTCCGGTTCTCCAGGCGAACCTCAACCACTCGCGCGCGACACAGGACCTGTTTGTCCAAGCCGTGCGCGAGTGGGGGGCTGGGCTGGCAGTTGCGGCGGAGCCGTACGCCGTCCCCGAACACCCCTTCTGGGTGGGGGACGAGAGCGGCTCCGTAGTAATAGTGGCGGGAAGCCGCCCCGGGTCCCCGTCGGTCTCCCTTCTGGAGCGGGGCGAGGGATTCGTGGCGGTGCAATGGGGGGACATCGCGGTTGTGGGGATCTACATCTCGCCGAGCTGTGGCCTCGATCAATTTCGGGGTTCCTGGGCGGGCTGAACAGCTGCATCGCGCGGTGCAGCGCCCGCCCGGTTCTCGTTCTGGGAGACTTCAATGCCCACGCGGTATCGTGGGGGAGTCCCAGGACGACCACTAGGGGTAGCGAGGTGTTAACCTGGGCGGCCGGCCTGGATCTCCGGTTGATTAACCGGGGATCCACGCCGACGTGCGTGCGTCCGCAGGGGGTCTCGATTATCGACCTGAGATGGGGGACTCCCTCGGCCGTGCGCCGGGTGTCGGGATGGAAGGTGGCCGAGGAGATTGAGATTGCGTCAGACCATACGCCCATCGTCATGAACGTGTGGCCCACCCTCCACACGTGGGATTCCCGGCCGGGCCGGGGGTCCGACGGCCGCGATGGGCCTTGAAGCGGCTGGACGCGGACGCGTTCGGGGCCTCGGTAGCCGCGGCGACATGGACGGGGCCGGCCCTGTCTGAGCTGACGCCTGCGCAAGGGGCGAGGCGGCTGCGGGAGGTAATGACGGCGGTGTGCGACACCGCCATGCCCCGCATCCGGTTCGCCCCAAGGAGGGCGGCGTACTGGTGGTCCGCCGGCATTGCGGACCTCCGGCGTGCCTGCAATGCCGCGCGGCGCCGGTACGGCCGAGAAATCACAAGATTCAGAACTTCCAATTCCGCTGTGATTCAACGGTCAGCAGCTGCATTTCTTCGGAAGTCTTTCATCATTCTCCACTCTATGCGACGCTCGCGATGCCTTGTACATCGTCTTAGTAGACTCCCATCAGTTCTGCAGACATCCAACCACTCCGCTGGTAGTCGCATAAGAATGAGATCTACGTCTAGAGGTTCCTGTGACGACTCGGACTGTAGGTAAAATGACGTGTGTTCGGTTTTTTACAAAGTACTTTATTAAGCCGACGGAGTAGGGAAGGCGCGTGTACAAAATCTGACCCGCTGTCTCGGATGGTCGCTATTTATATTTTCGTCGGGAAAGGCGTTACCTTTTCCGAAGGTACCGGGGTGGAGCCTACAACTTTGAGGCCGTCAGAGTGGTAGTTTTATTTTTTATTGCTTCCGCCTGTTCGGCGGGCGAAGGGAAATCCCTGTCGCTCGGTTAGGCGACTATAAACACTTTGGGACTTTCCTTGACCGTGCTGGCCGCGTGGCCAGGCGGTCCCGTAGCGGTGCACAGGCTGGCGATGCTTCTGTTATTGCACACGTAAAACCAATAAAGAAGTAAAGTCATTTTTGACTTTGCAGATGCCGAGGACGGTTTTATGGCCTAATCCTTGACGTCTGTAAGCGGACCGTCCTAATGGTTATTACGGTCGCCAACCGTGAGCCGCTACATTCCAAAAGTCAGGTCACGCAAAAGAAAACCTTGAAGTGCTCCGTATTGTCGCTGTGGGGATAAGAACTTCCGTGCTTCTGCACTGTAGATTTTTGATTGGATCAACGTATTCAGGTTTCAGTGACAGAACACTGTGGAAAATACGTTATTAAATAAATCTTAAAATAAATACCTCTGTTAGATTTTGTTAATCCTTATGTTCCCGAAGGATCTTCAGGTTGTCCTATAAACCTCTTCACCTTATTTTGTATAATACATGCCTTTATTTCTGTACATATACACGTGGTAGCAGAGCGTGGTTAGATAAAGAAGAAAAATACATCGAGAATAGAATAGACTAGAGGGCGCGCAGGAAGCAGTTGAGTGAGCGCGGTGAATTTTTTCTAACACCCCCTCTCAACGTGGACACTTATCAATGGCATTCAGTCCTAAGCCGCGCATTAATTTAGCGTGATTGACATTGCAGAGACTCTTAGTTAACAAGTCTGCCAGCATGTTTTGCGTTGGGATATATTCAACATCGACCCCCCCCCCCCCCTCCTTGATATATCTCGCGGATATAGTGATAGCGGATATCGATGTGCTTGGTTCGCGAATGGAATACTGGATTCTTTATCAACTTTTGGGCTCCTTGATTATCGCAATATACGATGGTTCCCCCATGGTCAACTTCGGACATCGCAAGTTCGCTCAAGAGGCTTCGCAGGTAAACCGCTTCCGTGATTGCCTCAGTTAGCGCCATGTACTCAGCCTCCACACTCGACAGTGCAACGCATCTCTGTCTTCTAGACTCCCACGTGATGGGTGCGTCTGCTAATCTCAATATGGTGCCTGTTTGGGATTTCCTATCATCCATGTTGCTTCCCCAGTCTGAGTCCACAAATCCGTGAAAATCGCATCCCGTCTTTTTGTAAGTGATACCGTGCGATATCGTCCTTTAAGGTAACGTAGTACCCTTTTCGCGGATGTCCAGTGCTCCCCTCCTGGATTTTCATTAAATCGGCTCAACATACTTACAGCATATGCTATGTCCGGCCTCGTGGATACTGCCGCATACATAAGTGAGCCCACCTGTTCAGTATTGGCATAAAAAGGGAGAATTCAAACGAAGGTATTCCGACCGTTGATGATGGTTCCAAAATTGTTTTCGCGTTACGAACGCGCGATCGAGCGGCTGTTGTCTCGCTCGCGTAAACAGCCGTGTCACCGGCGACAAACACCTCCGTTTGAATCTCACCTCGCGCGCAACGGTGAACCGAATTCACAAATTAGAAAAACATTAAAGTGACTTGCAACAAATTTCGCGTCTCGTGCATATCACCTGCAGTCTCCACCACTTCCCTCAGCGCTCAATTCTGAGCGGTCCCGGCCTCAGGCACTCGAACAATCGGTCCTCCCATAGATATCGGGCATTCGCGCCGGGTCGCCGAAAAAATGATGCAGTCTCTTTCGCGCCGCCTTCAAACGAGTCCCTCAGTCGCCACTGAGTATCGCGACTTTCTTAATGAGTACGAGCGTCTAGGGCATATGCGTCTCGCTCGAGACTCGGATGCATCGTCTCATCGATGTGTTTTTATTCCGCATCATCCCGTCCTTCGAGCTGGCAGCGCTACGACCCACCTTCGCGTCGTGTTCAACGCCTCCAGTCTCACATCCAACGGCTCTTCGTTGAACGACCATCTTCTCGCCGGTCCGAAATTGCAGAGCCACCTCGCCGCGGTCATTCTTCGATGGCGTAAATTCCGATACGTTTACACTGCCGATATCGCAAAAATGTATCGCCAAATTCTCCTCGACGACCGCGATGTCGATTACCAACGCATTCTGTGGCAGCCAGCACCTTCCGCCCCGTGCCGAGAATATCAACTTCTCACAGTCACATACGGAATGACGTGTGCTCCTTATCTCGCCCTTCGCGTCCTTCAACGTCTTAATGAGGACGAAGGGCATCGTGTTCCTCTCGCGAAATCGATCCTCCAAGATCATATATATGTTGACGACGTTCTGTTTGGAGGCGATGACACCGAGTCCCTTCGCCAGTCTCGTAACCAGCTGACCGCTCTCCTCGATTGCGGGAAATTCAGGCTACGAAAATGGGCAAGCAATTCGTCCGCGTTGCTGGCCGATCTCGATCCAGCGGATCACGGTCTTGCGTGTACCAAAACTCTCGCCCCTGATGATCAGCTCAAAGTTCTTGGAGTCAGCTGGAGTCCGAGTCTGAACGCCTTTCAATTTCGCGCAATCGTGGCTGATCCACTGCCGTCGACCAAGAGGTCGATTCTTTCCACGATCGCCAAACTCTACGATCCGTTAGGCTGGGTCACCCCCGCAACCGTCCTCGCTAAGATCTTTCTTCAGGATTTGTGGCGCCTCCGCATTAGCTGGGACGATGAATTACCGAATGCGCTTCTCGACAAGTGGCGATCAATCTGCGAGTGCCTGCCACTCCTCAACTCGTTAAAACTTCCTCGGTGTATTGGCTCCTCATTGTCTTCTTCTCGTATCGAGCTTCACGGCTTCGCCGATGCCTCGACGGTCGCTTACGCTGCCGTCGTGTATGCAAAATGTACCTCGCCCTCCGGCGAAGTCACGATTTCTTTGCTCGCCGGAAAATCTAAAGTAGCTCCTCTTAACCCATTGACAATTCCTCGATTAGAATTGCAAGGGACACTTCTTCTCTCGCGGCTCATGGAATTCATCCTGTCGACCTTCGGCACGCGAAATATCTCCTGCGTGTGCTGGACAGATTCGACTGTTGTCCTGAATTGGGTCCAACAGCATCCCTCACGTTGGAAGACCTTTGTGGCCAACCGAGTGTCGAGTATTCAAGCCCGGCTCCCGCACGCGGATGGGCGACACGTCTCCACAGAAGACAATCCTGCCGATTGCGCTTCCCGTGGTCTCCTCAGCGACGACCTTCTTCGGTCATCTCTCTGGTGGCAAGGTCCCGCATGGTTGACCCGTGATCGCTCCGAATGGCCACAGCTTCAGGTTCGTCTCGACAACCGCAACCCGTTAGAGGCGAAAGTCATACCGGCTCATGTCGCCGTCCGAACTCAACAGTGGGAACTGGAAAACCGCTTCTCGTCCTGGCCAAAACTCATTCGAGTCACGGCGTACATTTTTCGATTCGTGTGCGCGTGTCGACGTAATAATTCGGAGACTCTTCAAGCTCCATCTCGCGGCTATGGCCTCGCGCTTTCGGCTGATGAGTGCTGCAACGCGAAGTTATGGTGGATCCGTCGAATCCAAGCCAGTCTATTTCCATCGGAGAGCAAGGTCCTTCTCCAGAACAAACCGCTACCGTCGAAGAACCCTCTCAGCTCGCTCAATCCTTTCCTCGATAAAAAAGGGATTCTTCGCGTGGGAGGTCGGCTGCACCGTGCTCCCTTACCGTTTAACTCTAAGCATCCCATTATTCTCGCGGCGCATCCTCTCGTTCGACTCATCATCGAACACACGCATATTCGTTCGCTACACGCCGGACTTCAGCTCACCTTGAGCACCCTCCTCCAAACCTTCTGGATCCTACGTGCGCGAAATCTTGCGAGATCAGTGATTCACACATACGTCACATGCGTTCGAGAACGAGCTGCACATCCCAACCAACTCATGGGACAGCTTCCGGAACCTCGGGTCTTTCCTCCCGCGAAATGCTTTGCCCATTGTGGCCTGGACTACGCCGGCCCCGTTCAGGTTCGGGCATCTGCGGGTCGAGGCATCACTTCTCGCAAAGCGCACATCGCGCTGTTTATATGCCTAGCCACCAAGGCGATCCACCTCGAGCTGGTCGCGGATTATTCGACCCCCGCGTTTCTCAACGCCTACTGTCGTTTTTGTTCTCGTCGAGGAATTCCCGAAGCGATGTACTCCGACAACGGCACCACGTTTATCGGGGCTAATCGCGAACTCTCGCTCGCGCATCGCGCAAGTCTGAATCATCCCGACTTTTTAAATAAAACTGGCACCGACGGTGTTGCATGGCACTTCATACCCCCGTCGACCCCGCACTTCGGAGGCTTGTGGGAGGCCGGCGTGAAAAGCGTAAAGCATCATCTGCGTCGCATTTTAAAGGATCGCACTCTCACCTTCGAAGAATTTACCACTCTTCTCTGTGCTATCGAAGCGTGTCTCAATTCTCGCCCGATCTCGCCGCAGTCCGACTCGTACGACGACTACGAATCGTTACCTCCCGGCCATTTTTAATCGGTTCGGCCCCTCAGCCATCGACTCTAATTCTTGCCGAAAATCGCCTCTCGCGCTGGCAACTTGTTCGGCACATGACCGAACGATTTTGGAAGCTCTGGAGAGACGATTACGTAGAGAAATGAGCGATTTACAGGGTATGCTGTTGATGAATCGAGAGTGGCAGTGCAGAGGGAGATGCCGGTTCCCGCGAAGGTGAAATGGGCTGCACCTCATGCGAGACTAAAAACTCAGACGGTGTTCCAGAAGATTTCTCAAACTCGAGACTACAGTGCGGACAAAGTATGTTCAGAAAGTTTAAGGCGTAGTACGTGTATAAGAATGTAATATATAATTCAACTGTATCGTGACGTGCTACTTGTAGCAAATGCTCTAATTATTGTTAACATATCGTTGTGTAATCCGCAGATAACTATAATTTGTAAGCATTTGACGTTCTTGCAAGCCAAGATGAACAACGACACTACAATGTATCCATTCAATATTTTTCCCTAACACCTTTCCAGTAAGGAGACCAGAGAATTTACAAAGAAATAAACATTTCGATCAATCTGCATCTTTAGAGTTTGGATTGCAACGAAGTTTGTTAGTGTTTCTAAATTGAATGTTACAAATAAAATCGAGGTTGTTAGACATATATTCAACGCGCTCACTCAACTGCTTCCCGCGCGCCCTCCAATCTATTCTTTTCTCGATGTATTTTTCTTCTTTATCTAACCACGCTCTGCTACCACGTGTATATGTACAGAAATAAAGGCATGTATTATACAAAATAAGGTGAAGAGGTTTAATAGGACAACCTGAAGATCCTTCGGGAACATAAGGATTAACAAAATCAAACAGGATATGGGCCCAGTAGCGTAAATTCGTTACGAACGGAAAACCTAACCTCTAGTGCCAATTTAACCTACAAAGTGCCACGTGTTCGCGATCAAGAACCTATTATACAAATAGTTAATCATGAGTCACAACACTCAAATAGACAAATTAACTAAAGATAATTATGATACGTGGAAAGAACGAATGGAGGCAATTCTTACGAAAAATGGTCTCTGGTGCTACGTCGATGGATCGAGACCGAAACCTGCTGAAAGGGAGAACAATGCCGACCAAATTGCAAATTGGGTAAGAAACGACAAAAAGGCGAAAGCTGATATAGTTCTCTCGTTAAGTGCATCCGAAATATGCCACGTGAAGAATCTTCAAACGTCAAGTGACGCTTGGACTGCGCTGGAAAGGGTATACGCTTCGAAAGGACCAGCAAAGAGGGCGACACTATTGAAGAAGCTGTAGGGATATTGGCGCTGCCGCGCCATTCCCCTAGGCAGGCGCCTAGAGAATATGCTCCGACGAGGTTGGCACTCTCAACCTCGGGCAATGCAGGCGAGAGAACCGCCTACTGTACTCTCTCGCTGCCGGACTCTCGATCGAGACAGACGTCTCGATCCTACGCTCTCGAAGTGAAGTCGAATAAAGTTGTTCTGTTACATACACGAGTTTATCACTATCGATAAAAAGTCTCCCAGCGGTTCTGTGCAGAGTAGGCTGCATCTTGGTTCCGCATTTATCCGCGGGACCCTTAAACCTACAACTGGTGACCCCGACGTGATCTGGAAATCAAGAACCACGCTGCACGTGCCCGGAAACAGGTGCACGTTTTCACGGAGACCATCAGGAAGAGATTGCCGGTTCCTGGCGGCGGGCAATCCGCTCGCTGCACGCTGCCGTTGCTGGTTCCTGGCGGCGAGCTATCCGCTCGCTGCACGCTGCCGTTGCTGGTTCCTGGCGGCGAGCAATCCGCTCGCTGCACGCTGCCGTTGCCGGTTCCAGGCGGCGAGCTATCCGCTCGCTGCACGAGGTCGAACACTGCACATCGGAGGCCATCCTGGACGTCTACAGAGGACGAGCTTGCTGGAGTTCCGCTAATTGCGTGAAGCCACCGACCACCGGCGCCTTGACGAGCATCACATTGCAGCCAGTCTATCGACGAGCCCAACCATGCGTGCGCCGACAGGTATCGTTCCGATTATGCGAAATTTCGCCTCATTATTGTAAACGATCGTAATCGCCGCGCGGTACCTCGTGGCGAAAATAATCTACGAAGCCATTTTCGTATGCCTGTTGATTCGACCGTTTCGCGACCTTCGCGTTGTTGTGTTTATGCCGTGTCGATCCCCCCGTCGACTCGTGTGACCGCTACGACACCGGGTAGTTCATGTTTACCGCGTCGCGCCGTGCCCTTGCGAAACCGCGTACGTCTGCGCAGAGCGCGCGTTACGAATAATTCGCTGCCGGTCCAAGCACACGCGTGTTCGCGAAATCGCGCAAAATGACTACCCCCGCGCAGCTCACTCAGGATGAACTCCTTCATGCGCTGTTACAGGGTCGCGTCGATTCATACCGGCAACCAAAAGTGCCCGATTTCTTCAAAGAAGATCCGGCGCTTTGGTTCGCACAAGTCGAGTCATCCTTGTCGGCGGCAAGAATTACCAACCAAAATACAATGGCTGATGTAGTGGTGGCCGCGTTGAAGTACGACGTTGTCACTATGGTCAAGGACATACCATTCATGTCGCCTCCTCCTGAGGATTTATACGACCGAATAAAAGCACGAATCATATCTAGCTACGCTGTTTCTGCCGAGAGCAAGCTCCGACAGCTCTTGAAGGGCGAAGTTCTGAGTGAGGGCAAACCGTCCCAGATATTGACGCGCCTCCTCAACCTGAACGACGGGTCTTGCAGCGATGAAATAATTCGCGCCGTATTTCTAGAACAGCTGCCGTCGCATGTCCGTGCCGTCCTGGCCATGGCGAACGTTTCCGAGCCGCGGAAGCTCGCCGAATTAGCCGACAAGGTCGTTGAGGCCTCCGGAACCGGCACATCCGCGATAGCTGCCGTCTCGTCCCGAGACGCCTCCCTACGCGCGTTAGAAGAGAAGGTCGACCGTCTCACGCGCCAACTAGCATCCATAACCACTTCGCGCACCCGCGAGAGTCGCGTCCGCCGACGAACCCCTTCACGGAGTAGGAATCGATCGCGCGAAAACCGCTCTCTGCCGAAGGAAACCGCGTGCTGGTTTCACAGGAAGTTCGGGAAAGATGCGCGTCGTTGTGTCAAGCCGTGCTCCTGGGAGACGGGAAACTGAAAAGTACTAGCTGTTTGGAGGCGAGCCCGTCTAGTACCGAATCTCATCGTCTCCACATAAGAGACCGCGATCTCGGTCTCACGTTCTTAATCGACACCGGAGCCGATCTCTCTTTGCTGCCGGTTGCCAAAGGCTCGCGTCGCCCAACGGGTTATAAACTCTACGCGGCAAATGAGACAATGATTGACACGTACGGCGAGAAGCGTTTGACTTTGAATCTCAACCTCCGCCGTTCATTCCCGTGGAATTTCTGCGTCGCATCGGTACCGTACCCGATAATCGGTGCCGACTTTCTAAAACATTACGGGCTGCTCGTTGACTTGCGCCTCCGCAAACTGATCGACCCCATGACGAAGATTGCCGCCGTCGGCACTGTAAAACCTTCGTCCGTGCGCGACGTTAAATCGGTCGATCCAGCGTCCGCGTTCGCCGGAATTTTAACCGAGTTTCCGAATGTTGTCGGGCCGTCACAGAATAATGACCGTACGCCACAAGACGTCCTTCATCATATTGTGACCGAAGGTCCACCAATTGCGGAACGCGCACGGAGGCTAGCGCAGGAAAAACTGCGCGCCGCGAAAGCAGAGTTCAAACAGCTCGTCAGCTCGGGAATTTGCAGCCCTTCTAGCAGTCCTTGGGCGAGTCCTATTCATCTCGTCCCGAAAAAGGACGGGGGCTGGCGCGTCTGCGGCGATTACCGCCGTCTCAACGCGGTAACGATTCCTGATAAATATCCAGTCCCCCATCTTCACGATTACTCCGTGAACCTTCACGGAAAATCGGTTTTCACGAAGCTCGACCTTCACCGGGCATATCAACAAATTCCGATCGCCCCGTCTGACATTCCGAAAACGGCGGTCATTACCCCGTTTGGACTCTTCGAATACACGGTAATGCCCTTTGGCCTTCGTAATGCCGGACAAACCTTCCAGCGTTACATCTACCGTGCCCTCGGGGATTTAGACTTTGTATTCGCGTATATCGATGATATTCTCATCGCGTCCTCGAACCGAAAGGAGCATGAAGATCACCTACGCGTAGTCCTGCAACGCTTGCAGGAATATTGTCTTCGGCTAAACACCCAAAAGTGCGAGTTCGGGAAGTCATCTCTCGAATTCCTCGGTCATGTCATTGACCAGCACGGGTCTAGCCCAATCCCCGAGAAAGTCAAGGCCATAATAGATTTTCCAAGGCCTCGGACCGTTGCCGATCTTCGTAGGTTCCTTGGCATGGCCAATTTCTACCGACGTAGCATTCGACACGCTGCCGACGTGCAGGCCCCCCTGCACGAGTACCTCGGCGAGTCGAAGAAAAATGACAAACGCGAGATCGTATGGACTCCTAAATCTGAGGAAGCGTTCGCTCGGGTCAAAAGTGACCTCGCCAACGCGACCATGCTCGCTCATCCCGCGGCAAACGCAGTGACGCGTATCGTCACTGACGCCTCCGATTTCGGCATGGGCGCGTCACTCGAGCAAAAGCTCGGAGATTCCTGGAAGCCCTTGGCTTTCTTCTCCAGGAAATTCAGTCCTGCCCAACGCAATTATAGTGCGTACGATCGCGAGTTGACTGCCGCTTATGAGGCACTAAAATACTTCCGACACTTCTTAGAAGGTCGTGAATTCAGCATTGTGACAGATCACAAGCCTCTCACGTACGCGTTTCGTCAGAAAGCCGACAAGGCATCTCCTCGACAGCTCAGACAGTTGTCGTATATCTTACAATTCACCACTCGCATTGAGCATCTTCCTGGCTCGGAAAACGTCGTTGCCGATTCATTATCACGAGTCGACTCGCTGCGCCTCGCCGCGAACATTTCTCTGGATGAACTGTCCAAAATGCAAGAGAGCGACGACGAGCTTAAGGAACTACTGCGCTCCGCTGACCACTCGTTGTCCCTGCGACAGATAAGGTGGGGACCTTCACACACTGCGATCGCGTGCGACCTCACGGGCGAAACCTTGCGTCCGTACATTCCACAGCCGGCTAGAAAAAAGATTTTCGACACTTTCCACAACCCTGCGCACCCCTGTGCTAAGATCACAGATCGGGTAATTCGGAAACGTTACGTCTGGCCGGACATGCATCGCGACATTATTAAGTGGTCCAAAGACTGCTTGGACTGTCAACAGTCTAAAGTAACGCGGCATAACCACGTGGCTCCTGCGGAATTCGTAGCTCCCTATAGCCGCTTTAAACACGTCCATATGGACATTGTCGGTCCGCTGCCGGTTTCCGACGGCAATCGCTATTGCCTTACAGTAATCGATCGTTTCTCGCGATGGCCCGAAGCCATTCCGCTGCCGGATATCGAAGCAACCACCGTGTGTAGAGCTTTTGTAGATCACTGGATCTCGCGATACGGCACGCCAGAAACGCTAACAACTGACCAAGGTAGTCAGTTCGAATCCAAATTGTTCACAGCGTTATTGCAACTATCCGGTTGTCACCGGATACGTACTACCGCGTTCCATCCCGCCTCTAACGGCATGATCGAACGATGGCATCGCTGCCTGAAAACCGCGATAATGTGTCACGCGAACACGAAATGGTCACGAGTCCTGTCCACCGTGATGTTAGGGTTGCGAAACAACGTGATGGACACCGGGTCCTCACCTGCCGAATACCTGTACGGCACGACGTTGCGTATTCCGGGAGAGTTTGTTCTTCCCGACGACGGTCCGTCCGACCCGCAAATATTCGTCGAAGGGTTTCGCGATCACATGCGCCAAGTGAAACCTGTCCCCGTGGGACAGCGACATAAGAAACGCGCGTTCATATTTAAAGATTTGTCAACATGTTCGCACGTGTTCCTTCGCGCAGGCACTCTCAAGAAATCGCTTGAACGTCCATACACGGGACCGCATAAAGTCTTAAAACGCGTCAACGACAGAGTCATCGAAATCGAGGTCAATTGTAAACCGCGTTCGGTATCTGTTGAAAATGTAAAACCCGCGTACACAGTTCGCGAATCGAACTTAGAAGCTGCCGGCGACCCTGCAGCCGTTTCGGGAAGCAGCACGATCCGCACGTATGCAAATAAAAAGCGCGTTACGTTCGCTGCCGAAGCGAGAAAAATTACAAAAAGAAAATTGTAAGTGCATGCAGTATGTATTACACTTCTCCTTGTTAAAACAGCGGCTAATTTAAATGTCGTATACACTCGGGGGGGGGGGGAGTGTGTAGGGATATTGGCGCTGCCGCGCCATTCCCCTAGGCACGCGCCTAGAGAATATGCTCCGACGAGATTGGCACTCTCAACCTCGGGCAATGCAGGCGAGAGAACCGCCTAATGTACTCTCTCGCTACCGGACTCTCGATCGAGACAGACGTCTCGATCCTACGCTCTCGAAAGTGAAGTCGAATAAAGTTGTTCTGTTACATACACGAGTTTATCACTATCGATAAAAAGTTTCCCAGCGGTTCTGTGCAGAGTAGGCTGCATCTTGGTTCCGCATTTATCCGCGGGACCCTTAAACCTACAAAGCTGCTTTTCACAAGGCTCACGGAGGACGGTAGTATGGCAGATCACTTAAGCAAATTATTTGATATTGTAGATAAATTGCAGCAAATGGACATACCAATTGCAAATGACCTGTTAACCATCGTAATTCTGTACAGTATCCCAAGAAGTTATGAAGGTTTCAGGTGTGCATTAGAATCCAGAGATACATTGCCTGATCCATACGCGTTGAAAATAAAAATTTTAGAAGGTTATATTTGTGGACGACAAAGCAACAATAAGGAATGCTGAAGGGCAAATAGTTGCAGTAGCCCCAAAGGTAGGAAACTTATATTTTCTGAAACCTTCACCAATCTCATTCAAGGCAACTACGCGTGAAATAGAAGAGACAGCGAACATGGCAGAAACCTCTAATGAACTATGGCATTTGAGATATGGACATCTCAATGCAGCAGACTTGAAGAGTTTAATATCCAAACAAATGGTGAAGGGTTTGACGATGAACCTGAACAATAATATGCTCACCTGTGAAACCTGCATAAAGGGTAAGCAAACTAAAATTCCATTCACTCCATCGACCCATAAGAGCAAACAACCACTTGAATTGATACATTCAGACGTTTGTGGGCTGATGCGTACCACATCTATTGGTGGGGCAAAATATTTTACTAGCTTTATAGACGACAAAACAAGGTGGACGAAGATATGCTTCTTAAAGTCAAAGGATCAAGTGAAAGAAGCTTTTAAAGAATTCAAGGCTCTAGCTGAAAATGAAATTGGTAAAAAGATCAAGACCTTAAGAACGGATAATAGACTCGAATATTGCGGTAAGGAGTTCAGCAAACAACTAAGTGAGTGGGGAATTAAGGATGAAAGAACTGTTGCATACACGCCACAACAAAGTGGTGTCGCTGAGAGGTTGAATAGAACGCTCGTCGAAATGGCAAGATGTATATTAATACACGCTGATCTACCAAAGAAATTCTGGGCAGAAGCGATAAATACCTCGATGGACATAAGGAACTGATTTCCTACTAAGGCTTTGAAGGATGTCACACCGTACGAATGTTGGTTTGGAAAGAAGCCTGACGTATCACATTTTAGGATTTTTGGATGCAAAGCATACGCTTTAGAAAATACGCCTAGGATAGGATAGAGGATTGGATACGATAGGGGACATTACAGGAAAGACGATAGGATATGCTAGAGGATACGATATTATAGAGGATAGGATAGGATCGAGGATCGGATAGGATAGAGGATTGGATAGGATAGAGGATAGGATAGGATAGAGGATAGGATAGGATAGAGGGTAGGATAGGATAGAGGATAGGATAGGATAGAGGATAGGATATAGGATTGGATAGGATAGAGGATAGGATGGAATAGAGGATCGGATAGGATAGGATAGAGGATAGGGTAGGGGATTGGATAGGATAGAGGATAGGAGACGATACAGTATAGGATAGGGGATTAGATAGGATAGAGGATAGGATAGGATTGAGGATAGGATAGGATACAGGATAGGATAGGATAGAGGACAGGATAGGATTCAGGATAGGATAGAGGATTGGATAGGATAGGGGAAATTATAGGATAGAGGATAGGATAGGATAGCGGATAGGATATTATAGAGGATAGAATAGGATAGAGGATAGGATAGGATAGAGGATAGGATAGGATAGAGCATAGGATAGGATAGAGGATAGTATAGAGGATAGGATATAGGATAGGATAGAGAAGAGGATAGAGGATAGGATAGAGGATATTATAGGAAAGAGGATATAGAGGATTATAGAGGATAGGATAGGATAGAGGATCGGATACGATAGGATAGGGGATTGGTTAGGATAGGCGATTGGATATGATAGAGGATAGGAGACGATAGAGGATAGGATAGGATAGAGGATACGACATTATAGTGGATAGGATAGGATAGAGGATCGGATAGGATAGGATAGAGGATCGGATTGGATAGGATAGAGGATAGGATAGCGGATTGGGTAGGATAGAGGACAGGAGACGATAGAGGATAGAATAGGATAGAGGATAAGATAGGATAGAGGATAGGATAGGATAGAGGATAGGATAGGATAGAGGATAGGATAGGATAGAGGATCGGATCGGATAGGATAGAGGATAGGATAGGGGATTTTGTAGGATAGAGGACAGGAGACGATAGAGGATAGGATAGAGGATAGGATAGGATAAAGGATAGGATAGAGGATAGGATAGGATAGAGGATAGTATATAGGATTGGATAGGGTAGAGGATAGGATATGATAGAGGATACGATATTATAGAGGATAGGATAGGATAGAGGATCGGATAGGATAGAGCATTGGATAGGATAGAGGATAGGATAGGATAGAGGATAGGATAGGATAGAGGGTAGGATAGGATAGAGGATAGGATAGGATAGAGGATAGGATAGAGGATTGGATAGGATAGGGGATAGGATGGGATTCAGGATAGGATAGGATAGAGGATAGGTTAGAATAGAGGATAGAATAGAGGATAGGATGGAGGATAGGATAGAGGATAGGATAGAGGATAGGATAGGATAGAGCATAGGATAGGATAGAGAATAGTATAGAGGATAGGATATAGGATAGGATAGAGAAGAGGATAGAGGATAGGATAGAGGATATTATAGGAAAGAGTATAGGATATGATAGAGGATACGATATTATAGAGGATAGGATAGGATAGAGGATCGGATACGATAGGATAGGGGATTGGTTAGGATAGGCGATTGGATAGGATAGAGGATAGGAGACGATAGAGGATAGGATAGGATAGAGGATACGACATTATAGAGGATAGGATAGGATAGAGGATCGGATAGGATAGGATAGAGGATCGCATAGGATAGGATAGAGGATCGGATTGGATAGGATAGAGGATAGGATAGGGGATTGGGTAGGATAGAGGACAGGAGACGATAGAGGATAGAATAGGATAGAGGATAAGATAGGATAGAGGATAGGATAGGATAGAGGATAGGATAGGATAGAGGATAGGATAGGATAGAGGATAGGATAGGATAGAGGATCGGATCGGATAGGATAGAGGATAGGATAGGGGATTGGATAGGATAGAGGACAGGAGACGATAGAGGATAGGATAGGATAGAGGATAGTATATAGGATTGGATAGGATAGAGGATAGGATATGATAGAGGATACGATATTATAGAGGATAGGATAGGAAAGGGGATCGGATAGGATAGGATAGAGGACAGTAGACGATAGAGGATAAGACAGGGTATTGGATAGGATAGAGGACAGGAGACGATAGGGGATAGGATAGGATAGGATAGAGAATAGAATAGGGAAGATGATATTATAGGATTGAGGATAGGATAGGATAGAGGATTGGATAGAATAGAGGATAGGATATAGGATTGGATAGGATAGAGGATAGGAAACGATAGGGGATAGGATGGGATACAGAATAGGATAGAGGATAGGATAGAGGATAGGATATAGGATTGGATAGGATAGAGGATAGGATACGATAGAGGATAGGATAGGATAGAGGATAGGATAGGATAGAGGATAGGATTGGGGATTGGTTAGGATAGGGGATTGGATAGGATAGAGGATAGGAGACGATAGAGGATAGGATAGGGGATTGGATAGGATAGAGGACAGGAGACGATAGAGGATAGGATAGGATAGAGGATAGGATAGGATAGAGGATAGGATAGAGGATAGGATAGAGGATAGGATATAGGATTGGATAGGATAGAGGATAGGATAGGATAGAGGATAGGATAGGATAGAGGATAGGATAGGATAGAGGATAGGATAGGATAGAGGATACTATAGGATAGAGGATAGGATATAGGATTGGATAGGATAGAGGATAGGATACGATAGGGGATAATAGAGGATAGGATAGAGAATAGAATAGGGAAGATGATATTATAGGATTGAGGATAGGATAGGATAGTGGATAGGATAGAGGATTGGATAGAATAGAGGATATGATATAGGATTGGATAGGATGGAGGATAGGATACGATAGAGGATATTATAGGATGGAGTATAGGATAGGATTGAAGATAGGATAGGGTGGAGGATAGGATAGGATAGAAAATAGAATAGGAAAGATGATATTATAGGATTGAGGATAGGATAGGATAGTGGATAGGATAGAGGATTGGATAGGGTAGAGGATTGGATAGGATAGAGGATAGGATATTATAAGGGATATTATAGGATAGAGTATAGGATAGGGTTAGCGGATAGGATAGGATAGAGGATAGGATAGAGGATAGGATATAGGATTGGATAGGATGGAGGATAGGATACGATAGAGGATATTATAGGTTGGAGTATAGGATAGGATTGAAGATAGGATAGGGTGGAGGATAGGATAGGATAGAGGATAGGATAGGATAGAGGATAGGATAGGATAGAGGATCGGATCGGATAAGATAAAGGATAGGATAGGGGATTGGATAGGATAGAGGACAGGAGACGATAGAGGATAGGATAGGATAGAGGATATAATAGAGAATAGGATAGAGGATAGGATAGGATAGAGGATAGGATATAGGATTGGATAGGATAGAGGATAGGATACGATAGAGGATAGGATAGGAAAGAGGATAGGATAGGATAGAGGATAGGATTGGGGATTAGTTAGGATAGGGGATTGGATAGGATAGAGGATAGGAGACGATAGAGGATAGGATAGGGGATTGGATAGGATAGAGGACAGGAGACGATAGAGGATAGGATAGGATAGAGGATAGGATAGGATAGAGGATAGGATAGCGGATAGGATAGAGGATAGGATAGGATAGAGGATAGGATATAGGATTGGATAGGATAGAGGATAGGATACGATAGAGGATAGGATAGGAAAGAGGATAGGATAGGATAGAGGATAGGATTGGGGATTAGTTAGGATAGGGGATTGGATAGGATAGAGGATAGGATAGGGGATTGGATAGGATAGAGGACAGGAGACGATAGAGGATAGGATAGGATAGAGGATAGGATAGGATAGAGGATAGGATAGAGGATAGGATAGGATAGAGGATAGGATATAGGATTGGATAGGATAGAGGATAGGATACGATAGGGGATAGGAGAGGATAGGATAGAGAATAGAATAGGGAAGATGATATTATAGGATTGAGGATAGGATAGGATAGTGGATAGGATAGAGGATTGGATAGAATAGAGGATAGGATATAGGATTGGATAGGATAGAGGATAGGATACGATAGAGGATAGGATAGGATAGAGGATAGGATAGGATAGAGGATAGGATTGGGGATTGGTTAGGATAGGGGATTGGATAGGATAGAGGATAGGAGACGATAGAGGATAGGATAGGGGATTGGATAGGATAGAGGACAGGAGACGATAGTGGATAGGATAGGATTGAGGATAGGATAGGATAGAGGATAGGACAGAGGACAGGATAGAGGATAGGATAGGATAGAGGATAGGATATAGGATTGGATAGGATAGAGGATAGGATAGGATAGAGGATAGGATAGGATAGAGGATAGGATAGGATAGAGGATAGGATAGGATAGAGGATAGGATAGGATAGAGGATAGGATATAGGATTGGATAGGACAGAGGATAGGATACGATAGGGGATAGGAGAGGATAGGATAGAGAATTGAATAGGGAAGATGATATTATAGGATTGAGGATAGGATAGGATAGTGGATAGGATAGAGGATTGGATAGAATAGAGGATAGGATATAGGATTGGATAGGATAGAGGATAGGATACGATAGGGGATAGGATAGGATAGAGAATAGGATAGAGGATAGGATAGGATAGAGGATAGGATATAGGATTGGATAGGATAGAGGATAGGATACGATAGAGGATAGGATAGGAAAGAGGATAGGATAGGATAGAGGATAGGATTGAGGATTAGTTAGGATAGGGGATTGGATAGGATAGAGGATAGGAGACGATAGAGGATAGGATAGGGGATTGGATAGGATAGAGGACAGGAGACGATAGAGGATAGGATAGGATAGAGGATAGGATAGAGGATAGGATATAGGATTGGATAGGATGGAGGATAGGATACGATAGAGGATATTATAGGATGGAGTATAGGATAGGATTGAAGATAGGATAGGATGGAGGATAGGATAGGATAGAGAATAGAATAGGAAAGATGATATTATAGGATTGAGGATAGGATAGGATAGTGGATAGGATAGAGGATTGGATAGGGTAGAGGATTGGATAGGATAGAGGATAGGATAGGATAGAGGATAGGATAGGATAGAGGATAGGATAGGATAGAGGATAGGACAGGATAGGATAAAGGATAGGATCCGGGATTGGATAGGATAGAGGACAGGAGACGATAGAGGATAGGATAGGATTGAGGATAGGATAGGATAGAGGATAGGACAGAGGACAGGATAGAGGATAGGATAGGATAGAGGATAGGATATAGGATTGGATAGGATAGAGGATAGGATAGGATAGAGGATAGGATAGGATAGAGGATAGGATAGAGGATAGGATAGGATAGAGGATAGGATAGGATAGAGGATAGGATATAGGATTGGATAGGACAGAGGATAGGATACGATAGGGGATAGGAGAGGATAGGATAGAGAATGGAATAGGGAAGATGATATTATAGGATTGAGGATAGGATAGGATAGTGGATAGGATAGAGGATTGGATAGAATAGAGGATAGGATATAGGATTGGATAGGATAGAGGATAGGATACGATAGGGGATAGGATAGGATAGAGAATAGGATAGAGGATAGGATAGGATAGAGGATAGGATGTAGGATTGGATAGGATAGAGGATAGGATACGATAGAGGATTGGATAGGAAAGAGGATAGGATAGGATAGAGGATAGGATTGGGGATTAGTTAGGATAGGGGATTGGATAGGATAGAGGATAGGAGACGATAGAGGATAGGATAGGGGATTGGATAGGATAGAGGACAGGAGACGATAGAGGATAGGATAGGATAGAGGATAGGATAGGATAGAGGATAGGATACGATAGGGGATAGGATAGGATAGAGAATAGGATAGAGGATAGGATAGGATAGAGGATAGGATATAGGATTGGATAGGATAGAGGATAGGATACGATAGAGGATAGGATAGGAAAGAGGATAGGATACGATAGAGGATAGGATAGGAAAGAGGATAGGATAGGATAGAGGATAGGATTGGGGATTAGTTAGGATAGGGGATTGGATAGGATAGAGGATAGGATAGGGGATTGGATAGGATAGAGGATAGGATAGGGGATTGGATAGGATAGAGGACAGGAGACGATAGAGCATAGGATAGGATAGAGGATAGGATAGGATAGAGGATAGGATAGAGGATAGGATAGGATAGAGGATAGGATATAGGATTGGATAGGATAGAGGATAGGATACGATAGGGGATAGGAGAGGATAGGATAGAGAATAGAATAGGGAAGATGATATTATAGGATTGAGGATAGGATAGGATAGTGGATAGGATAGAGGATTGAATAGAATAGAGGATAGGATATAGGATTGGATAGGATAGAGGATAGGATACGATAGAGGATAGGATAGGATAGAGGATAGGATAGGATAGAGGATAGGACTGGGGATTGGTTAGGATAGGGGATTGGAAAGGATAGAGGATAGGAGACGATAGAGGATAGGATAGGGGATTGGATAGGATAGAGGACAGGAGGCGATAGAGGATAGGATAGGATAGAGGATATGATAGGATAGAGGATAGGATAGAGGATAGGATAGAGGATAGGATAGAGGATAGGATATAGGATTGGATAGGATAGAGGATAGGATAGGATAGAGGATAGGATAGGATAGAGGATAGGATAGGATAGAGGATAGGATAGGATAGAGGATAGGATAGGAAAGAGGATAGGATATAGGATTGGATAGGATAGAGGATAGGAGACGATAGAGGATAGGATAGGGGATTGGATAGGTTAGAGGACAGGAGACGATAGAGGATAGGATAGGATAGAGGATAGGATAGGATAGAGGATAGGATAGAGGATAGGATAGGATAGAGGATAGGATATAGGATTGGATAGGATAGAGGATAGGATACGATAGAGGATATTATAGGATGGAGTATAGGATAGGATTGAAGATAGGATCGGGTGGAGGATAGGATAGGATAGAGAATAGAATAGGAAAGATGATATTATAGGATTAAGGATAGGATAGGATAGTGGATAGGACAGAGGATTGGATAGGGTAGAGGATTGGATAGGATAGAGGATAGGATAGGATAGAGGATAGGATAGGATAGGATAGAGGATAGGATAGGATAGAGGATAGGATAGGATAGAGGATCGGATCGGATAGGATAAAGGATAGGATAGGGGATTGGATAGGATAGAGGACATGAGACGATAGAGGATAGGATAGGATAGAGGATAGGATAGGATAGAGGATAGGATAGAGGACAGGATAGAGGATAGGATAGGATAGAGGATAGGATATAGGATTGGATAGGATAGAGGATAGGATAGGATAGAGGATAGGATAGGATAGAGGATAGGATATAGGATTGGATAGGACAGAGGATAGGATACGATAGGGGATAGGAGAGGATAGGATAGAGAATGGAATAGGGAAGATGATATTATAGGATTGAGGATAGGATAGGATAGAGGATCGGATCGGACAGGATAAAGGATAGGATAGGGGATTGGATAGGATAGAGGACATGAGACGATAGAGGATAGGATAGGATAGAGGATAGGATAGGATAGAGGATAGGATAGAGGACAGGATAGAGGATAGGATAGGATAGAGGATAGGATATAGGATTGGATAGGATAGAGGATAGGATAGGATAGAGGATAGGATAGGATAGAGGATAGGATATAGGATTGGATAGGACAGTGGATAGGATACGATAGGGGATAGGAGAGGATAGGATAGAGAATGGAATAGGGAAGATGATATTATAGGATTGAGGATAGGATAGGACAGTGGATAGGATAGAGGATTGGATAGAATAGAGGATAGGATATAGGATTGGATAGGATAGAGGATAGGATACGATAGGGGATAGGATAGGATAGAGAATAGGATAGAGGATAGGATAGGATAGAGGATAGGATATAGGATTGGATAGGATAGAGGATAGGATACGATAGAGGATAGGATTGGGGATTGGTTAGGATAGGGGATTGGATAGGATAGAGGATAGGAGACGATAGAGGATAGGATAGGGGATTGGATAGGATAGAGGACAGGAGACAATAGAGGATAGGATAGGATAGAGGATAGGATAGAGGATAGGATAGAGGATAGGATAGAGGATAGGATAGAGGATAGGATAGGATAGAGGATAGGATATAGGATTGGATAGGATAGAGAATAGGATAGGATAGAGGATAGGATAGGATATAGGATAGGATAGGATAGAGGATAGGATATAGGATTGGACAGGATAGAGGATAGGATATAAGATTGGATAGGATAGAGGATAGGATACGATAGAGGATAGGATAGGAAAGAGGATAGGATAGGATAGAGGATAGGATTGGGGATTAGTTAGGATAGGGGATTGGATAGGATAGAGGATAGGAGACGATAGAGGATAGGATAGGGGATTGGATAGGATAGAGGACAGGAGACGATAGAGGATAGGATAGGATAGAGGATAGGATAGGATAGAGGATAGGATAGGATAGAGGATAGGATAGGATAGAGGATAGGATATACGATTGGATAGGATAGAGGATAGGATACGATAGGGGATAGGAGAGGATAGGATAGAGAATAGAATAGGGAAGATGATATTATAGGATTGAGGATAGGATAGGATAGTGGATAGGATAGAGGATTGGATAGAATAGAGGATAGGATTTAGGATTGGATAGGATAGAGGATAGGATACGATAGAGGATATTATAGGATGGAGTATAGGATAGGATTGAAGATAGGATCGGCTGGAGGATAGGATAGGATAGAGAATAGAATAGGAAAGATGATATTATAGGATTGAGGATAGGATAGGATAGTGGATAGGATAGAGGATTGGATAGGGTAGAGGATTGGATAGGATAGAGGATAGGATAGGATAGAGGATAGGATATTATAAGGGATATTATAGGATAGAGTATAGGATAGGGTTAGCGGATAGGATAGGATAGAGGATAGGATAGAGGATAGGATATAGGATTGGATAGGATGGAGGATAGGATACGATAGAGGATATTATAGGATGGAGTATAGGATAGGATTGAAGATAGGATAGGGTGGAGGATAGGATAGGATAGAGAATAGAATAGGAAAGATGATATTATAGGATTGAGGATAGGATAGGATAGTGGATAGGATAGAGGATTGGATAGGGTAGAGGATTGGATAGGATAGAGGATAGGATAGGATAGAGGAAAGGATAGGATAGAGGATAGGATAGGATAGAGGATAGGATAGGATAGAGGATCGGATCGGATAGGATAAAGGATAGGATAGGGGATTGGATAGGATAGAGGACAGGAGACGATAGAGGATAGGATAGGATTGAGGATAGGATAGGATAGAGGATAGGACAGAGGACAGGATAGAGGATAGGATAGGATAGAGGATAGGATATAGGATTGGATAGGATAGAGGATAGGATAGGATAGAGGATAGGATAGGATAGAGGACAGGATAGAGGATAGGATAGAGGATAGGATCGGACAGGATAAAGGATAGGATAGGGGATTGGATAGGATAGAGGACATGAGACGATAGAGGATAGGATAGGATAGAGGATAGGATAGGATAGAGGATAGGATAGAGGACAGGATAGAGGATAGGATAGGATAGAGGATAGGATATAGGATTGGATAGGATAGAGGATAGGATAGGATAGAGGATAGGATAGGATAGAGGATAGGATATAGGATTGGATAGGACAGTGGATAGGATACGATAGGGGATAGGAGAGGATAGGATAGAGAATGGAATAGGGAAGATGATATTATAGGATTGAGGATAGGATAGGACAGTGGATAGGATAGAGGATTGGATAGAATAGAGGATAGGATATAGGATTGGATAGGATAGAGGATAGGATACGATAGGGGATAGGATAGGATAGAGAATAGGATAGAGGATAGGATAGGATAGAGGATAGGATATAGGATTGGATAGGATAGAGGATAGGATACGATAGAGGATAGGATTGGGGATTGGTTAGGATAGGGGATTGGATAGGATAGAGGATAGGAGACGATAGAGGATAGGATAGGGGATTGGATAGGATAGAGGACAGGAGACAATAGAGGATAGGATAGGATAGAGGATAGGATAGAGGATAGGATAGAGGATAGGATAGAGGATAGGATAGAGGATAGGATAGGATAGAGGATAGGATATAGGATTGGATAGGATAGAGGATAGGATAGGATAGAGGATAGGATAGGATATAGGATAGGATAGGATAGAGGATAGGATATAGGATTGGACAGGATAGAGGATAGGATATAAGATTGGATAGGATAGAGGATAGGATACGATAGAGGATAGGATAGGAAAGAGGATAGGATAGGATAGAGGATAGGATTGGGGATTAGTTAGGATAGGGGATTGGATAGGATAGAGGATAGGAGACGATAGAGGATAGGATAGGGGATTGGATAGGATAGAGGACAGGAGACGATAGAGGATAGGATAGGATAGAGGATAGGATAGGATAGAGGATAGGATAGGATAGAGGATAGGATAGGATAGAGGATAGGATATACGATTGGATAGGATAGAGGATAGGATACGATAGGGGATAGGAGAGGATAGGATAGAGAATAGAATAGGGAAGATGATATTATAGGATTGAGGATAGGATAGGATAGTGGATAGGATAGAGGATTGGATAGAATAGAGGATAGGATTTAGGAATGGATAGGATAGAGGATAGGATACGATAGAGGATATTATAGGATGGAGTATAGGATAGGATTGAAGATAGGATCGGCTGGAGGATAGGATAGGATAGAGAATAGAATAGGAAAGATGATATTATAGGATTGAGGATAGGATAGGATAGTGGATAGGATAGAGGATTGGATAGGGTAGAGGATTGGATAGGATAGAGGATAGGATAGGATAGAGGATAGGATATTATAAGGGATATTATAGGATAGAGTATAGGATAGGGTTAGCGGATAGGATAGGATAGAGGATAGGATAGAGGATAGGATATAGGATTGGATAGGATGGAGGATAGGATACGATAGAGGATATTATAGGATGGAGTATAGGATAGGATTGAAGATAGGATAGGGTGGAGGATAGGATAGGATAGAGAATAGAATAGGAAAGATGATATTATAGGATTGAGGATAGGATAGGATAGTGGATAGGATAGAGGATTGGATAGGGTAGAGGATTGGATAGGATAGAGGATAGGATAGGATAGAGGAAAGGATAGGATAGAGGATAGGATAGGATAGAGGATAGGATAGGATAGAGGATCGGATCGGATAGGATAAAGGATAGGATAGGGGATTGGATAGGATAGAGGACAGGAGACGATAGAGGATAGGATAGGATTGAGGATAGGATAGGATAGAGGATAGGACAGAGGACAGGATAGAGGATAGGATAGGATAGAGGATAGGATATAGGATTGGATAGGATAGAGGATAGGATAGGATAGAGGATAGGATAGGATAGAGGACAGGATAGAGGATAGGATAGAGGATAGGATAGGATAGAGGATAGGATATAGGATTGGATAGGACAGAGGATAGGATACGATAGGGGATAGGAGAGGATAGGATAGAGAATGGAATAGGGAAGATGATATTATAGGATTGAGGATAGGATAGGATAGTGGATAGGATAGAGGATTGGATAGGGTAGAGGATTGGATAGGATAGAGGATAGGATATTATAAGGGATATTATAGGATAGAGTATAGGATAGGGTTAGCGGGTAGGATAGGATAGAGGATAGGATATAGGATTGGATAGGATGGAGGATAGGATACGATAGAGGATATTATAGGATGGAGTATAGGATAGGATTGAAGATAGGATAGGGTGGAGGATAGGATAGGATAGAGAATAGAATAGGAAAGATGATATTATAGGATTGAGGATAGGATAGGATAGTGGATAGGATAGAGGATTGGATAGGTTAGAGGATTGGATAGGATAGAGGATAGGATAGGATAGAGGATAGGATAGGATAGAAGATAGGATATGATAGAGGATAGGATAGGATAGAGGATAGGATAGGATAGAGGATCGGATCGGATAGGATAAAGGATAGGATAGGGGATTGGATAGGATAGAGGACAGGAGACGATAGAGGATAGGATAGGATTGAGGATAGGATAGGATAGAGGATAGGACAGAGGACAGGATAGAGGATAGGATAGGATAGAGGATAGGATATAGGATTGGATAGGATAGAGGATAGGATAGGATAGAGGATAGGATAGGATAGAGGATAGGATAGAGGATAGGATAGAGGATAGGATAGGATAGAGGATAGGATATAGGATTGGATAGGACAGAGGATAGGATACGATAGGGTATAGGAGAGGATAGGATAGAGAATGGAATAGGGAAGATGATAGTATAGGATTGAGGATAGGATAGGATAGTGGATAGGATAGAGGATTGGATAGAATATAGGATAGGATATAGGATTGGATAGGATAGAGGATAGGATACGATAGGGGATAGGATAGGATAGAGAATAGGATAGAGGATAGTATATAGGATTGGATAGGATAGAGGATAGGATACGATAGAGGATAGGATAGGAAAGAGGATAGGATAGGATAGAGGATAGGATTGGGGATTAGTTAGGATAGGGGATTGGATAGGATAGAGGATAGGATAGGATAGAGGATAGGATATAGGATTGGATAGGATAGAGGATAGGATAAGATAGGGGATAGGATAGGATAGAGAATAGGATAGAGGATAGGATAGGATAGAGGATAGGATATCGGATTGGATAGGATAGAGGATAGGATACGATAGAGGATAGGATAGGAAAGAGGATAGGATAGGATAGAGGATAGGATTGGGGATTAGTTAGGATAGGGGATTGGATAGGATAGAGGATAGGAGACGATAGAGGATAGGATAGGGGATTGGATAGGATAGAGGACAGGAGACGATAGAGGATAGGATAGGATAGAGGATAGAATAGGATAGAGGATCGCATCGGATAGGATAAAGGATAGGATAGGGCATTGGATAGGATAGAGGACATGAGACGATAGAGGATAGGATAGAGGATAGGATAGAGGATAGGATAGAGGATAGGATAGGATATAGGATTGGATAGGATAGAGGATAGGATAGGATAGAGGATAGGATAGGATAGAGGATAGGATATAGGATTGGATAGGATAGACGATAGGATACGATAGGGGATAGGAGAGGATAGGATAGAGAATAGGATAGAGGATAGGATAGGATAGAGGATAGGATAGGATAGGATACAGAATAGGTTAGGATATATGATATTATAGGATAGAGGACAGGATAAGACAGAGGATACGGTGTTATAGAGGATAGGATAGGATAGAGGATAGGATACGATAGAGGATAGGATAGGATGGAGAATAGGATAGAGGATAGGATAGGATAAAGGATATTATATAGGATTGTATAGGATAGAGGATAGGATACGATAGAGGATAGGATAAGATAGGATACAGTATATAGGATTGGATAGGATAGAGGATAGGTTACGATAGAGGATATTATAGGATGCAGTATAGGATAGGATTGAAAATAGGATAGGGTGGAGGATAGGATAGGATAGAGAATAGAATAGGAAAGATGATATTATAGGATTGAGGATAGGAAAGGATAGTGGATAGGATAGAGGATTGGATAGGGTAGGTGATTGGATAGGATAGAGGATAGGAATATCGGATTGGATAGCATAGAGGATAGGATACGATTGAGGATAGGATAGGATGGATAGGATAGGATAGGATAGGATGGAGGATAGGATAGGAGAGGGTATAGGATAGATGAAACGATAGAAGATGGAGGGTATGCGTAGGATGGAGGATAGTATAGGATACGATGGAGGATAGTATAGGATAGACGATAGAGGAAAGGATGGATGATAGGATATGATACAGGATAGGAAAATATAGAGGATAGAATAGAATAGAGGATATGATAGGAAAGAGGATAGGATAGGATAGAGGATAGGATAGAGTATAGGATAGAGGATGGAGGATAGGATAGCATAGAGGATAAGATAGGATATACGATAGAGGGTGCGATGGGTGATAGGTTATGATAGACGATAGGATAGCATAGAGGATAGGATAGTATAGGGGATAGGATAGGATAGAGGATAGGATAGGATAGAGGATAGTATAGGATAGAGGATAGAGTAGGATAGGATAGAGGATACGATAGAGGATAGGATGGAGGAGTGGATAGTTTAGAGGATAGGATAGGATAGACGATACGATAGAATGGAGGATAGGATAGGATAGAGGATAGGATAGGATAGATGATACGATAGAAGATGCAGGGTAGCGTGGGATAGAGGATAGGATAGAGGCTGGAGAATAGGATAGGATAGAGGATAAGATAGGATAGAGGATAGGATAGGATGGAAGATAGGATATGACAGAGGATAGGATAGTATAGGGTATAGGATTGGATAGAGAATAGGATCGGATATAGGATAGATAAGAGGATAGGATAGAGGATAGGATAAGATAGAGGATAAGATAGGATAGAGGAAAGGATGGATGATAGGATATGATAGAGAATAGGATAGTATAGAGTATAGGATAGGATACAGAATAGGATAGGATATAGGATAGAGAATAATATAGGATATAGGATAGAGAATAGGATAGGATATAGGATATTATAGGATAGAGGATAGGATAGGATAGAGGGTAGTATAGGATAGAGGATAGGATAGGATAGACGGTAGGATGGAGGATAGGATAGAGGATGCAGGATAGGATAGGATAGAGGATAGGATAGTATAGAGTATAGGATAGGATACAGAATAGGATAGGATATAGGATAGAGAATAATATAGGATATAGGATAGAGAATAGGATAGGATATAGGATATTATAGGATAGAGGATAGGATAGGATAGAGGATACGATATGACAGAGGATAGGATAGGATAGACCATAGAGGATGCGATGGATGATAGGATAGGATAGAGGATAGGATAGGATAGTTGACACGATATGATAGAGGATAGGATAGGATAGAGGGTAGTATAGGATAGAGGATAGGATAGGATAGTTGATACGATATGATAGATGATAGGATAGGATGGATGATAGGATATGATAGAGGATAGGATGGGATAAAGGATAGGATAGGATAGGATAGACGATAGGATATGATAGAGGATAGGATAGGATAGAGGAAAGGATAGGATAGAGGATAGGATAGGATAGAGGATAGGATAGGACAGATGATAGGATAGAGTATAGGATAGAGGATGCAGGATAGGATAGGCTAGAGGATAGGATAGTATAGAGTATAGGATAGGATACAGAATAGGATAGGATATAGGATAGAGAATAATATATGATATGGGATGGAGAATAGGATAGGATATAGGATATTATAGGATAGAGGATAGGATAGGATAGATGATAGGATAGGATGGATGATAGGATATGATAGAGGATAGGATAGGTTAGGATAGAGGATAGGATAGGATAGACGATAGAGGATAGGATGGATAATAGGATATTATAGAGGATAGGATAGGATAGAGTAGAGGATGGGATAGAGGATAGGATAGGATAGAGGATAGGATAGGATAGAGTATAGGATAGAGGATGGAGGATAGGATAGGATAGAGGATAATATACAATAGAGGATAGGATAGGATGGATGATAGGATATAACAGAGGATAGGATAGTACAGAGTATAGGATTGGATAGAGAATAGGATAGGATATAGGATAGATAATAGGATAGTATATAGGATATTATAGGATAGAGGATAGGATAGGATAGAGGATAGGATAGGATAGAGGATACTATAGAATGGAGGATAGGATAGGATAGAGGATAGGATAGGATAGAGGATAGGATAGGGTACAGGATAGGAAAGGATAGAGGATAGGATAGGATAGAGGATACGATACGATAGAGGATAGAATAGGATTGAGGATAGGATTGGATAGCGGATATTATAGGTTGGAGAATATTATTGGATAGACGATAGGATAGGATACAGGATAGGAAAGGATAGAGGATAGGATAGAATAGAGGATAGGATAGAGGATAGGATAGGACGGAGGATAGGATAGAGTATAGGATAGAGGATAGGATAGGACAGAGGATAGGATAGAGTATAGGATAGAGGATGCAGGATAGGATAGGATAGAGGATATAATAGAGTATAGGATAGAGGATGGCGGAGAGGATAGGATGGAGGATGGGATTGAATAGAGGATACGATATGATAGAGGATAGGATAGGATAGAGAATAAGATAGGAATGATGATAGAGGATGCGATGTATGATAGGTTATGATAGACGATGGGATAGCATAGAGGATAGGATAGTATAGAGGATAGGATAGGATAGAGGATAGGATGGGATAGAGGATAGGATAGGATACAGGATAGGAAAGGATAGAGGATAGGATAGGATAGAGGATAGGATAGGATAGAGGATAGGATAGGATGGAGGATAGGATAGATGATACAATATAAGATGGAGGGTAGCGTAGGATAGAGGATAGGATAGGATAGGATGGAGGATAGTATAGGATAGATGATAGAGGAAAGGATGGTTGATAGGAAAGGATAGAGGATAGGATAGGTTAGAGGATAGGATAGGATGGAGGATAGGATAGGATAGAGGATAGGATAGGATAGAAGATAGGATAGGATAGAGGATAGGATAGAGTATAGGATAGAGGATGGAGGATAGGATAGGATAGACGATAGAGGATAGGATGGATGATGGGATATGATAGAGGATAGGATAGGATAGAGGATAGGAGACGATAGGATACAGGATAGGATAGGATAGAGGATAGGATAGGATGGAGGATAGGATAGATGATACGATAGAAGATGGAGGGTACCGTAGTATAGAGGATATGATAGCATAGGATGGAGGATACGATATGATAGAGGATAGGGTAGGATGGAGGATAGGATAGGATAGAGGACAGGATAGAATGGAGGATAGGATAGGATAGAGGATAGGATAGGATAGAGGATAGGATAGGATAGAGGATAGGATAGGATACAGGATAGGATAGAGGATAGGATAGGACGGAGGATACCATAGAGTATAGGATAGAGGATAGGATCGGACAGAGGATAGGATAGAGTATAGGATAGAGGATGCAGGATAGGATAGGATAGAGGATAGGATAGAGTATAGGATAGAGGATGGCGGAGAGGATATGATGGAGGATGGGATAGAATAGAGGATAGGATAGGATAGAGCATATGATAGGATAGAGGATAGGATAGGATGGAGGATAGGATAGGATAGAGGATACGATATGATATGGGATTGGATCGGATAGAGGATACGATATGATAGAGGATAGGATAGGGTGGAGAATAGGATAGGAATGACGATAGAAGATGCGATGTATGATAGGTTATGATAGACGATGGGATAGCATAGAGGATAGGATAGTATAGAGGATAGGATAGGATAGAGGATAGGATAGGATTGAGGATAGGATTGGAGAGAGGGTAGGATAGGATAAAGGATAGGATAGGATAGAGTATAGGATAGGAAAGAGGATAGGATAGGATAGAGAATAGGATATAATACAGGATATCTTAGGGTAGAGGATAGGATAGGATTGAGGATAGGACGGGATAGACGATAGGATAGAGGATTGGATAGGATAGAGGATATTATAGGAAAGAGGGCGGGATATGATAGAGGGTACGTTATTATAGAGGATAGGGTAGGATAGAGGATCGGATAGGATAGAGGATTGGATATAATACAGGATATGATAGGATAGAGGACAGGATGTAATAGAATATAGGATAGAGAATAGGATTGGATAGAGGATATGGTAGGATAGAGGATACGATAGGATAGAGGATAGGATAGGATAGAGGATAGTATAGGATACAGGATAGGGTAGGATTGAGGATAGGATAGGAGAGAGGATAGGGTAGGATAAAGGATAGGATAGGATAGAGAATAGGATAGGAAAGAGGATAGGATAGGATTGAGAATAGGATAGGATAGAGGATAGGAGAGGGAATTGGATATAATACAGGATATGATAGGATAGAGAATAGGTTAGGATGGAGGATATGATAGGATTGAGGATACGATAGGATAGAGCATAGGATAGGATAGAGGATAGGATAGGATTGTGGATAGGATAGGATTGAGGATAGGATTGGAGAGAGGATAGGATAGGATAATGGATAGGATAGGATAGAGAATAGGATAGGATAGAGGATAGGATAGGATAGAGGATAGGATAGGGGATTGGATAGGATAGAGGATAGGATTGGAGAGAGGATAGGATAGGATAAAGGATAGGATAGGATAGAGAATAGGATAGGATAGAGGATAGGATAGGATAGAGGATAGGATAGGGGATTGGATAGGATAGAGGATAGGATTGGAGAGAGGATAGGATAGGATAAAGGATAGGATAGGATAGAGGATGGGGTAGGATAGAGGATAGGAGACGATAGAGGATAGGATAGGATGGAGGATAGGGTAGGATAGAGAATAGGATAGGATAGATGATATTATAGGATAGAGCATAGGATAGGATAGCGGATACGATATTATAGAGGATACTATAGGATTGAGGATAGGATAGCAAAGAGGATAGGATAGGATGGAGGATACGATATTATAGAGGATACGATAATAGATGGGATAGGATAGGATAGAGGATAGGATAGGATAGGGGATAGGATAGGATAGAGGATAGGATAGGATAGGGGTTTAGATAGGATAGAGGATAGGATAGGATAGAGGATCCGACATTATAGACGATAGGATAGGATAGAGTATAGGATAGGATAGAGGATAAGATAGCATAGAGGATAGCATAGGATAGAGAATAGGATAACTAAGATGATAGGATAGGATAGAGAATAGGATAGGATGGAGGATATGATAGGATTGAGGAAACGATAGGATAGAGCATAGGATAGGATAGAGGATAGGATAGGATTGTGGATAGGATAGGATTGAGGATAGGATTGGAGAGAGGATAGGATTGGATAAAGGATAGGATAGGATAGACAATAGGATAGCTAAGAGGATAGGATAGGATAGAGAATAGGATAGGATAGAGGATAGGATAGGATAGAGGATAGGATAGGGGATTGGATAGGATAGAGGATAGGATACGATAAAGGATAGGATAGGGGATTGGATAGGATAGAGGATAGGATTGGATTGAGGATAGGATAGGTTAGAAGGCTAGGATAGGATAGAGGATAGGATAGGGGATTGGATAGGATAGAAGATAGCATACGATAGAGGATAGGATAGGATAGAGAATGGGATAGGATAGATGATATTATAGGAAAGAGGATAGGATACGATGGAGGATACGATATTATAGAGAATACGATCTTATAGAGGATAGGATAGGATAGAAGATAGGATAGAGGAAAGGATAGAGGATTGGACAGGATAGAGGATATTATAGGATAGAGCATAGGATAGGATAGCGGATAGGATAGGATGGAGTAGAGGATAGGAATGAGGATAGGATAGGTTTGAGGATAGGATAGCATAGAGGATATTATAGGAAAGAGGATAGGATATAATAGAGGATCGGATAGGATAGAGGATAGGATAGGATAAGATAGAGGATAGGATGGGGGATTGGGTAGGATAGAGGACAGGAGACGATAGACGATAGGATAGGATAGAGGATAGGATAGGGGATAGGGTAGGATAGAGGATAGGATAGGATATGATAGGATAGAGGATAGGATAGGATAGAGGATAGGATATGATAGAGGATAGTATAGGATAGCGGATAGGATAGGATGGAGTATAGGATAGGATTGAGGATAGGATAGGATGGTGGATAGGATAGGATAGAGCAGAAGATAGAGGATAGGATAGGATTGAGGATAGGATAGGATAGTAGATAGGATAGGATATAGCAGACGATAGTTGATAGGATAGGATAGAGGATAGGATAGGATAGAGAATAGGATAGGATTAGATGATATTATAGGATAGAGGATAGGATAGGATAGAGGATACGATATTATAGAGGATACGATAGGATTGAGGATAGGATAGCAAAGAGGATAGGATAGGATGGATGATACGATATTATAGAGGATACGATAATAGATAGGATAGGATAGGACAGAAGATAGGATAGGATAGAGGATAGGATAGGATAGGGGTTTAGATAGGATAGAGGATAGGATAGGATAGAGGATCCGATATTATAGACGATAGGATAGGATAGAGGATAGGATAGGATAGAGGATAGGATAGGATAGAGGATAGGATAGGATAGGATAGAGGATAGGATATAGGATGGGATAGGAAAGGATAGAGGATAGGATAGGATAGCGGATAGGATAGGATGGAGTAGAGGATAGGAATGAGGATAGGATAGGTTTGAGGATAGGATAGCATAGAGGATATTATAGGAAAGAGGATAGGATATGATAGAGGATCGGATAGGATAGAGGATAGGATAAGAAAAGATAGAGGATAGGATAGGGGATTGGGTAGGATAGAGGACAGGAGACGATAGACGATAGGATAGGATAGAGGATAGGATAGTGGATAGGATAGGATAGAGGATCGGATAGGATAGAGGATAGGATAGGATAGAGGATAGGATAGGATAAGATAGAGGATAGGATATAGGATAGGGTAGGATAGAGGACAGGATAGGATATGATAGGATAGAGGATAGGATAGGATAGAGGATAGGATAGGATAGGGTAGAGGATAGGATATGATAGAGGATAGTATAGGATAGCGGATAGGATAGGATGGAGTATAGGATAGGATTGAGGATAGGATAGGATGGTGGATAGGATAGGATAGAGCAGGCGATAGAGGATAGGATAGGATTGAGGATAGGATAGGATAGTAGATAGGATAGGATATAGCAGACGATAGTTGATAGGATAGGATAGAGGATAGGATATAGCAGACGATAGTCGATGGGATAGGATAGAGGATAGGATAGGATAGAGAATAGGATAGGATAGAGGATGGGATAGGATAGAGGATAGGAGACGATAGAGGATAGGATAGGATGGAGGATAGGGTAGGATAGAGAATAGGATATTATAGATGATATTATAGGATAGGATAGCGGATACGATATTATAGAGGATACGATATTATAGAGGACAAGATAGGATTGAGGATAGGATAGCAAAGAGGATAGGATAGGATGGAGGATACGATATTATAGAGGATACGATAATAGATAGGATAGGATAGGATAGAGGATAGGATAGGATAGGGGTTTAGATAGGATAGAGGATAGGATAGGATAGAGGATCCGATATTATAGACGATAGGATAGGATAGAGTATAGAATAGGATAGAGGATAGGATACAGGATTGGATAGGATAGAGGATCGGATAGGATAGAGGATAGGATAGGATAGAGAATAGGATAGGATTAGATGATATTACAGGATAGAGGATAGAATATCATAGAGGATACGATATTATAAAGGATAGGATAGGATAGAGGATAGGATAGGAGAGAGGATAGGATAGAGAATAGGATAGGATGGAGGATGGGATAGGATAGAGGATAGGAGACGATAGAGGATAGGATAGGATGGAGGATAGGGTAGGATAGAGAATAGGAAGGGATAGATGATATTATAGGATAGAGGATAGGATAGGATAGCGGATACGATATTATAGAGGATACCATATTATAGAGGACACGATAGGATTGAGGATAGGATAGCAAAGAGGATAGGATAGGATGGGGGATACGATATTATAGAGGATACGATAATAGATAGGATAGGATAGGATAGAGGATAGAATAGGATAGAGGATAGGATAGGATAGAGGATAGGATAGGATAGAGGATAGGATAGGATAGGATAGAGGATAGGATAGGAAAGAGGATAGGATACGATGGAGGATACGATATTATAGAGAATACGATCTTATAGAGGATAGGATAGGATAGAAGATAGGATAGAGGATAGGATAGAGGGTTGGAGAGGATTTGAGGATATTATAGGATAGAGGATTGGATAGGATAGCGGATAGGAAAGGATGGAGTAGAGGATAGGAATGAGGATAGGATAGGTTTGAGGATAGGATATGATAGAAGATCGGATAGGATAGAGGATAGGATAGGATAAGATAGAGGATAGGATAGGGGATTGGGTAGGATAGAGGACAGGACACGATAGACGATAGGATAGGATAGAGGATAGGATGGGATTGAGGATAGGATATAGGATTGGATATGATAGAGGATAGGATATGATAGAGGATAGGATAGGGTATTGGATAGGATAGAGGATAGGATAGGGTAGAGGATACGATATTATAGATGATAGAATACGATCGAGTATTGGATAGGACGGAGAATAGGATAGAGGATAGGATACGATAGAGGATAGGATAGGATAGGATAGCGAATAGGATAGGATAGATGATATTATAGTATAGAGGACATTATAGGACAGAGGAAACGATATTATAGAGGATAGGATAGGATAAAGGATAGGATCGGATAGAGGATAAGATAGGGGATTGGATAGGATAGAGGATAGGATTCGATAGAGGACAGGATTGGATAGGATGGCGGAAAGGATAGGATAGAGTATAGAATAGGACAGAGGATAAGATAGGATAGAGGATAGGATAAGTTAGAGGATAGGATAGGATAGAGGATAGGATAGAGGATTGGATAGGATAGAGGATACGATAGGATAGAGGATAGGATAGAGAATAGGATAGGATAGAGGATACGATAGGGGATTGGATCGGATACAGGATAGGATACGGTAGAGGATAGGATAGGATAGGATAGAGAATAGGATAGGATAGAGGATAGGATAGGATAGAGGATAGGATATGATAGAGGATAGAATAGGATAGAAGATAGGATAGGATAGGGGATAGGATACGATAGAGGATAGTATAGGATAGAGGATAGGGTAGGATAGAGGATAGGATAGGATAGGCGATTGTATCGGATACAGGATAGGATACGATAGAGGATAGGATAGGATAGAGGATAGGATAGGATAGAGGATAGGATAGGATAGAGGATAGGATAGGATAGGATAGAGGATAGGATAGGATAGAGGATAGGATAGGATAGAGGATAGGATAGGATAGAGGATAGGATAGGGTATTGGATAGGATAGAGGATAGTATAGGGTAGAGGATACGATATTATAGATGATAGAATAGGATCGAGTATTGGATAGGATAGAGAATAGGATAGGGGATTGGATAGGATAGAGGATAGGATAGGATAGGGGATTGGATAGGATAGAGGATAGGATATGATAGAGGATACGATATTTAGAGGATAGGATAGGATAGAGGATCGGATAGGATAGAGGATTGGATAGGATAGAGGATAGGACACGATAGATGATATAATACGATTTAGGATACGATAGGATAGTGGACAGGATAGGATACAGGATACGATATTATAGAGGATAGGATAGGATAGAGAAGAGGATAGGATAGATGATGTTATAGGATAGAGGATAGGATAGGATAGGGGATACGATATTATAGATGATAGAATAAAATCGAATATTGGATAGGATAGAGAATAGGATAGGGGATTGGATAGGATAGAGGATAGGATAAGATTGAGGATAGGATAGAGGATAGGATATAGGAATGGATAGGATAGAAGATAGGATGGGATTGAGGATAGGATATCGGATTGGATATGATAGAGGATAGGATATGATAGAGGATAGGATAGGGTATTGGATAGGATAGAGGATAGGATAGGATAGAGGATACGATATTATAGATGATAGAATAGGACCGAGTATTGGATAGGATAGAGAATAGGATAGGGGATTGGATAGGATAGAGGATAGGATAGGATAGGGGATTGGATAGGATAGAGGATAGGATAGGATAGAGTATACGATATTATAGATGATAGAATAAAATCGAATATTGGATAGGATAGAGAATAGGATAGGGGATTGGATAGGATTGAGAATAGGATAGGATAGAGGATTGGATAGGATAGAGTATACGATAGGATAGATAGAGGACAGGATAGAGGATGGGAGACGATAGAGGATAGGATTGGATAGAGAATAGGATAGAGGATAGGATAGAGGATTGGATAGGATAGAGGATATTATAAGATAGAGGATAGGATAGGATAGGATAGAGGATAGGATACAATAGATGATATTGTAGGATAGAGGAAGGCTAGGACAGAGGATACGATATTATAGAGGATAGGATAGCATAGCGGAAAGGGTAGGATAGAGGATAGGATCGGGGATTGGATAGGATAGGGGATAGGATATAATACAGGATATGGTAGGATAGAGGATAGGATAGGATAGAGGATACGATATTATAGATGATAGAATAGGATCGAGTATTGGATAGGATAGAGAATAGGGTAGGGGATTGGATAGGATAGAGGATAGGATACGATAGAGGATAGGATAGGGGGTTGGATAGGATAGAGGATAGGATAGGATTGAAGATAGGATAGGTTAGAGGTTAGGATAGGATAGGATAGAGGATGGGATATAAAACAGGATATGATAGGATAGAGGATAGGATAAGATTGAGGAATGGATAGAGGATAGGATATAGGATTGGATAGGATAGAGGATAGGATAGGATAGAGGATACGATATAGGATTGGATAGGATAGAGGATACGATAGGATAGAGGATATTATAGGGGATTGGATAGGATAGAGAATGGGATAGGTTAGATGATATTATAGGAAAGAGGATAGGATACGATGGAGGATACGATATTATAGAGAATACGATCTTATAGAGGATAGGATAGTATATAAGATAGGATAGAGGATAGGATAGAGGATTGGAGACTATAGAGGATAGAATAGGATAGAGGATAGGATAGCATAGGGGATAGGATGCGATAGAGGATAGGATAGGATAGAGTATAGGATATAGGATTGAATAGGATAGAGGATAGGATACGATAGAGGATAGGATACGATAGAGGATGGGATACGATAGAGGATAGGATACGATAGAGGATAGGATAGGATAGGATAGAGAATAGGATAGGATAGATGATATTATAGTATAGAGGACATTATAGGACAGAGGAAACGATATTATAGAGGATAGGATAGGATAAAGGATAGGATCGGATAGAGGATAAGATAGGAGATTGGATAGGATAGAGGATAGGATACGATAGAGGACAGGATTGGATAGGATGGCGGAAAGGATAGGATAGAGTATAGAATAGGACAGAGGATAAGATAGGATAGAGGATAGGATAAGTTAGAGGATAGGATAGGATAGAGGATAGGATAGGATAGGATAGAGGATAGGATATAGGATGGGATAGGAAAGGATAGAGGATAGGATAGGATAGCGGATAGGATAGGATGGAGTAGAGGATAGGAATGAGGATAGGATAGGTTTGAGGATAGGATAGCATAGAGGATATTATAGGAAAGAGGATAGGATATGATAGAGGATCGGATAGGATAGAGGATAGGATAAGATAAGATAGAGGATAGGATAGGGGATTGGGTAGGATAGAGAACAGGAGACGATAGACAATAGGATAGGATAGAGGATAGGATAGTGGATAGGATAGGATAGAGGATCGGATAGGATAGAGGATAGGATAGGATAGAGGATAGGATAGGATAAGATAGAGGATAGGATATAGGATAGGGTAGGATAGAGGATAGGATAGGATATGATAGGATAGAGGATAGGATAGGATAGAGGATAGGATAGGATAGGGTAGAGGATAGGATATGATAGAGGATACTATAGGATAGCGGATAGGATAGGATGGAGTATAGGATAGGATTGAGGATAGGATAGGATGGTGGATAGGATAGGATAGAGCAGGCGATAGAGGATAGGATAGGATTGAGGATAGGATAGGATAGTAGATAGGATAGGATATAGCAGACGATAGTTGATAGGATAGGATAGAGGATAGGATATAGCAGACGATAGTCGATGGGATAGGATAGAGGATAGGATAGGATAGAGAATAGGATAGGATTAGATGATATTATAGGATAGAGGATAGAATATGATAGAGGATACGATATTATAAAGGATAGGATAGGATAGAGGATAGGATAGGAGAGAGGATAGGATAGAGAATAGGATAGGATAGAGGATGGGATAGGATAGAGGATAGGAGACGATAGAGGATAGGATAGGATGGAGGATAGGGTAGGATAGAGAATAGGATATTATAGATGATATTATAGGATAGGATAGCGGATACGATATTATAGAGGATACGATATTATAGAGGACACGATAGGATTGAGGATAGGATAGCAAAGAGGATAGGATAGGATGGAGGATACGATATTATAGAGGATACGATAATAGATAGGATAGGATAGGATAGAGGATAGGATAGGATAGGGGTTTAGATAGGATAGAGGATAGGATAGGATAGAGGATCCGATATTATAGACGATAGGATAGGATAGAGTATAGAATAGGATAGAGGATAGGATACAGGATTGGATAGGATAGAGGATCGGATAGGATAGAGGATAGGATAGGATAAGATAGAGGATAGGATAGAGGATAGGGTAGGATAGAGGATAGGATAGGATATGATAGGATAGAGGATAGGATAGGATAGAGGGTAGGATAGGATAGGGTAGAGAATAGGATATGATAGAGGATAGTATAGGATAGCGGATAGGATAGCATGGAGTATAGGATAGGATTGAGGATATTATAGGATGGTGGATAGGATAGGATAGAGCAGGCGATAGAGGATAGAATAGGATTGAGGATAGGATAGGATAGTAGATAGGATAGGATATAGCAGACGATAGTTGATAGGATAGGATAGAGGATAGGATATAGCAGACGATAGTCGATGGGATAGGATAGAGGATAGGATAGGATAGAGAATAGGATAGGATTAGATGATATTACAGGATAGAGGATAGAATATCATAGAGGATACGATTTTATAAAGGATAGGATAGGATAGAGGATAGGATAGGAGAGAGGATAGGATAGAGAATAGGATAGGATGGAGGATGGGATAGGATAGAGGATAGGAGACGATAGAGGATAGGATAGGATGGAGGATAGGGTAGGATAGAGAATAGGAAGGGATAGATGATATTATAGGATAGAGGATAGGATAGGATGGATGATAGGATATGACAGAGGATAAGATAGTATAGAGTATAGGTTTGGATAGAGAATAGGATAGGATATAGGATAGATAATAGGATATTATAGGATAGAGTATAGGATTGGATAGAGAATAGGATAGGATATAGGATAGATAATAGGATAGGATATAGGATATTATAGGATAGAGGATAGGATAGGATAGAGGATACGATATGACAGAGGATAGGATAGGATAGACGATAGAGGATGCGATGGATGATAGGATAGGATAGAGGATAGGACAGGATAGAGGATAGGATAGGATAGAGGATAGGATAGAATGGAGGATAGGATAGGATAGAGGATAGGATAGGATAGAGGATAGGATAGGATAGAGGATAGGATAGGATACAGGATAGGAAAGGATAGAGGATAGGATGGATGATAGGATATGATAGAGGATAGAATAGGATTGAGGATACGATTGGAAAGAGGATAGGATAGGATGGAGGATAGGATAGATGATACGATAGAAGATGTAGGGTAGCGTAGGATAGAGGATAGGATAGGATAGGATGGAGGATAATACAGGATAGACGATAGAGGAAAGATGGATGATAGGATAGGGTAGAGGATAGGATAGGATAGATTATAGGATAGGATAGAAGATGGGGTTGGATTGAGGATAGGATAGGATGGAGGATAGGATAGGATTGAGGGTAGGATTGGATAGAGGATAAAATAGGATAGAGGATGGGGTAGGATGGATGATAGGTCATGACAGAGGATAGGATAGTATAGAGTATAGGATTGGATAGAGAATAGGATAGGATATAGGATAGATAATAGGATAGGATATAGGACGTTATAGGATAGAGGATAGGATAGGATAGAGGATACGATATGATGGAGGATAGGGTAGGATGGAGGATAGGAGAGGATAGAGGATAGGATAGGATAGAGGATAGGATAGAGTATAGGATAGAGGATGGAGGATAGGATAGGATAGAGGATAAGATAGGATATACGATAGAGGGTGCGATGGATGATAGGTTATGATAGACGATAGGATAGCATAGAGGATAGGATAGTATAGGGGATAGGATAGGATAGAGGATAGGATAGGATAGAGGATAGTATAGAATAGAGGATAGAGTAGGATAGGATAGAGGATACGATAGAGGATAGGATGGAGGAGTGGATAGTTTAGAGGATAGGATAGGATAGACGATAGGATAGAATGGAGGATAGGATAGGATAGGATAGATGATACGATAGAAGATGCAGGGTAGCGTGGGATAGAGGATAGGATAGAGGCTGGAGAATAGGATAGGATAGAGGATAAGATAGGATAGAGGATAGGATAGGATGGAAGATAGGATATGACAGAGGATAGGATAGTATAGGGTATAGGATTGGATAGAGAATAGGATAGGATATAGGATAGATAATAGGATAGTATATAGGATATTATAGGATAGAGGATAGGATAGGATAGAGGATACGATATGATAGAGGATAGGGTAGGTTGGAGGATAGGATAGTATAGAGGATAGCATAGGATAGAGGATAGGATAGGATGGAGGATAGGATAGGATAGAGGATAGGATAGGATAGAGGATAGGATAGAATAGAGGATAGGATAGGATAGAGGATAGGATAGGATAGAGGATAGGATGGAGGATAGGATAGGATAAAGGATAGGATAGGATTGAGCCTAGGATAGGATAGAGGATAGGATAGAATAGAGGATAGGATAGGATAGAGGATAGGATAGCATAGAGTATGGGGTAGAGGATATTATAGGATAGTGGATAGGATAGGATTGAGGATAGGTTAGGATAGAAGGTAGGATAGAGGATAGGATAGGATAGTGTATAGGATAGGATAGAGGATAGGGTAGGTTAGAGGATAGGATAGGATAGAGGATAGGATAGGATAGAGGATAGGATAGGATAGAGGATAGGATAGGATAGAGGATAGGATAGGATAGAGGATAGGATAGGATAGAGGATAGGATGGAGGATAGGATAGGATAGAGGATAGGATAGGATTGAGCCTAGGATAGGATAGAGGATAGGATAGAATAGAGGATAGGATAGGATAGAGGATAGGATAGCATAGAGTATGGGGTAGAGGATATTATAGGATAGTGGTTAGGATAGGATTGAGGATAGGTTAGGATAGAAGGTAGGATGGAGGATAGGATAGGATAGTGGATAGGATAGGATAGAGGATGGGGTAGGATAGAGGATAGGATAGGATAGAGGATAGGATAGGATGGAGGATAGGATAGGATAGAGGATAGGATAGTATAGAGTATAGGATAGGATACAGAATAGGATAGGATATAGGATAGAGAATAGGATAGGATGCAGGATAGAGAATAGGATAGGATATAGGATAGGATAGGATAGAGGATAGGACAGGATAAAGGATAGGATAGGATAGAGGATAGGATGGAGGATAGGATAGGATAAAGGATAGAGGATAGGATGGAATATAGGATATGATAGAGGATAGGATATAGCAGACGATAGTCGATGGGATAGGATAGAGGATAGGATAGGATAGAGAATAGGATAGGATTAGATGATATTACAGGATAGAGGATAGAATATCATAGAGGATACGATATTATAAAGGATAGGATAGGATAGAGGATAGGATAGGAGAGAGGATAGGATAGAGAATAGGATAGGATAGAGGATGGGATAGGATAGAGGATAGGAGACGATAGAGGATAGGATAGGATGGAGGATAGGGTAGGATAGAGAATAGGATATTATAGATGATATTATAGGATAGGATAGCGGATACGATATTATAGAGGATACGATATTATAGAGGACACGATAGGATTGAGGATAGGATAGCAAAGAGGATAGGATAGGATGGGGGATACGATATTATAGAGGATACGATAATAGATAGGATAGGATAGGATAGAGGATAGGATAGGATAGAGGATAGGATAGGATAGGATAGGATAGGATAGGATAGAGGATAGGATAGGATGGAGTATAGGATAGGATTGAGGATAGGATAGGATGGTGGATAGGATAGGATAGAGCAGGCGATAGAGGATAGAATAGGATTGAGGATAGGATAGGATAGTAGATAGGATAGGATATAGCAGACGATAGTTGATAGGATAGGATAGAGGATAGGATATAGCAGACGATAGTCGATGGGATAGGATAGAGGATAGGATAGGATAGAGAATAGGATAGGATTAGATGATATTACAGGATAGAGGATAGAATATCATAGAGGATACGATATTATAAAGGATAGGATAGGATAGAGGATAGGATAGGAGAGAGGATAGGATAGAGAATAGGATAGGATAGAGGATGGGATAGGATAGAGGATAGGAGACGATAGAGGATAGGATAGGATGGAGGATAGGGTAGGATAGAGAATAGGATAGGATAGATGATATTATAGGATAGAGGATAGGATAGGATAGCGGATACGATATTATAGAGGATACCATATTATAGAGGACACGATAGGATTGAGGATAGGATAGCAAAGAGGATAGGATAGGATGGGGGATACGATATTATAGAGGATACGATAATAGATAGGATAGGATAGGATAGAGGATAGGATAGGATAGAGGATAGGATAGGATAGGATAGGATAGGATAGAGGATAGGATAGGATAGAGGATAGGATAGGATAGAGGATAGGATAGGATTGTGGATAGGATAGGATTGAGAATAGGATTGGAGAGAGGATAGGATAAGATAGAGAATGGGATAGGATAAATGATATTATAGGAAAGAGGATAGGATACGATGGAGGATACGATATTATAGAGAATACGATCTTATAGAGGATAGGATAGGATAGAAGATAGGATAGAGGATAGGATAGAGGATTGGAGAGGATTTGAGGATTTTATAGGATAGAGGATTGGATAGGATAGCGAATAGGATAGGATAGAGGATAGGATAGAGGATTGGAGAGGATTTGAGGATTTTATAGGATAGAGGATTGGATAGGATAGCGAATAGGATAGGATAGAGGATAGGATATTATAGAGGATAGGATAGGATAGAGGATAGGATAGGATAGCGGATAGGATAGGGTAGAGTATAGAATAGGATAGAGGATTGGATAGGATAGAGGATACGATAGGAATGAGGATAGGATAGGATAGAGGATATGATAGGATAGAGGATAGGATATTATAGAGGGTAGGATAGGATAGAGGATAGGGTAGGATAGAGGATGGGAGTGTATAGAGGATAGGATATAGGATTGGATAGGATAGAGGATATTATACGATAGTGGATAAGACAGAGGATTGGATAGAATAGGTGATATTATAGGATAGAGGGTAGGACAGGATAGCGGATAGGATAGGATAGAGGATAGGATAGGATAGAGGATAGGATAGGATAGAGGATTGGATTAGATAGAGGATAGGATATAGGATTGGATAGGATAGAGGATAGGATACGATAGTGGATAGGACAGAGGATAGGATAGGATAGAGGATAGGATAGAGGATTGGATTGGATAGAGGATAGGATAGGATAGAGGATAGGATAGGATAGAGGATAGGATAGGATAGAGGATAGGATAGGATAGAGGATAGGATAGGATAGAGGATAGGATAGGATAGAGGATAGGATAGGATAGAGGATAGGATAGAGTATAGGATAGAGGATAGGATAGAGGATAGGATAGAGGATAGGATAGAGGATAGGATAGAGGATAGGATAGAGGATAGGATAGAGGATAGGATAGAGGATTGGATAGGATAGGATAGAGGATAGGATAGGATAGAGGATAGGATAGGATAGCGGATGGGATAGGATATAGGATTGGATAGGACAGAGGATAGGATAGGATAGAGGATAGGATAGGAATGAGGATAGGATAGGATAGAGGATAGGATATGATAGAGGATAGGATAGGGGATTGGATAGGATAGAGGACTGGAGACGATAGAGGTTAGAATAGGATAGAGGATAGGATATTATAGAGGATAGGATAGGATAAAGGATAGGATAGGATAGAGGATAGGATAGGATAGAGGATTGGAGTGTATAGAGGATAGGATATAGGATTGGGTAGGATAGTGGATATTATACGATAGTGGATAGAACAGAGGATAGGATAGAGGATTGGATAGAATAGGTGATATTATCGGATAGAGGGTAGGACAGGAAAGCGGATAGGATAGGATATAGGATTGGATAGGATAGAGGATAGGATAGGATGGAGGATAGGATAGGATAGAGGATAGGATAGGAATGAGGATAGGATAGGATAGAGGATAGGATAAGATAGAGGATAGGATAGGGGATTGGATAGGATAGAGGATAGGAGACGATAGAGGATATGATAGGGGATTGTATAGGATAGAGGACTGGAGACGATAGAGGCTAGGATAGGATAGAGGATAGGATAGGATAGAGGATAGGATAGGATAGAGGATAGGATAGGATAGAGGATAGGATAGGATAGAGGATAGGATAGGATAGAGGATAGGATAGGATAGGAAGGAGGATAGGATAGGATAGAGGATAGGATAGGATGGAGGATAGGATAGGATAGAGGAGAGGATAGGATAGAGGATAGGATAGGATAGAGGATAGGATAGGATAGAGGATAGGATAGGATAGAGGATAGGATAGGATATTATAGAGGATAGGATAGGATAGAGCATAGGATAGGATAGAGGATAGGATAGGATAGAGGATTGGAGTTAATAGAGGATAGGATATAGGATTGGATAGGATAGAGGATAGGATAGGATGGAGGATAGGATAGGATAGAGGATAGGATAGGAATGAGGATAGGATAGGATAGAGGATAGGATAAGATAGAGGATAGGATAGGGGATTGGATAGGATAGAGGGTAGGAGACGATAGAGGATATGATAGGGGATTGTATAAGATAGAGGACTGGAGACGATAGAGGATAGGATACGATAGAGGAAAGGATAGGATAGGATAGAGGATAGGATAGGATAGAGGATAGGATAGGATAGAGGATATGATATTATAGAGGATAGGATAGGATAGAGGATAGGATAGGATAGGATAGGATAGAGGATAGGATAGGATAGAGGATAGGATAGGATAGAGGATAGGATAGGATAGAGGATAGGATAGGATAGAGGATAGGATAGGATAGAGGATAGGATCGGATAGAGGATAGGATAGGATAGATGATAGGATAGGGGATTGGATAGGATAGAGGGTAGGAGACGATAGAGGATATGATAGGGGATTGTATAAGATAGAGGACTGGAGACGATAGAGGATAGGATAGGATAGAGGATAGGATAGAGGATAGGATAGAGGATAGGATAGGGGATAGGATAGAGGATTGGATAGGATAGAGGATAGGATAAGATAGAGGATAGGATAGGGGATTGGATAGGATAGAGGATAGGAGACGATAGAGGATATGATAGGGGATTGTATAGGATAGAGGACTGGAGGCGATAGAGGATAGGATAGGGTAGAGTATAGAATAGGATAGAGGATAGGATAGTGTAGCGGCTAGCGGGGCGCCGGAAGAGAAATCTTCAGCGCACCAGCACCAAGAAAGATTTATGGTTTGCACAGCATAAGACGCTATTTGTGAGAAAACGTCTTTAACGTTTTTGGCCACTTAGCGGACAGATGTGTCCTTGTAGTTCCTAGCGACGAACTCAATAGCGCAAGTGGACGCCATAAATTTTGGATAGTCTAAGGGTCTCCAGCCTAGAGTGTCCCAGCGACGCGTGCCTGGTTTCTATCACCCGGGAAAGCTGGGCCCGTTGACGTAAGCCAGCAGTCACGTACCGCACTTAGCACGGGGCCCGGAAGACACCCCGCTGCATCACCAAAATTAGATTTTTAACAGAACGACACGCTCACCCTTCTCACGCACGAGAGGCGTGGAACGTGGGCGTGTTATGCAAAATGCACGGATTGGTGGAAGTTCCCCGCAAGGACTTCCACCAATCAGCCGACAAGCATTTTTGAAGATATAAGGCAGAGACTACCGACGCGAAAGGGAAGTCACGAAGTCGAGACTCAGTCGCGTATCCGCCGAGTGACTTAGAGTCTAGTCCGGTCGTTGCTAAGTTGCAATACAGTTCAACCGCGAGTCTAAGCAAATCGCCGGTTTTAGTTGAACCACCCCGGACGCTCTCGCGACATCACTCTTTATTGTAAATAAACGACTCAGTCACGTACACCTGATTTGAACACTTGTTCTAAGGCACCCGCCTTATATAACCCTGTTCCTCCAATAGGATAGAGGATAGGACAAGATAGAGGATCGGATAGGATCAGATAGAATACAGAATAGGATAGAGGATAGGATAGGATAGAGGATAGGATAGGATAGAGGATAGGATACGATAGAGGATAGGATAGGATAGAGGATAGGATAGGATAGAGGATAGGATAGGATAGACGATAGGATACGATAGAGGATAGGATAGGATAGAGGATAGGATAGGATAGAAGATAGGATAGGATAGAGGATAGGATAGGATAGAGGATAGGATAGGATAGAGGATAGGATAGGATAGACGATAGTATAGGATAGAGGATAGGATAGGATAGAGGATAGGATAGAATAGAGGACACGATAGGGGATTTGATAGGATAGAGTATAGGATAGACGATAGGATAGGATAGAGGATAGGATAGGATAGAGGATAGGATAGGATAGAGGACAGGATAGGATAGAGGATTGGATAGGATACAGGAAAGGATAGGATTGAGGATAGATGATAGGATAGGATAGTGGATTGGATAGGATAGAGGATAGGATAGGATAGAGGATAGGATAGGATAGGATAGAGGATAGGATAGGATATAGGATTGGATAGGATACAGGAAAGGATAGGATTGATGATAGATGATAGGATAGGATAGAGGATTGGATAGGATACAGGATAGGATAGGATAGAGGATAGGATAGGGGATTTGATAGGATAGAGGATAGGATAGGATAGAAGATATAATAGGATAGAGGATAGGATAGGATAGAGGATAGGATAGGATAGAAGATAGGATAGGATAGAGGATAGGATAGGATAGAGGATAGGATAGGATAGAGGATAGGATAGGATAGAGGATAGGATAGGATAGAGGATAGGATAGGATAGAGGATAGGATAGGATAGAGGATAGGATAGGATAGAGGATAGGATAGGATAGAGGATAGGATAGGATAGAGGATAGGATAGGATAGAGGATAGGATAGGATAGAGGATAGGATAGGATAGAGAATAGGATAGGGGATTTGATAGGATAGAGAATAGGATAGGATAGAAGATAGGATAGGATAGAGGATAGGATAGGATAGAGGATAGGATAGGATAGAGGATAGGATAGAGGATAGGATAGACGATAGGATAGGATAGAGGATAGGATAGGATAGAGGATAGGATAGGATAGAGGGTAGGATAGGATAGAGGATAGGATAGGATAGAGGATAGGATAGGATAGAGGATAGGATAGGATAGAGGATAGGATATGATAGAGGATAGGATAGGATAGAGGATAGGAAAGGACAGAGGATAGGATAGGGGATTTGATAGGATAGAAGATAGGATAGGATAGAGAATAGGATAGGATAGAGGATAGGATATGATGGAGGACACGATAGGGGATTTGATAGGATAGAGGATAGGATAGGATAGAAGATAGGATAGGATAGAGGATAGGATAGGATAGAGGATAGGATAGGATAGAGGATAGGATAGGGTAGAGGATAGGATAGAGGATAGGATAGACGATACTATAGGATAGAGGATAGGATAGGATAGAGGATAGGATAGGATAGAGGATAGGATAGGATAGAGGATAGGATAGGATAGACGATAGTATAGGATAGAGGATAGGATAGGATAGAGGATAGGATAGGATAGAGGACACGATAGGGGATTTGATAGGATAGAGGATAGGATAGACGATAGGATAGGATAGAGGATAGGATAGGATAGAGGATAGGATAGGGGATTTGATAGGATAGAGGATAGGATAGGATAGAAGATTGAATAGGATAGAGGATAGGATAGGATAGAGGATAGGATAGGATAGGATAGAGGATAGGATAGGATATAGGATTGGATAGGATACAGGAAAGGATAGGATTGATGATAGATGATAGGATAGGATAGAGGACAGGATAGGATAGAGGATTGGATAGGATACAGGAAAGGATAGGATTGAGGATAGATGATAGGATAGGATAGTGGATTGGATAGGATAGAGGATAGGATAGGATAGAGGATAGGATAGGATAGGATAGAGGATAGGATAGGATATAGGATTGGATAGGATACAGGAAAGGATAGGATTGATGATAGATGATAGGATAGGATAGAGGATTGGATAGGATACAGGATAGGATAGGATAGAGGATAGGATAGGGGATTTGATAGGATAGAGGATAGGATAGGATAGAAGATTGAATAGGATAGAGGATAGGATAGGATAGAGGATAGGATAGGATAGAAGATAGGATAGGATAGAGGATAGGATAGAGGATAGGATAGACGATTCTATTGGATAGAGGATAGGAGAGGATAGAGGATAGGATAGACGATGGGATAGGATAGAGGATAGGATAGGATAGAGGATAGGATAGGATAGAGGATAGGATAGGATAGAGGACAGGATAGGATAGAGGATTGGATAGGATACAGGAAAGGATAGGATTGAGGATAGATGATAGGATAGGATAGTGGATTGGATAGGATAGAGGATAGGATAGGATAGAGGATAGGATAGGATAGGATAGAGGATAGGATAGGATATAGGATTGGATAGGATACAGGAAAGGATAGGATTGATGATAGATGATAGGATAGGATAGAGGATTGGATAGGATACAGGATAGGATAGGATAGAGGATAGGATAGGGGATTTGATAGGATAGAGGATCGGATAGGATAGAAGATATAATAGGATAGAGGATAGGATAGGATAGAGGATAGGATAGGATAGAAGATAGGATAGGATAGAGGATAGGATAGAGGATAGGATAGACGATTCTATAGGATAGAGGATAGGAGAGGATAGAGGATAGGATAGACGATAGGATAGGATAGAGGATAGGATAGGATAGACGATAGGATAGGATAGAGGATAGGATAGGATAGAGGATAGGATAGGATAGACGATAGGATAGGATAGAGGATAGGATAGGATAGATGATAGGATAGGATAGAGGATTGGATAGGATACAGGATAGGATATGATAGAGGATAGGATAGGATAGAGGATAGGAAAGGTCAGAGGATAGGATAGGGGATTTGATAGGATAGAAGATAGGATAGGATAGAGAATAGGATAGGATAGAGGATAGGATAGGGGATTTGATAGGATAGAGGATAGGATAGGATAGAAGATATAATAGGATAGAGGATAGGATAGGATAGAGGATAGGATAGGATAGAAGATAGGATAGGATAGAGGATAGGATAGAGGATAGGATAGACGATTCTATAGGATAGAGGATAGGAGAGGATAGAGGATAGGATAGACGATAGGATAGGATAGAGGATAGGATAGGATAGACGATAGGATAGGATAGAGGATAGGATAGGATAGAGGATAGGATAGGATAGACGATAGGATAGGATAGAGGATAGGATAGGATAGATGATAGGATAGGATAGAGGATTGGATAGGATACAGGATAGGATATGATAGAGGATAGGATAGGATAGAGGATAGGAAAGGTCAGAGGATAGGATAGGGGATTTGATAGGATAGAAGATAGGATAGGATAGAGAATAGGATAGGATAGAGGATAGGATATGATGGAGGACACGATAGGGGATTTGATAGGATAGAGGATAGGATAGGATAGAAGATAGGATAGGATAGAGGATATAATAGGATAGAGGATAGGATAGGATAGAGGACACGATAGGGGATTTGATAGGATAGGATAGAGGATTGGATAGGATAGAGGATAGGATAGGATAGAGGATAGGATAGGATAGGATAGAGGATAGGATAGGATATAGGACTGGATAGGATACAGGAAAGGATAGGATTGATGATAGATGATAGGATAGGATAGAGGATTGGATAGGATACAGGATAGGATAGGATAGGGGATTTGATAGGATAGAGGATAGGATAGGATAGAGGATAGGATAGGATAGACGATAGGATAGGATAGAGGATAGGATAGGATAGATGATAGGATAGGATAGAGGATTGGATAGGATACAGGATAGGATAGGATAGAGGATAGGATAGGGGATTTCATAGGATAGAGGATAGGATAGGATAGAAGATAGGATAGGATAGAAGATAGGATAGGATAGAGTATAGGATAGGACAGAGGATAGGATAGGATAGAGGATAGGATAAACGATAGGATAGGATAGAGGATAGGATTGGATAGAGGATAGGATAGAGGATAGGATAGGATAGAGGATAGGATAGGATAGAGGATAGGATAGGATAGAGGATAGGATAGCATAGGATAGAGGATAGGATAGGATAGAGGATTGGATAGGATACAGGAAAGGATAGGATTGAGGATAGGATAGGATAGAGGATAGGATAGGATAGAGGATAGGATAGGATAGAGGATAGGATAGGATAGAGGATAGGATAGGATAGAGGATAGGATAGGATAGAGGATAGGATAGGATAGAGGATAGGATAGGATAGAGGATAGGATAGGATAGAGGATAGGATAGGATAGAGGATAGGATAGGATAGAGGATAGGATAGGATAGAGGATAGGATAGGATAGAGGATAGGATAGGATAGAGGATAGGATAGGATAGAGGATAGGATAGGATAGAGGATAGGATAGGATAGAGGATAGGATAGGATAGAGGATAGGATAGGATAGAGGATAGGATAGGATAGAGGATAGGATAGGATAGAGGATAGGATAGGATAGAGGATAGGATAGGATAGAGGATAGGATAGGATAGAGAATAGGATAGGGGATTTGATAGGATAGAGAATAGGATAGGATAGAAGATAGGATAGGATAGAGGATAGGATAGGATAGAGGATAGGATAGGATAGAGGATAGGATAGAGGATAGGATAGACGATAGGATAGGATAGAGGATAGGATAGGATAGAGGATAGGATAGGATAGAGGGTAGGATAGGATAGAGGATAGGATAGGATAGAGGATAGGATAGGATAGAGGATAGGATAGGATAGAGGATAGGATATGATAGAGGATAGGATAGGATAGAGGATAGGAAAGGACAGAGGATAGGATAGGGGATTTGATAGGATAGAAGATAGGATAGGATAGAGAATAGGATAGGATAGAGGATAGGATATGATGGAGGACACGATAGGGGATTTGATAGGATAGAGGATAGGATAGGATAGAAGATAGGATAGGATAGAGGATAGGATAGGATAGAGGATAGGATAGGATAGAGGATAGGATAGGGTAGAGGATAGGATAGAGGATAGGATAGACGATAGGATAGGATAGAGGATAGGATAGCATAGAGGATAGGATAGGATAGAGGATAGGATAGGATAGACGATAGTATAGGATAGAGGATAGGATAGGATAGAGGATAGGATAGGATAGAGGACACGATAGGGGATTTGATAGGATAGAGGATAGGATAGACGATAGGATAGGATAGAGGATAGGATAGGATAGAGGATAGGATAGGGGATTTGATAGGATAGAGGATAGGATAGGATAGAAGATTGAATAGGATAGAGGATAGGATAGAGGATAGGATAGGATAGGATAGAGGATAGGATAGGATATAGGATTGGATAGGATACAGGAAAGGATAGGATTGATGATAGATGATAGGATAGGATAGAGGACAGGATAGGATAGAGGATTGGATAGGATACAGGAAAGGATAGGATTGAGGATAGATGATAGGATAGGATAGTGGATTGGATAGGATAGAGGATAGGATAGGATAGAGGATAGGATAGGATAGGATAGAGGATAGGATAGGATATAGGATTGGATAGGATACAGGAAAGGATAGGATTGATGATAGATGATAGGATAGGATAGAGGATTGGATAGGATACAGGATAGGATAGGATAGAGGATAGGATAGGGGATTTGATAGGATAGAGGATAGGATAGGATAGAAGATTGAATAGGATAGAGGATAGGATAGGATAGAGGATAGGATAGGATAGAAGATAGGATAGGATAGAGGATAGGATAGAGGATAGGATAGACGATTCTATTGGATAGAGGATAGGAGAGGATAGAGGATAGGATAGACGATGGGATAGGATAGAGGATAGGATAGGATAGAGGATAGGATAGGATAGATGATAGGATAGGATAGAGGATTGGATAGGATACAGGATAGGATATGATAGAGGATAGGATAGGATAGAGGATAGGAAAGGACAGAGGATAGGATAGGGGATTTGATAGGATAGAAGATAGGATAGGATAGAGAATAGGTTAGGATAGAGGATAGGATATGATGGAGGACACGATAGGGGATTTGATAGGATAGAGGATAGGATAGGATAGAAGATAGGATAGGATAGAGGATAGGATAGGATAGAGGATAGGATAGGATAGAGGACACGATAGGGGATTTGATAGGATAGGATAGAGGATTGGATAGGATAGAGGATAGGATAGGATAGAGGATAGGATAGGATAGGATAGAGGATAGGATAGGATATAGGATTGGATAAGGATACAGGAAAGGATAGGATTGATGATAGATGATAGGATAGGATAGAGGATTGGATAGGATACAGGATAGGATAGGATAGGGGATAGGATAGGGGATTTGATAGGATAGAGGATAGGATAGGATAGAAGATATAATAGGATAGAGGATAGGATACGATAGAGGATAGGATAGGGGATTGGATAGGATAGAGGATAGGATAGGATTGAAGATAGGATAGGTTAGAGGTTAGGATAGGATAGGATAGAGGATGGGATATAAAACAGGATATGATAGGATAGAGGATAGGATAAGATTGAGGAATGGATAGAGGATAGGATATAGGATTGGATAGGATAGAGGATAGGATAGGATAGAGGATACGATATAGGATTGGATAGGATAGAGGATACGATAGGATAGAGGATAGGATAGGGGATTGGATAGGATAGAAGATAGGATACGATAGAGGATACAATAGGGGATTGGATCGGATACAGGATAGGATACGGTAGAGGATAGGATAGGATAGGATGGAGAATAGGATAGGATAGATGATATTATAGGATAGAGGACAGGATAGGATAGACGATAGGATATGATAGAGGATAGGATAGGATAGAGGATAGGATAGGATAGAGGATAGCATAGGATAGGGGATAGGATAGGATAGGATAGAGGATAGGATAGGATTGAGGATAGGATAGGATAGAGGATAGGATAGGATAGAGGATAGGATAGGATACAGGATAGGATAGGATAGAGGATAGGATAGGATAGAGGATAGGATAGGATAGAGGATAGGATAGGATAGAGGATAGGATAGGATAGAGGATAGGATAGAGGATAGGATAGGATAGAGGATAGGATAGGATAGAGGATAGGATAGGATAGAGGATAGGATAGGATAGAGGATAGAGGATACGATAGGATAGAGGATAGGATAGAGAATAGGAAAGGATAGAGGAGACGATAGGGGATTGGATCGGATACAGGATAGGATACGGTAGAGGATAGGATAGGATAGGATAGAGAATAGGATAGGATAGATGATATTATAGGATAGAGGACAGGATGGGATAGAGGATAGGATAGGATAGAGGATAGGATAGGATAGATGATATTATAGGATAGAGGACAGGATGGGATAGAGGATAGGATAGGATAGAGGATAGGATAGGATAAAGGATAGGATAGGATAGAGGATAGCATAGGATACAGGATAGGATAGGATAGAGGATAGGATAGGATAGAGGATAGGATAGGATAGAGGATAGGATAGGATAGAGGATAGGATAGGATAGAGGATAGGATAGGATAGGACAGAGGATACGATATTATAGAGGATAGGATAGCATAGCGGAAAGGGTAGGATAGAGGATAGGATCGGGGATTGGATAGGATAGGGGATTGGATAGTATAGAGGACAGGAGACGATAGAGGATAGGATAGGATAGAGGATAGAATAGGATAGAGGATAGGATAGGATAGGGGACAGGATACGATAGAGGATAGGATAGGATAGAGAATAGGATATAGGATTGGATAGGATAGAGGATAGGATACGATAGAGGATAGGATAGGATAGGATAGAGATTAGGATAGGATAGATGATATTATAGGATAGAGGACATTATAGGACAGAGGAAACGATATTATAGAGGATAGGATAGGATAGAGGATAGGATCGGATTGAGGATAGGATAGGGGATTGTATAGGATAGAGGATACGATAGGGGATTGGATCGGATACAGGAGAGGATACGGTAGAGGATAGGATAGGATAGGATAGAGAATAGGATAGGATAGATGATATTATAGGATAGAGGACAGGATGGGATAGAGGATAGGATAGGATAGGATAGAGGATAGGATAGGATAGAGGATAGGATAGGATAGAGGATAGGATAGGATAGATGATATTGTAGGATAGAGGAAGGATAGGACAGAGGATACGATATTATAGAGGATAGGATAGCATAGCGGAAAGGGTAGGATAGAGGATAGGATAGGGGATTGGATAGGATAGGCGATTGGATAGTATAGAGGACAGGAGACGATAGAGGATAGGATAGGATAGAGGATAGAATAGGATAGAGGATAGGATAGGATAGGGGATAGGATAGGATAGAGGATAGGATAGGATAGAGAATAGGATAGGATAGAAGATAGGATAGGATAGAGGATAGGATAGGATAGAGGATAGGATAGGATAGAGGATAGGATAGAGGATAGGATAGACGATAGGATAGGATAGAGGATAGGATATGATAGAGGATAGGATAGGATAGAGGATAGGAAAGGACAGAGGATAGGATAGGGGATTTGATAGGATAGAAGATAGGATAGGATAGAGAATAGGATAGGATAGAGGATAGGATATGATGGAGGACACGATAGGGGATTTGATAGGATAGAGGATAGGATAGGATAGAAGATAGGATAGGATAGAGGATAGGATAGGATAGAGGATAGGATAGGATAGAGGATAGGATAGGGTAGAGGATAGGATAGAGGATAGGATAGACGATAGGATAGGATAGAGGATAGGATAGGATAGAGGATAGGATAGGATAGAGGATAGGATAGGATAGACGATAGTATAGGATAGAGGATAGGATAGGATAGAGGATAGGATAGGATAGAGGACACGATAGGGGATTTGATAGGATAGAGGAGAGGATAGGATAGAGGATAGGATAGGATAGAGGATAGGATAGGATAGGACAGAGGATACGATATTATAGAGGATAGGATAGCATAGCGGAAAGGGTAGGATAGAGGATAGGATCGGGGATTGGATAGGATAGGGGATTGGATAGTATAGAGGACAGGAGACGATAGAGGATAGGATAGGATAGAGGATAGAATAGGATAGAGGATAGGATAGGATAGGGGACAGGATACGATAGAGGATAGGATAGGATAGAGAATAGGATATAGGATTGGATAGGATAGAGGATAGGATACGATAGAGGATAGGATAGGATAGGATAGAGATTAGGATAGGATAGATGATATTATAGGATAGAGGACATTATAGGACAGAGGAAACGATATTATAGAGGATAGGATAGGATAGAGGATAGGATCGGATTGAGGATAGGATAGGGGATTGTATAGGATAGAGGATACGATAGGGGATTGGATCGGATACAGGAGAGGATACGGTAGAGGATAGGATAGGATAGAGAATAGGATAGGATAGATGATATTATAGGATAGAGGACAGGATGGGATAGAGGATAGGATAGGATAGAGGATAGGATAGGTTAGAGGATAGGATAGGATAGAGGATAGCATAGGATAGAGGATAGGATAGGATAGAATATAGGATAGGATAGAGGATAGGATAGGATAGAGGATAGGATAGGATAGGGGATAGGATAGGATAGAGGATAGGATAGGATAAAGGTTTGGATAGGATAGAGGATAGGATAGGATAGAGGATAGGATACGATAGAGGATAGGATAGGATAGGATAGAGATTAGGATAGGATAGATGATATTATAGGATAGAGGACATTATAGGACAGAGGAAACGATATTATAGAGGATAGGATAGGATAGAGGATAGGATCGGATTGAGGATAGGATAGGGGATTGTATAGGATAGAGGATACGATAGGGGATTGGATCGGATACAGGAGAGGATACGGTAGAGGATAGGATAGGATAGGATAGAGAATAGGATAGGATAGATGATATTATAGGATAGAGGACAGGATGGGATAGAGGATAGGATAGGATAGGATAGAGGATAGGATAGGATATAGGATAGGATAGGATAGAGGATAGGATAGGATAGAGGATAGGATAGGATAGATGATATTGTAGGATAGAGGAAGGATAGGACAGAGGATACGATATTATAGAGGATAGGATAGCATAGCGGAAAGGGTAGGATAGAGGATAGGATAGGGGATTGGATAGGATAGGCGATTGGATAGTATAGAGGACAGGAGACGATAGAGGATAGGATAGGATAGAGGATAGGATAGGAAAGAGGATAGGATAGGATAGAGAATGGGATAGGATAGAGGATAGGATAGGATAGAGGGTATGATAAGATAGAGGATAGGATAGCATAGAGGATAGGATAGGATAGAGGATAGGATAGGATAGAGGATAGGATAGGATAGATGATAGGATAGGATAGAGGATAGGATAGGATAGGATAGAGGATAGGATAGGATAGAGGATAGGATAGGATAGAGGATAGGATAGGATAGATGATATTGCAGGATAGAGGAAGGATAGGACAGAGGATACGATATTATAGAGGATAGGATAGCATAGCGGAAAGGGTAGGATAGAGGATAGGATAGGGGATTGGATAGGATAGGCGATTGGATAGTATAGAGGACAGGAGACGATAGAGGATAGGATAGGATAGAGGATAGAATAGGATAGAGGATAGGATAGGATAGGGGATAGGATACGATAGAGGATAGGATAGGATAGAGAATAGGATATTGGATTGGATAAGATAGAGGATAGGATACGATAGAGGATATGATAGGATAGGATAGAGAATAGGATAGGATAGATGATAATATATTATAGAGGACATTATAGGACAGAGGAAACGATATTATAGAGGATAGGATAGGATAGAGGATAGGATAGGATAGAGGATAGGATAGGATAGGGGATAGGATAGGATAGAGGATAGGATAGGATAAAGGTTTGGATAGGATAGAGGATAGGATAGGATAGAGGATAGGATAGCATAGAGGATAGGATAGGATAGAGGATAGGATAGGATAGGGGATAGGATAGGATAGAGGATAGGATAGGATAAAGGTTTGGATAGGATAGAGGATAGGATAGGAAAGAGGATAGGATAGGATAGAGAATGGGATAGGATAGAGGAAAGGATAGGATAGAGGATAGGATAGGGTAGAGGATAGGATAGGATAGAGGATAGGATAGGATAGGATAGAGGATAGGATAGGATAGAGGATAGGATAGGATAGAGGATAGGATAGGATAGATGATATTGTAGGATAGAGGAAGGATAGGACAGAGGATACGATATTATAGAGGATAGGATAGCATAGCGGAAAGGGTAGGATAGAGGATAGGATAGGGGATTGGATAGGATAGGCGATTGGATAGTATAGAGGACAGGAGACGATAGAGGATAGGATAGGATAGAGGATAGAATAGGATAGAGGATAGAATAGGATAGGGGATAGGATACGATAGAGGATAGGATAGGATAGAGAATAGGATAGAGGATTGGATAGGATAGAGGATACGATAGGATAGAGGATAGGATAGAGAATAGGATAGGATAGAGGAGACGATAGGGGATTGGATCGGATACAGGATAGGATACGGTAGAGGATAGGATAGGATAGGATAGAGAATAGGATAGGATAGATGATATTATAGGATAGAGGACAGGATGGGATAGAGGATAGGATAGGATAGAGGATAAGATAGGATAGAGGATAGCATAGGATAGACGATAGGATAGGATAGAGGATAGGATAGGATAGAGGATAGGATATGATAGAGGATAGGATAGGATAGGGGAAAGGATAGGATAGAGGATAGGATAGGATAAAGGTTTGGGTAGGATAGAGGATAGGATAGGATAGAGGATAGGATTCGATAGAGGATAGGATAGGATAGGATAGAGAATAGGATAGGATAGATGATAATATAGGATAGAGGACATTATAGGACAGAGGAGACGATATTATAGAGGATAGGATAGGATAGATGATATTATAGGATAGAGGACAGGATGGGATACAGGATAGGATAGGATAGAGGATAAGATAGGATAGAGGATAGCATAGGATAGACGATAGGATAGGATAGAGGATAGGATAGGATAGAGGATACGATATAGGATTGGATAGGATAGAGGATAGGATAGGAAAGAGGATAGGATAGGATAGAGAATGTGATAGGATAGAGGATAGGATAGGATAGAGGATAGGATAAGATAGAGGATAGGATAGGATAGAGGATAGGATAGGATAGAGGATAGGTTAGGATAGAGGATAGGATAGGATAGAGGATAGGATAGGATAGAGGATAGGATAGGATAGAGGATAGGATAGGATAGAGGATAGGATAGGATAGAGGATAGGATAGGATAGAGGATAGGATAGGATAGAGGATAGGATAGGATAGAGGATAGGATAGGATAGGATAGAGGATAGGATAGGATAGATGATATTGTGGGATAGAGGATAGGATAGGATAGAGGATAGGATAGGATAGAGGATAGGATAGGATAGAGGATAGGATATAATAGAGGATAGGATAGGATAGACGATAGGATATGATAGACGATAGGATAGGATAGAGGATAGGATAGGATAGAGGATAGGATAGGATAGAGGATAGGATAGGATAGAGGATAGGGCATTGGATAGGTAAGAGGATAGGATAGGATAGAGTATAGGATAGGATGCAGAATAGGATAGGATAGGTGATAGGATAGGATAGAGGATAGGGCATTGGATAGGTAAGAGGATAGGATAGGATAGAGGATAGGATAGGATAGAGGATAGGATAGGATAGAGGATAGGATAGGATAGGATAGAGATTAGGATAGGATAGATGATATTATAGGATAGAGGACATTATAGGACAGAGGAAACGATATTATAGAGGATAGGATAGGATAGAGGATAGGATCGGATAGAGGATAGGATAGGGGATTGGATAGGATAGAGGATACGATAGGGGATTGGATCGGATACAGGAGAGGATACGGTAGAGGATAGGATAGGATAGGATAGAGAATAGGATAGGATAGATGATATTATAGGATAGAGGACAGGATGGGATAGAGGATAGGATAGGATAGAGGATAGGATAGGTTAGAGGATAGGATAGGATAGAGGATAGCATAGGATAGAGGATAGGATAGGATAGAATATAGGATAGGATAGAGGATAGGATAGGATAGAGGATAGGATAGGATAGGGGATAGGATAGGATAGAGGATAGGATAGGATAAAGGTTTGGATAGGATAGAGGATAGGATAGGATAGAGGATAGGATAGGATAGAGGATAGGATAGGATAGAGGATAGGATAGGATAGGGGATAGGATAGGATAGAGGATAGGATAGGATAATGGTTTGGATAGGATAGAGGATAGGATAGGAAAGAGGATAGGATAGGATAGAGAATGGGATAGGATAGAGGATAGGATAGGATAGAGGATATGATAAGATAGAGGATAGGATAGCATAGAGGATAGGATAGGATAGAGGATAGGATAGGATAGAGGATAGAATAGGATAGAGGATAGAATAGGATAGGGGATAGGATACGATAGAGGATATGATAGGATAGAGAATAGGATAGAGGATAGGATAGGATAGAGGATAGGATAGGATAGAGGATAGGATAGGATAGGGGATAGGATAGGATAGAGGATAGGATAGGATAATGGTTTGGATAGGATAGAGGATAGGATAGGAAAGAGGATAGGATAGGATAGAGAATGGGATAGGATAGAGGATAGGATAGGATAGAGGATATGATAAGATAGAGGATAGGATAGCATAGAGGATAGGATAGGATAGAGGATAGGATAGGATAGAGGATAGAATAGGATAGAGGATAGAATAGGATAGGGGATAGGATACGATAGAGGATAGGATAGGATAGAGAATAGGATAGAGGATTGGATAGGATAGAGGATACGATAGGATAGAGGATAGGATAGAGAATAGGATAGGATAGAGGAGACGATAGGGGATTGGATCGGATACAGGATAGGATACGGTAGAGGATAGGATAGGATAGGATAGAGAATAGGATAGGATAGATGATATTATAGGATAGAGGACAGGATGGGATAGAGGATAGGATAGGATAGAGGATAAGATAGGATAGTGGATAGCATAGGATAGACGATAGGATAGGATAGAGGATAGGATAGGATAGAGGATAGGATAGGATAGAGGATAGGATAGGATAGGGGAAAGGATAGGATAGAGGATAGGATAGGATAAAGGTTTGGGTAGGATAGAGGATAGGATAGGATAGAGGATAGGATAGGATAGAGGATAGGATACGATAGAGGATAGGATAGGATAGGATAGAGAATAGGATAGGATAGATGATAATATAGGATAGAGGACATTATAGGACAGAGGAAACGATATTATAGAGGATAGGATAGGATAGAGGATAGGATAGGATAGAGGATAGGATAGGATAGAGGATAGGATAGGATAGAGGATAGGATAGGATAGAGGATAGGATAGGATAGAGGATAGGATAGGATAGAGGATAGGATAGGATAGAGGATAGGATAGGATAGAGGATAGGATAGGATAGAGGATAGGATAGGATAGAGGATAGCATTGGATAGAGGATAGTATAGGATAGAGGATAGGATAGGATAGAGGATAGGGTAGGATAGAGGATAGGATAGGATAGGGGATAGGATAGGATAGAGGATAGGATAGGATAAAGGTTTGGATAGGATAGAGGATAGGATAGGATAGAGGATAGGTTAGGATAGAGGATACGATATAGGATTGGATAGGATAGAGGATAGGATAGGAAAGAGGATAGGATAGGATAGAGAATGTGATAGGATAGAGGATAGGATAGGATAGAGGATAGGATAAGATAGAGGATAGGATAAGATAGAGGATAGGATAGGATAGAGGATAGGATAGGATAGAGGATAGGTTAGGATAGAGGATAGGATAGGATAGAGGATAGGATAGGATAGAGGATAGGATAGGATAGAGTATAGGATAGGATAGAGGATAGGATAGGATAGAGGATAGGATAGGATAGAGGATAGGATAGGATAGAGGATAGGATAGGATAGAGGATAGGATAGGATAGGATAGAGGATAGGATAGGATAGATGATATTGTGGGATAGAGGATAGGATAGGATAGAGGATAGGATAGGATAGAGGATAGGATATAATAGAGGATAGGATAGGATAGACGATAGGATATGATAGACGATAGGATAGGATAGAGGATAGGATAGGATAGAGGATAGGATAGGATAGAGGATAGGATAGGATAGAGGATAGGGCATTGGATAGGTAAGAGGATAGGATAGGATAGAGTATAGGATAGGATGCAGAATAGGATAGGATAGGTGATAGGATAGGATAGAGGATAGGGCATTGGATAGGTAAGAGGATAGGATAGGATAGAGGATAGGATAGGATAGGATAGAGGATAGGATAGGATAGAGGATAGGATAGGATAGAGGATAGGATAGGATAGAGGATAGGATAGGATAGAGGATAGGATAGGATAGAGGATAGGATAGGATAGAGGATAGGTTAGGATAGAGGATAGGATAGGATAGAGGATAGGATAGGATAGAGGATAGGATAGGATAGAGTATAGGATAGGATAGAGGATAGGATAGGATAGAGGATAGGATAGGATAGAGGATAGGATAGGATAGAGGATAGGATAGGATAGAGGATAGGATAGGATAGGATAGAGGATAGGATAGGATAGATGATATTGTGGGATAGAGGATAGGATAGGATAGAGGATAGGATAGGATAGAGGATAGGATATAATAGAGGATAGGATAGGATAGACGATAGGATATGATAGACGATAGGATAGGATAGAGGATAGGATAGGATAGAGGATAGGATAGGATAGAGGATAGGATAGGATAGAGGATAGGGCATTGGATAGGTAAGAGGATAGGATAGGATAGAGTATAGGATAGGATGCAGAATAGGATAGGATAGGTGATAGGATAGGATAGAGGATAGGGCATTGGATAGGTAAGAGGATAGGATAGGATAGAGGATAGGATAGGATAGGATAGAGGATAGGATAGGATAGAGGATAGGATAGGATAGAGGATAGGATAGGATAGAGGATAGGATAGGATAGAGGATAGGATAGGATAGAGGATAGGATAGGATAGAGGATAGGATAGGATAGAGGATAGGATAGGATAGAGGATAGGATAGGATACAGGATAGGATAGTATAGAGGATAGGATAGGCTAGAGGATAGGATAGGATAGAGGATAGGATAGGATAGAGGATAGGATAGGATAGAGGATGGGATGGGATAAAGGATACGATATTATAGAGGATAGGATAGGATAGGATAGAGGATAGGATAGGATAGAGGATAGGATAGGATAGAGGATAGGATAGGATAGAGGATAGGATAGGATAGAGGATAGGATAGGATAGAGGATAGGATAGGATAGAGGATAGGATAGGATAGAGGATAGGATAGGATAGAGGATAGGATAGGATAGAGGATAGGATAGGATAGGATAGAGGATAGGATAGGATAGAGGATAGGATAGGATACAGGATATCATAGGATAGAGGATAGGATAGGCTAGAGGATAGGATAGGATAGAGGATAGGATAGGATAGAGGATAGGATAGGATGGAGGATAGGATAGGATAGAGGATAGGATAGGATAGAGGATAGGATAGGATAGAGGATGTGATGGGATAAAGGATACGATATTATAGAGGATAGGATAGGATAGGATAGAGGATATGATCGGATAGAGGATAGGATAGGATAGTGGATAGGATAGGATAGAGGATAGGATAGGATAGAGGATAGGATAGGATAGAGGATAGGATAGGATAGAGGATAGGATAGGATAGAGGATAGGATAGGATAGAGGATAGGATAGGATAGAGGATAGGATAGGATAGAGGATAGGATAGGATAGAGGATAGGATATGATAGAGGATAGGATAGGATAGAGGATAGGATAGGATAGAGGATAGGATAGCATAGCGGAAAGGGTAGGATAGAGGATAGGATCGGGGATTGGATAGGATAGGGGATTGGATAGTATAGAGGACAGGAGACGATAGAGGATAGAATAGGATAGAGGATAGAATAGGATAGAGGATAGGATAGGATAGGGGACAGGATACGATAGAGGATAGGATAGGATAGAGAATAGGATATAGGATTGGATAGGATAGAGGATAGGATAGGATAGGATAGAGATTAGGATAGGATAGATGATATTATACGATAGAGGACATTATAGGACAGAGGAAACGATATTATAGAGGATAGGATAGGATAGAGGATAGGATAGGATAGAGGATAGGATAGGATAGAGGATAGGATAGGATGGAGGATAGGATAGGATAGAGGATAGGATAGGATAGAGGATAGGATAGGATAGAGGATGGGATGGGATAAAGGATACGATATTATAGAGGATAGGATAGGATAGGATAGAGGATATGATCGGATAGAGAATAGGATAGGATAGTGGATAGGATAGGATAGAGGATAGGATAGGATACGATAGAGGATAGGATAGGATAGAGGATAGGATAGGATAGAGGATAGGATAGGATAGAGGATAGGATAGGATAGAGGATAGGATAGGATAGAGGATAGGATAGGATAGAGGATAGGATAGGATAGAGGATAGGATAGGATAGAGGATAGGATAGGATAGAGGATAGGATAGGATAGAGGATAGGATAGGATAGAGGATAGGATAGGATAGAGGATAGGATAGGATAGAGGATAGGATAGGATAGAGGATAGGATAGGATAGAGGATAGGATAGGACAGAGGATAAGATAGGATAGAGGATAGGCTAAGTTAGAGGATAGGATAGGATAGAGGATAGGATAGAGGATTGGATAGGATAGAGGATACGATAGGATAGAGGATAGGATAGGATAGAGGATAGGATAGGAGAGAAGGATAGAATAGGATAGAGGATAGGATAGGATAGAGGATAGGATAATAGAGAAGGATAGAATAGGATAGAGGATAGGATAGGATAGAGGATAGGATAGAGGATAGGATAGGTTAGAGGATAGGATAGGATAGAGGATAGGATAGGATAGAGGATAGGATAGGATAGAGGATAGGATAGGATAGAGGATAGGATAGGATAGAGGATAGGATAGGATAGAGGATAGGATAGGATTGAGGATAGGATTGGTGAGAGGATAGGATAGGATAAAGGATAGGATAGGATAGACAATAGGATAGGAAAGAGGATAGGATAGGATAGAGAATGGGATAGGATAGAGGATAGGATAGGATAGAGGATAGGATAGGATAGAGGATAGGATAGGATAGAGGATAGGATAGGATAGGATAGGATAGAGGATAGGATAGGATAGAGGATAGGATAGGATAGAGGATAGGATATAATAGAGGATAGGATAGGATAGACGATAGGATATGATAGACGATAGGATAGGATAGAGGATAGGATAGGATAGAGGATAGGATAGGATAGAGGATAGGATAGGATAGAGGATAGGATAGGATAGAGGATAGGATAGGATAGAGGATAGGATAGGATAGAGGATAGGATAGGATAGAGGATAGGATAGGATAGAGGATAGGATAGGATAGAGGATAGGATAGGATACAGGATAGGATAGTATAGAGGATAGGATAGGCTAGAGGATAGGATAGGATAGAGGATAGGATAGGATAGAGGATAGGATAGGATAGAGGATGGGATGGGATAAAGGATACGATATTATAGAGGATAGGATAGGATAGGATAGAGGATAGGATAGGATAGAGGATAGGATAGGATAGAGGATAGGATAGGATAGAGGATAGGATAGGATAGAGGATGTGATGGGATAAAGGATACGATATTATAGAGGATAGGATAGGATAGGATAGAGGATATGATCGGATAGAGGATAGGATAGGATAGTGGATAGGATAGGATAGAGGATAGGATAGGATAGAGGATAGGATAGGATAGAGGATAGGATAGGATAGAGGATAGGATAGGATAGAGGATAGGATAGGATAGAGGATAGGATAGGATAGAGGATAGGATAGGATAGAGGATAGGATAGGATAGAGGATAGGATATGATAGAGGATAGGATAGGATAGAGGATAGGATAGGATAGAGGATAGGATAGCATAGCGGAAAGGGTAGGATAGAGGATAGGATCGGGGATTGGATAGGATAGGGGATTGGATAGTATAGAGGACAGGAGACGATAGAGGATAGAATAGGATAGAGGATAGAATAGGATAGAGGATAGGATAGGATAGGGGACAGGATACGATAGAGGATAGGATAGGATAGAGAATAGGATATAGGATTGGATAGGATAGAGGATAGGATAGGATAGGATAGAGATTAGGATAGGATAGATGATATTATACGATAGAGGACATTATAGGACAGAGGAAACGATATTATAGAGGATAGGATAGGATAGAGGATAGGATAGGATAGAGGATAGGATAGGATAGAGGATAGGATAGGATGGAGGATAGGATAGGATAGAGGATAGGATAGGATAGAGGATAGGATAGGATAGAGGATGGGATGGGATAAAGGATACGATATTATAGAGGATAGGATAGGATAGGATAGAGGATATGATCGGATAGAGAATAGGATAGGATAGTGGATAGGATAGGATAGAGGATAGGATAGGATACGATAGAGGATAGGATAGGATAGAGGATAGGATAGGATAGAGGATAGGATAGGATAGAGGATAGGATAGGATAGAGGATAGGATAGGATAGAGGATAGGATAGGATAGAGGATAGGATAGGATAGAGGATAGGATAGGATAGAGGATAGGATAGGATAGAGGATAGGATAGGATAGAGGATAGGATAGGATAGAGGATAGGATAGGATAGAGGATAGGATAGGATAGAGGATAGGATAGGATAGAGGATAGGATAGGATAGAGGATAGGATAGGATAGAGGATAGGATAGGACAGAGGATAAGATAGGATAGAGGATAGGCTAAGTTAGAGGATAGGATAGGATAGAGGATAGGATAGAGGATTGGATAGGATAGAGGATACGATAGGATAGAGGATAGGATAGGATAGAGGATAGGATAGGAGAGAAGGATAGAATAGGATAGAGGATAGGATAGGATAGAGGATAGGATAATAGAGAAGGATAGAATAGGATAGAGGATAGGATAGGATAGAGGATAGGATAGAGGATAGGATAGGTTAGAGGATAGGATAGGATAGAGGATAGGATAGGATAGAGGATAGGATAGGATAGAGGATAGGATAGGATAGAGGATAGGATAGGATAGAGGATAGGATAGGATAGAGGATAGGATAGGATTGAGGATAGGATTGGTGAGAGGATAGGATAGGATAAAGGATAGGATAGGATAGACAATAGGATAGGAAAGAGGATAGGATAGGATAGAGAATGGGATAGGATAGAGGATAGGATAGGATAGAGGATAGGATAGGATAGAGGATAGGATAGGATAGAGGATAGGATAGGATAGGATAGGATAGAGGATAGGATAGGATAGAGGATAGGATAGGATAGAGGATAGGATATAATAGAGGATAGGATAGGATAGACGATAGGATATGATAGACGATAGGATAGGATAGAGGATAGGATAGGATAGAGGATAGGATAGGATAGAGGATAGGATAGGATAGAGGATAGGATAGGATAGAGGATAGGATAGGATAGAGGATAGGATAGGATAGAGGATAGGATAGGATAGAGGATAGGATAGGATAGAGGATAGGATAGGATAGAGGATAGGATAGGATAGAGGATAGGATAGGATAGAGGATAGGATAGAGGATAGGATAGGATGGAGTATAGGATAGGATTGAGGATAGGATAGGGTTGAGCATAACATAGGGTAGAGGATAGGATAGTATAGAGGATAGAATAGGATAGATTATAGGATAGTGGATTGGGTATGATAGAGAACAGGAGTCGATAGAGGATGGGATAGGATAGGATAAAGGATAGGATAGGATAGAGTGTAGAATAGGATAGAGGATAGGATAGGATAGAGGATAGGATAGGATAGAGGATTGGATAGGATAGAGGATAGGATATGATAGAGGATAGAGTAGGATAGGATAGAGAATAGGATAGGGGATTGGATAGGATAGAGGATAGGATAGGATAGAGGATAGGATAGGATAGCCGATAGGATAGGATGGAGTATAGGATAGAATTGAGGATAGGATAGGGTTGAGGATAGGATAGGATAGAGGATAGGATAGTATAGAGAATAGGATAGGATAGGGAATATGATAATGTATATGATATTATAGGATAGAGGATAGGATATGATAGAGGATACGATATTTATAGGATAGGATAGAGGATCGGATATGATAGAGGATTCGATAGGATAGAGGGTAGGATCGGATAGAGAATAGGATAGTGCATTGGATAGGATAGAGGATAGGATAGGATAGAGGATATGATAGGATAGATGATAGGACAGGATTGAGGATAGGATAGGATAGAGTATAGGATAGGATATAGGATAGGATAGGATAGAGGGTAGGATAGGATAGAGGATAGGATAGGATAGAGGATAGGATAGGATAGAGGATAGGATAGGATAGGATAGAGGATAGGATAGGATAGAGGATAGGATAGGATAGAGGATAGGATAGGATAGAGGATAGGATAGGATAGAGGATAGGATAGGATAGAGGATAGGATAGGATAGAGGATAGGATAGGATAGAGGATAGGATAGGATAGAGGATAGGATAGGATAGAGGATAGGATAGGATAGAGGATAGGATAGGATAGAGGATAGGATAGGATAGAGGATAGGATAGGATAGAGGATAGGATAGGGTAGAGGATAGGATGGTATAGAGGATAGGATAGAAAATAGAGGATAGGATAGAGGATTGGATAGGATAGAAAATAGAGGATAGGATAGAGGATTGGATACGATACGGGGTATTATAGGATAGAGGGTAGGATAGGATAGAGTATAGGATAGGATATAGGATAGGATAGGATAGAGGATAGGATAGAATAGAGGGTAGGATATGATAGAGGATAGGATAGGATAGAGGATAGGATAGGATAGAGGATAGGATAGGATAGAGGGTAGGATAGGATAGAGGATAGGATAGAGGATAGCATACAGGATAGGATAAAGGATAGGATAGAGGATAGGATAGGATAGAGGATAGGGTCGGATAGAGGATAGGATAGGATAGAGGATAGGATAGGATTGAGGATAGGATAGAGGATTGGATAGGATAGAGGATAGGATAGGATAGAGGATAGGATAGGATAGAGGATAGGATCGGATAGAGGATAGGATAGGATAGAGGATAGGATAGGATTGAGGATAGGATAGAGGATAGGATAGGATAGAGGATAGGATAGGATAGAGGATTGGATAGGATAGGATAGAGGATTGGATAGGATAGGATAGAGGATTGGATAGGATAGAGGATAGGATAGGATAGAGGATAGGATAGGATAGAGGATAGGATAGGATAGAGGATAGGATAGGATAGAGGATAGGATAGGATAGAGGATAGGATAGGATAGAGGATAGGATAGGATAGAGGATAGGATAGGATAGAGGATAGGATAGGATAGAGGATAGGATAGGATAGAGGATAGGATAGGATAGAGGATAGGATAGGATAGAGGATAGGATAGGATAGAGGATAAGATAGGATAGAGGATAGGATAGGATAGAGGATAGGATAGGATAGAGGATAGGATAGGATAGAGGATAGGATAGGATAGAGGATAGGATAGGATAGAGGATAAATTGGATAGAGGATAGGATAGGATTGAGGATAGGATATAGGATTGGATAGGATAGAGGATATTATACGATAGAGGATAGGATAGGATAGGATAGAGAATAGGATAGGATAGATGATATTATAGGATAGAATACATTATAGGACAGAGGAAACGATATTATAGAGGATAGGATCGGATAGAGGATAGGATAGGGGATTGGATAGGATAGAGGATAGGATTCGATAGAGGACAGGATTGGATAGGATGGCGGAAAGGATAGGATAGAGTATAGAATAGGACAGAGGATAAGATAGGATAGAGGATAGGATAAGTTAGATGATAGGATAGGATAGAGGATAGGATAGGGGATTGGATAGGAAAGAGGATAGGATAGGATTGAGGATAGGATAGGAAAGAGGATAGGATAGGAAAGAGTTTCGGATAGGGTAGATGATGTTATAGGAAAGAGGATAGGATATGATAGCGGATACGATATTATAGATAATAGGATAGGATGGAGGATCGGGAAGGATAGGATAGAGGATTGGATGGGGTCGAGGATAGTGACGATAGAGGATAGGATAGGGGATTGAATAGGACAGAGGACAGGAGACGATAGAAGGTACGATAGGATAGAGGATAGGGTAGGAGAGGACAGAAGATAGGATAGCATAGAGGATAGAATTGAGGATAGGATAGGATAGAATATAGGTTAGGATAAAGAATAGGATAGGATAGATGATATTATAGGATAGAGGATAGTATATGATAGAGGATACGATATTATAGAGGATAGGATAGGATAGAGGATAGGATGGGATAGAGGATAGGGTAGGATAGATGGTAGGATAGGATAGAGGACAGGATAGGTTAGAGGATAGGATAGGGGATTGGATAGGATAGAGGATAGGAGACGATAGAGGATAGGATAGGGTATTGGATAGGATAGAGGATAGGATAGGAATGAGGATAGGATAGGTTAGAGGCTAGGATAGGATAGAGGATAGGATATAATACAGGATATGATAGGATAGAGGATAGGATAGGATAGCCGATAGGATAGGATGGAGTATAGGATAGGGGATTGGATAGGATAGAGGATAGGATATAATACAGGATATGATAGGATAGAGGGTAGGATAGGATAGCGAATAGGATAGGATATAGGATTGGATAGGATAGAGGATAGGATATGATAGAGGATAGAATAGGATAGGATAGAGAATAGGATAGGGGATTGGATAGGATAGAGGACAGGAGACGATAGAGGATAGGATAGGATAGAGGATAGGATAGGATAGCCGATAGGATAGGATGGAGTATAGGATAGAATTGAAGATAGGATAGGGTTGAGGATAGGATAGGATAGAGGATAGGATAGTATAGAGAATAGGATAGGATAGGGAATATGATAATGTATATGATATTATAGGATAGAGGATAGGATATGATAGAGGATACGATATTTATAGGATAGGATAGGATAGAGGATCGGATATGATAGAGGATTGGATAGGATAGAGGATAGGATCGGATAGAGAATAGGATAGTGCATTGGATAGGATAGAGGATAGGATAGGATAGAGGATATGATAGGATAGATGATAGGATAGGATTGAGGATAGGATAGGATAGAGTATAGAATAGGATATAGGACAGGATAGGATAGAGGATAGGATAGGATAGAGGATAGGATAGGATAGAGGATAGGATAGGATAGGATAGAGTGTAGGATAGGATAGAGGATAGGATAGAGGATAGGATACGATGGAGGATAGGATAGGATAGAGGATAGGATAGGATAGAGGATAGGATAGAGGATAGGATACAGGATAGGATAGAGGATAGGATAGGATAGAGGATAGGATAGGATAGAGGGTAGGATAGGATAGAGGATAGGATAGGATTGAGGATAGGATAGAGGATAGGATAGGATAGAGGATAGGATAGGATAGAGGATAGGATAGGATAGAGGATAGGATAGGATAGAGGATAGGATAGGATAGAGGATAGGATAGGATAGAGGATAGGATAGGATAGAGGATAGGATAGGATAGAGGATAGGATAGGATAGAGGATAGGATAGGATAGAGGGTAGGATAGGATAGAGGATAGGATAGAGGATAGGATACAGGATAGGATAGAGGATAGGATAGAGGATAGGATAGAGGATAGGATAGGATAGAGGATAGGATCGGATAGAGGATAGGATAGGATAGAGGATAGGATAGGATTGAGGATGGGATAGAGGATAGGATAGGATAGAGGATAGGATAGGATAGAGGAAAGGATTGGATAGTGAATAGGATAGAGGATAGGATAGAGGATTGGATAGGATAGAGGATATTATAGGATAGAGGATATGATAGGATAGCGGATAGGATAGGATGGAGTATAGAATAGAATTGAGGATAGGATAGGATAGAATATAGGATAGGATATAAAGAATATTATAGGATAGATGATATTATAGGATAGAGGATAGAATATGATAGAGGATACGATATTATAGAGCATAGGATAGGATAGAAGATAGGATGGGATAGAGGATAGGGTAGGATAGAGGGTAGGATAGGATAGAGGACGGGATAGGTTAGAGGATAGGATAGGGGATTGGATAGGATAGAGGATAGGAGACGATAGAGGATAGGATAGGGTATTGGATAGGATAGAGGATAGGATAGGAATGAGGATAGGATAGGATAGAGAATGGGATAGGATAGAGGATAGGATAGGATAGAGGATAGCACAGAGAATAGGATAGTATAGAGGATATGATAGGGGATTGGATAGGATAGAGGATAGGATAGGATTGAGGATAGGATAGGAAAGAGGATAGGATAGGAAAGAGATTCGGATAGGGTAGATGATGTTATAGGAAAGAGGATAGGATATGATAGCGGATACGATATTATAGATAATAGGATAGGATGGAGGATCGGGAAGGATAGGATAGAGGATAGGATAGAGGATTGGATGGGGTCGAGGATAGTGACGATAGAGGATAGGATAGGGGATTGAATAGGATAGAGGACAGGAGACGATAGAAGGTACGATAGGATAGAGGATAGGGTAGGAGAGGACAGAAGATAGGATAGCATAGAGGATAGAATTGAGGATAGGATAGGATAGAATATAGGTTAGGATAAAGAATAGGATAGGATAGATCATATTATAGGATAGAGGATAGTATATGATAGAGGATACGATATTATAAAGGATAGGATAGGATAGAGGATAGAATGGGATAGAGGATAGGGTAGGATAGATGGTAGGATAGGATAGAGGACAGGATAGGTTAGAGGATAGGATAGGTTAGAGGCTAGGGTAGGATAGAGGATAGGATATAATACAGGATATGATAGGATAGAGGATAGGATATGATAGAGGATACGATATTTATTGGATAGGATAGGATAGAGGATCGGATAAGATAGAGGATTGGATAGGATAGAGGATAGGATCGGATAGAGAATAGGATAGGATAGAGGAAAGGATAGGGTAGAGGATAGGATAGGATAGAGGATAGGATAGGATAGAGGATAGGATAGGATAGAGGATAGGATAGGATAGAGGGTAGGATAGGATAGAGGATAGGATAGAGGATAGGATACAGGATAGGATAGAGGATAGGATAGAGGATAGGATAGGATAGAGGATAGGATCGGATAGAGGATAGGATAGGATAGAGGATAGGATAGAGGATAGGATAGGATAGAGGATAGGATAGGATAGAGGATAGGATAGGATAGAAGATAGGATAGGATAGAGGATAGGATAGGATAGGATAGAGGATAGGATAGGATAGAGGATAGGATAGGATAGAGGATAGGATAGGATAGAGGATAGGATAGGATAGAGGATAGGATAGGATAGAGGATAGGATAGGATAGAGGATAGGATAGGATAGAGGATAGGATAGGATAGAGGATAGGATAGGATAGAGGATAGGATAGGATAGAGGATAGGATAGGATTGAGGATAGGATAGGATAGAGGATAGGATAGATTAGAGGATAGGATAGGATAGAGGATAGGATAGGATAGAGGATAGGATAGGATAGAGGATAGGATAGGATAGAGGATAGGATAGGATAGAGGATAGGATAGGATAGAGGATAGGATAGGATAGAGGATAGGATAGAGGATAGGATACAGGATAGGATAGAGGATAGGATAGGATAGGGGATAGGATAGGATAGGATAGAGGGCAGGATAGGATAGAGGATAGGATAGAGGATAGGATAGGATAGAGGATGAGGATAGGATAGTGGATAGGATAGGATAGAAGATAGGATAGGATAGAGGATAGGATAGGATAGAGGATAGGATAGGATAGAGGATAGGATAGGATAGAGGATAGGATAGGATAGAGGATAGGATAGGATAGAGGATAGGATAGGATAGAGGATAGGATAGGATAGAGGATAGGATAGGATAGAGGATAGGATAAGATAGAGGATAGGATAGGATAGAGGATAGGATAGGATAGAGGATAGGATAGGATTGAGGATAGGATATAGGATTGGATAGGATAGAGGATAGGATACGATAGAGGATAGGATAATATAGGGGATAGGATAGGATAGGATAGAGGGTAGGATAGGATAGAGGATAGGATAGAGGATAGGATAGGATAGAGGATAGGATAGGATAGAGGATAGGATAGGATAGAGGATAGGATAGGATAGAGGATAGGATAGGATAGAGGATAGGATAGGATAGAGGATAGGATAGGATAGAGGATAGGATAGGATTGAGGATAGGATAGGATAGAGGATAGGATAGGATAGAGGATAGGATAGGATAGAGGATAGGATAGGATAGAGGATAGGATAGGATAGAGGATAGGATAGGATAGAGGATAGGATAAGATAGAGGATAGGATAGGATAGAGGATAGGATAGGATAGAGGATAGGATAGGATTGAGGATAGGATATAGGATTGGATAGGATAGAGGATAGGATACGATAGAGGATAGGATAATATAGGGGATAGGATAGGATAGGATAGAGGGTAGGATAGGATAGAGGATAGGATAGAGGATAGGATAGGATAGAGGATAGGATAGGATAGAGGGTAGGATAGGATAGGGGATAGGATAGAGGATAGGATAGGATAGAGGATAGGATAGGATAGAGGATAGGATAGGATAGAGGATAGGATAGGATTGAGGATAGGATATAGGATTGGATAGGATAGAGGATAGGATACGATAGAGGATAGGATAGGATAGAGGATAGGATAGGATAGACGATAGGATAGGATAGAGGATACGATATTATAGAGGATAGGATAGAGGATAGGACAGGATTGAAGATAGGATAGGTTAGAGGCTCGGATAGGATAGAGGATTGGATAGGATAGAGGATACGATCTTCTAGAGGATAGGATAGGATAGAGGAAAGGATTGGATAGTGAATAGGATAGAGGATAGGATAGAGGATTGGATAGGATAGAGGATATTATAGGATAGAGGATATGATAGGATAGCGGATAGGATAGGATGGAGTATAGAATAGAATTGAGGATAGGATAGGATAGAATATAGGATAGGATATAAAGAATATTATAGGATAGATGATATTATAGGATAGAGGATAGAATATGATAGAGGATACGATATTATAGAGCATAGGATAGGATAGAAGATAGGATGGGATAGAGGATAGGGTAGGATAGAGGGTAGGATAGGATAGAGGACGGGATAGGTTAGAGGATAGGATAGGGGATTGGATAGGATAGAGGATAGGAGACGATAGAGGATAGGATAGGGTATTGGATAGGATAGAGGATAGGATAGGAATGAGGATAGGATAGGATAGAGAATGGGATAGGATAGAGGATAGGATAGGATAGAGGATAGCACAGAGAATAGGATAGTATAGAGGATATGATAGGGGATTGGATAGGATAGAGGATAGGATAGGATTGAGGATAGGATAGGAAAGAGGATAGGATAGGAAAGAGATTCGGATAGGGTAGATGATGTTATAGGAAAGAGGATAGGATATGATAGCGGATACGATATTATAGATAATAGGATAGGATGGAGGATCGGGAAAGATAGGATAGAGGATAGGATAGAGGATTGGATGGGGTCGAGGATAGTGACGATAGAGGATAGGATAGGGGATTGAATAGGATAGAGGACAGGAGACGATAGAAGAGGTACGATAGGATAGAGGATAGGGTAGGAGAGGACAGAAGATAGGATAGCATAGAGGATAGAATTGAGGATAGGATAGGATAGAATATAGGTTAGGATAAAGAATAGGATAGGATAGATCATATTATAGGATAGAGGATAGTATATGATAGAGGATACGATATTATAAAGGATAGGATAGGATAGAGGATAGAATGGGATAGAGGATAGGGTAGGATAGATGGTAGGATAGGATAGAGGACAGGATAGGTTAGAGGATAGGATAGGTTAGAGGCTAGGGTAGGATAGAGGATAGGATATAATACAGGATATGATAGGATAGAGGATAGGATATGATAGAGGATACGATATTTATTGGATAGGATAGGATAGAGGATCGGATAAGATAGAGGATTGGATAGGATAGAGGATAGGATCGGATAGAGAATAGGATAGGATAGAGGATAGGATAGGGTAGAGGATAGGATAGGATAGAGGATAGGATAGGATAGAGGATAGGATAGGATAGAGGATAGGATAGGATAGAGGGTAGGATAGGATAGAGGATAGGATAGAGGATAGGATACAGGATAGGATAGAGGATAGGATAGAGGATAGGATAGAGGATAGGATAGGATAGAGGATAGGATCGGATAGAGGATAGGATAGGATAGAGGATAGGATAGGATTGAGGATAGGATAGAGGATAGGATAGGATAAATGATAGGATAGGATAGGATACGATATAGGATAGGATAGAGGATAGGATAGGATAGAGGATAGGATAGGATACAGGAAAGGATAGGATAGAGGATAGGATAGGATAGAGGATAGGATAGAGGATAGGATAAAGTAGAGGATAGTATAGGATAGAGGATAGGATAAGATAGTGGATAGGATAGGGGATAGGATAGAATAGAGGATAGAGGATAGGATAGGATAGAGGATAGGATAGGATAGAGGATAGCATAGAGGATAGGATAGGATAGGGGATAGGATAGGATAGAGGATAGAGGATAGGATAGGATAGAGGATAGGATAGGATAGAGGATAGGATAGAGGATAGGATAGAGGATAGGATAGAGCATAAAATAGGATAGATGATAGGATAGGATAGAGGATAGGATAGGATAGAGGATCGGATAGAGGATAGGATAGGAAAGAGGATAGGATAGGATAGATGATAGGATAGGATAGAGGAAAGAATAGGATAGAGGATAGGATAGGATAGAGGATAGGATAGAGGATAGGATAGAAGATAGGATAGGATATAGGATAGGATAGGGTAGAGGATAGGATAGGATAGAGTATAGGATAGAGGATAGGATAGGATAGAGGATAGGATAGGATAGAGGATAGGATAGGATAGAGGATAGAGGATAGGATAGGATAGAGGATAGGATAGGATAGAGGATAGGATAGGATAGAGGATAGGATAGGATAGAGGATAGGATAGGATAGAGGATAGGATAGGATAGAGGATAGGATAGGATAGAGGATAGGATAGGATAGAGGATAGGATAGGATAGAGGATAGGATAGGATAGAGGATAGGATCGAGGATAGGATAGGATAGAAAATAGGATAGGACAGAGGATAGTATAGGATAGAGTATAGGATAGGATAGAGGATAGGATAGGATAGAGGATAGAGGATAGGATAGAGGATAGGATAGGATAGAGGATAGGATAGGATAGAGGATACGATAGCGGATAGGATAGAGGATAGCATAGAGGATAGGATAGGATAGGGGATAGGATAGGATAGAGGATAGGATAGGATATAGGGTAGAATGGGATAGAGGATAGGATACGATAGAGGATAGGATAGGATAGATGATATTATAGGAAAGAGGATAGGATATGATGGAGGATTGGATATTATATAGGATAGGATAGGTAGTTGGATAGGATAGAGGATAGGATAAGGTAGAGGATAGTATAGGATAGATAATAGGATAGGATAGAGGATAGGATAGGATAAAGGATAGGATAGGATAGAGGATAGGATAGGATAGAGGATAGGATAGAGGATAGGATAGGATAGATGATAGGATAGGATAGAGGCTAGGATAGAGGATAGGATAGAGGATAGGATAGAGGATAGGATAGAGCATAAAATAGGATAGATGATAGGATAGGATAGAGGATAGGATAGGATAGAGGATCGGATAGAGAATAGGATAGGAAAGAGGATAGGATAGGATAGAGGATAGGATAGGATAGAGGAAAGAATAGGATAGAGGATAGGATAGGATAGAGGATAGGATAGAGGATAGGATAGAGGATAGCATAGGATAGAGGATAGGATAGGGTAGAGGATAGGATAGGATAGAGGATAGGATAGAGGATAGGGTAGAGGATAGGATAGGATAGAGGATAGGATAGAGGATAGGATAGAGGATAGGATAGGATAGAAAATAGGATAGGACAGAGGATAGTATAGGATAGAGTATAGGATAGGATACAGGATAGGATAGGATAGATGATAGGATAAAGGATAGGATAGAGGATTGGATAGAGGATAGGATAGAATAGAGGATAGGATAATATAGAGGATAGGATTTGATAGAGGATAGGATAGCATAGAGGATAGGATAGGATAGAGGATAGTACAGGATAGAGGATAGGATAGAATAGAGGATAGGATAGGATAAATGATAGGATAGGATAGGATACGATAGAGGATAGGATAGAGGATAGGATAGGATAGAGGATAGGATAGGATACAGGAAAGGATAGGATAGAGGATAGGATAGGATAGAGGATAGGATAGAGGATAGGATAAAGTAGAGGATAGTATAGGATAGAGGATAGGATAAGATAGAGGATAGGATAGGATAAAGGATAGGATAGGATAGAGGATAGGATAGAGGATAGGATAGAGGATAGGATAGAGTATAGGATAGGATACAGGATAGGATAGGATAGAGGATAGGATAGGATAGAGGATAGGATCGAGGATAGGATAGGATAGAAAATAGGATAGGACAGAGGATAGTATAGGATAGAGTATAGGATAGGATAGAGGATAGGATAGGATAGAGGATAGGATAAGATAGAGGATAGGATAGGATAGAGGATAGGATAGGATAGAGGATAGGATAGGATAGGATAGAGGATAGGATAGGATAGAGGATAGGATAGGATAGAGGATAGGATAGAGGATACGATAGCGGATAGGATAGAGGATAGCATAGAGGATAGGATAGGATAGGGGATAGGATAGGATAGAGGATAGGATAGGATATAGGGTAGAATGGGATAGAGGATAGGATACGATAGAGGATAGGATAGGATAGATGATATTATAGGAAAGAGGATAGGATATGATGGAGGATTGGATATTATATAGGATAGGATAGGTAGTTGGATAGGATAGAGGATAGGATAAGGTAGAGGATAGTATAGGATAGATAATAGGATAGGATAGAGGATAGGATAGGATAAAGGATAGGATAGGATAGAGGATAGGATAGGATAGAGGATAGGATAGAGGATAGGATAGGATAGATGATAGGATAGGATAGAGGCTAGGATAGAGGATAGGATAGAGGATAGGATAGAGGATAGGATAGAGCATAAAATAGGATAGATGATAGGATAGGATAGAGGATAGGATAGGATAGAGGATCGGATAGAGAATAGGATAGGAAAGAGGATAGGATAGGATAGAGGATAGGATAGGATAGAGGATAGGATAGGATAGAGGATAGGATAGGATAGAGGATAGGATAGGATAGAGGATAGGATAGGATAGATTATAGGATAGGATAGAGGATAGGATAGGATAGAGGATAGGATAGGATAGAGGATAGGATAGGATAGAGGATAGGTTAGAGGATAGGATAGGATAGAGGATAGGATAGGATAGAGGATAGGATAGAGGATAGGATAGAGGATAGGATAGAAAAGAGGATAGGATAATATAGAGGATAGGATAGGATAGAGGATAGGATAGGATAGAGGATAGTATAGGATAGAGGACAGGATAGGATAGAGGATAGGATAGGATATAGGATAGGATAGGATAGAGGATAGGATAGGACAGAGGATAGTATAGGATAGAGTATAGGATGGGATACATAATAGGATAGGATAGATGATGAGAGCGAATCGAAATCTCACCGAGCAAACATCGTAAGAGAGTATAGAAACGCGAAAATTTCAACCGCACTCGCGAGTTTTACTTTAATTTATTCCTACTCGATAGAATTAGTATGAGTACATATAAAAGTAAAAAGTGAGTGGAAAGTTTAAAGTCAAAAGGATTATAAAAGCCGAAAAGTGAATAAAGACGCGAGTTACACGGAAACCGGGTCAGAAGCCCCTCAGGGGCGGATAAACTGCTTTAATTCGAAATTAAATAATTGAATAACAATTGTATAATTCGTAAGAAAATAGCAGATCATTAAGTATAGAATCTCGAAAAACCAAACGCGAATACCTGAAAAAGAAAAAGAAAAGATTAAACTCTTAAAAGATAAAAACAGGAATACTTACGTGAAAAAAGATACTTTCAGCAAAATCCGGGTAACGGGAGTGCCGAAAAGCCGAAAAACTGCAACTCTTCGGGTAAAATAGCACCGTGCATCTACCTCGGGAACAGCTATACCTGAAAAGAAATAAAAAAGATTAGAAACTCGTTAAAAATAATAGAAATTTCAATTAGATTCGAAAAATTAATAATTAATTAAAACCAGTGAAAAAAGGTGTAGAAAAAACGACCTCGTACACTCGAGACATAGTTACCAAGAACTTTCAAGTGTCTAGTGACGTGAGAGAGAGAGAGAGAGAAAGACAAAGAACAATAGAGGATAGAGAACACCCGAAAGGCCCGGCGGTAAAGGTCCACACACAACGTGAGGGGTCGGTCTAACGGTCAATCTAAAAGTAAGGTAGGAATTAGAAAGAACTTATACCACAGAGGGATAGCCAGGGTAATAAGTACACCGGATATAAAGTTTTAGAATATCGGACAGAAACGGGTGGAACTCGAAAATAGGCCGATCATAATAAAATTTTAGGAGGGTCTATTTCGGAGGGTGGCGAGTCGAAGGGGGCCGGAAAGGAGAAGTTATTCTCCCCCCTGAAAACCTTTTTGCTCTACACCCACCCATTTCGGAGATATAGCGATTAGCAGGCTTATTTTACGGAATTTAGGGAAACGGACCAGACGAAAGTAAAGTGCTCGCCCGTACCTTTACAACGAGCCGCTGAACGCCGGAATCGGTTATAGTTTAAAATTAGCGTGCATACCGGGTGACCAAATAATTTCGGATCAGAAAAAATTCTGAGTACGTGGGTCGACTCGGTAGGAGTATGTAAGGGGTGTTTTTGATCTTTGGAACGGAGTTCCCCAAGGCAAAAAATTTTTTCGAACCCCCCCCCCCTTTTTCGAGATAACAGCACTGACAAGGGGAAGGAGCCGACTTTCGAAAAAACTTTCAACGAGGCAAATTACGCATTCAGCGAGGGCTTTACAACCATATAAGAATAAGTGGGGGTTAACTATCCAAAAACCCCCACTTCCCTCTTGCGAAATCCTGAATTTAGCAGAATTTTAGCATTTTTTAGCGTTTTTTCGTCACGTTCAGACGACTGCAGACAAGTCGAAGCGTTTTTAGAATTTTTCCCGTCGATCGCACGAGATTTTTTCCAAAAATTCTAACAATTTTGCGAAATTCGTCAAATTTCCGAAGTTAGCAGGCAGAGAGAACTTTGCAGCCGTGAAGTAGATTTCTGCGGACCTCGGCGATTCTGTGCGATTTGTAGATAACATAGGTTAGGTTAATAGAAAAATTAGAATTACAACTGTTTGCGTTAGTTTTTTGGTTTTTAGTTGATAGGTTTAGCTAGTAAAGTATTAGAGTTTAGGTTTTAGATTTGTAATCCTAGTGTTAATCTCGAGTCTAGGTACTTTAAGTGTTAGTATATATATATATAAAATAGATTAAGTCTAAGCGAATCGATTAGAGTAAATTAAATTAAGTACATGCGTAACCAGCGATAATAGATTTTTAACGATTTTTGTAGAAATTGAAAAGTCAAATAGAGGCAAATACCTTTAAAAAAAAAAAGGATAGGATAGATGATAGGATAGGATAGAGGATAGGATAGGATACAGGATACAATAGGATAGAGGATAGGATAGGATAGAGGATAGGATAGGATAGAGGATAGGATAGGATAGAGGATAGGATAGGATAGAGGATAGGATAGGATAGAGGATAGGATAGGATAGAGGATAGGATAGGATAGAGGATAGGATAGGATAGAGGATAGGATAGGATAGAGGATAGGATAGGATAGAGGATAGGATAGGATAGAGGATAGGATAGGATAGAGGATAGGATAGGATAGAGGATAGGATAGGATAGAGGATAGGATAGGATAGAGGATAGGATAGGATAGAGGATAGGATAGGATAGAGGATAGGATAGGATAGAGGATAGGATAGGATAGAGGATAGGATAGGATAGAGGATAGGATAGGATAGAGGATAGGATAGGATAGAGGATAGGATAGGATAGAGGATAGGATAGGATAGAGGATAGGATAGGATAGAGGATAGGATAGGATAGAGGATAGGATAGGATAGAGGATAGGATAGGATAGAGGATAGGATAGGATAGAGGATAGGATAGGATAGAGGATAGGATAGAGGAAAGGATAGGAAAGTGGATAGGATAGGATGGATGATAGGATAGAGGATAGGATAGAGGATTGGATAGGATAGAGGATAGTATAGGATGGAAGATAGGATAGGATAGAGGATAGGATAGGATAGAGGATAGGATACGATAGAGGATAGGATAGAGGATAGGATACGATAGAGGATAGGATAGAGGATAGGATAGGATAGAGGATAGGATAGAGGATAGGATAGAGGATAGGATAGAGGATAGGATAGAGGATAGGATAGAAAAGAGGATAGGATAATATAGAGGATAGGATAGGATAGAGGATAGGATAGGATAGAGGATAGGATACAGGATAGGATAGGATAGAGGATTGGATAGGATAGGGGATAGGATAGGATAGAGGATATAATAGGATTGAGGAAAGGATACGATAGAAGATAGGATAGGATAGAGGATAGGATAGGATAGAGGATAGGATAGAGGATTGGATAGAGGATAAAATAGGATAGATGATAGGATAGGATAGAGGATAGGATAGGATAGAGGATAGGATAGGATAGAGGATAGGATAGGATAGAGGATAGGATAGGATAGAGGATATGATAGGATAGAGGAAAGGATAGGATAGGATAGAGGATAGGATAGGATAGAGGATAGGATAGGATAGATGATAGGATAGGATAGAGGATAGGATAGGATACAGGATACAATAGGATAGAGGATAGGATAGGATAGAGGATAGGATAGGATAGAGGATAGGATAGGATAGAGGATAGGATAGGATAGAGGATAGGATAGGATAGAGGATAGGATAGAGGAAAGGATAGGAAAGTGGATAGGAAAGGATGGATGATAGGATAGAGGATAGGATAGAGGATTGGATAGGATAGAGGATAGTATAGGATGGAAGATAGGATAGGATAGAGGATAGGATAGGATAGAGGATAGGATACGATAGTGGATAGGATAGAGGATAAGATACGATAGAGGATAGGATAGAGGATAGGATAGGATAGAGGATAGGATAGAGGATAGGATAGAGGATAGGATAGAGGATAGGATAGAGGATAGGATAGAAAAGAGGATAGGATAATATAGAGGATAGGATAGGATAGAGGATAGGATAGGATAGAGGATAGGATACAGGATAGGATAGGATAGAGGATTGGATAGGATAGGGGATAGGATAGGATAGAGGATATAATAGGATTGAGGAAAGGATACGATAGAAGATAGGATAGGATAGAGGATAGGATAGGATAGAGGATAGGATAGAGGATAGGATAGAGGATAAAATAGGATAGATGATAGGATAGGATAGAGGATAGGATAGGATAGAGGATAGGATAGGATAGAGGATAGGATACGATAGAGGATAGGATAGGATAGAGGATATGATAGGATAGAGGATAGGATAGGATACAGGATAGGATAGGATAGAGGATCGGATAGAGGATAGGATAGGATAGAGGATAGGATAGGATAGAGGAAAGGATAGGATAGGATAGAGGATAGGATAGGATACAGGATAGGATAGGATAGAGGATCGAATAGAGGATAGGATAGGATAGAGGACAGGATAGGATAGAGGAAAGGATAGGATAGAGGATAGGATAGGATAGAGGATAGGATAAGGTAGAGGATAGTATCGGATAGAGGATAGGATAGGATAGAGGATAGGATAGGATAGAGGATAGGATAGGATAGAGGATAGGATAGGATAGAGGATAGGATAGGATAGAGGATAGGATAGGATAGAGGATAGGATAGGATAGAGGATAGGATAGGATAGAGGATAGGATAGGATAGAGGATAGGATAGGATAGAGGATAGGATAGGATAGAGGATAGGATAGGATAGAGGATAGGATAGGATAGAGGATAGGATAGGATAGAGGATAGGATAGGATAGAGGATAGGATAGGATAGAGGATAGGATAGGATAGAGGATAGGATAGGATAGAGGATAGGATAGAGGAAAGGATAGGAAAGTGGATAGGATAGGATGGATGATAGGATAGAGGATAGGATAGAGGATTGGATAGGATAGAGGATAGTATAGGATGGAAGATAGGATAGGATAGAGGATAGGATAGGATAGAGGATAGGATACGATAGAGGATAGGATAGAGGATAGGATACGATAGAGGATAGGATAGAGGATAGGATAGGATAGAGGATAGGATAGAGGATAGGATAGAGGATAGGATAGAGGATAGGATAGAGGATAGGATAGAAAAGAGGATAGGATAATATAGAGGATAGGATAGGATAGAGGATAGGATAGGATAGAGGATAGGATACAGGATAGGATAGGATAGAGGATTGGATAGGATAGGGGATAGGATAGGATAGAGGATATAATAGGATTGAGGAAAGGATACGATAGAAGATAGGATAGGATAGAGGATAGGATAGGATAGAGGATAGGATAGAGGATTGGATAGAGGATAAAATAGGATAGATGATAGGATAGGATAGAGGATAGGATAGGATAGAGGATAGGATAGGATAGAGGATAGGATAGGATAGAGGATAGGATAGGATAGAGGATATGATAGGATAGAGGATAGGATAGGATACAGGATAGGATAGGATAGGGGATCGGATAGAGGATAGGATAGGATAGAGGATAGGATAGGATAGAGGAAAGGATAGGATAGGATAGAGGATAGGATAGGATAGAGGATAGGATAGGATAGATGATAGGATAGGATAGAGGATAGGATAGGATACAGGATACAATAGGATAGAGGATAGGATAGGATAGAGGATAGGATAGGATAGAGGATAGGATAGGATAGAGGATAGGATAGGATAGAGGATAGGATAGAGGAAAGGATAGGAAAGTGGATAGGAAAGGATGGATGATAGGATAGAGGATAGGATAGAGGATTGGATAGGATAGAGGATAGTATAGGATGGAAGATAGGATAGGATAGAGGATAGGATAGGATAGAGGATAGGATACGATAGTGGATAGGATAGAGGATAGGATACGATAGAGGATAGGATAGAGGATAGGATAGGATAGAGGATAGGATAGAGGATAGGATAGAGGATAGGATAGAGGATAGGATAGAGGATAGGATAGAAAAGAGGATAGGATAATATAGAGGATAGGATAGGATAGAGGATAGGATAGGATAGAGGATAGGATACAGGATAGGATAGGATAGAGGATTGGATAGGATAGGGGATAGGATAGGATAGAGGATATAATAGGATTGAGGAAAGGATACGATAGAAGATAGGATAGGATAGAGGATAGGATAGGATAGAGGATAGGATAGAGGATAGGATAGAGGATAAAATAGGATAGATGATAGGATAGGATAGAGGATAGGATAGGATAGAGGATAGGATAGGATAGAGGATAGGATAGGATAGAGGATAGGATAGGATAGAGGATATGATAGGATAGAGGATAGGATAGGATACAGGATAGGATAGGATAGAGGATCGGATAGAGGATAGGATAGGATAGAGGATAGGATAGGATAGAGGAAAGGATAGGATAGGATAGAGGATAGGATAGGATACAGGATAGGATAGGATAGAGGATCGAATAGAGGATAGGATAGGATAGAGGACAGGATAGGATAGAGGAAAGGATAGGATAGAGGATAGGATAGGATAGAGGATAGGATAAGGTAGAGGATAGTATCGGATAGAGGATAGGATAAGATAGAGGATAGGATAGGATAGAAGATAGGATAGGATAGAGGATAGGATAGGATAGAGGATAGGATAGGATAGAGGATAGGATAGGATAGATGATAGGATAGGATAGAGGATAGGATAGGATAGAGGATATGATAGGATAGAGGATAGGATAGGATACAGGATAGGATAGGATAGAGGATCGGATAGAGGATAGGATAGGATAGAGGATAGGATAGGATAGAGGAAAGGATAGGATAGGATAGAGGATAGGATAGGATAGAGGATAGGATAGGATAGAGGATAGGATAGGATAGAGGATAGGATAGGATAGATGATAGGATAGGATAGAGGATAGGATAGGATACAGGATACAATAGGATAGAGGATAGGATAGGATAGAGGATAGGATAGGATAGAGGATAGGGTAGGATAGAGGATAGGATAGGATAGAGGATAGGATAGGATAGAGGATAGGATAGAGGAAAGGATAGGAAAGTGGATAGGATAGGATGGATGATAGGATAGAGGATAGGATAGAGGATTGGATAGGATAGAGGATAGTATAGGATGGAAGATAGGATAGGATAGAGGATAGGATAGGATAGAGGATAGGATACGATAGAGGATAGGATAGAGGATAGGATACGATAGAGGATAGGATAGAGGATAGGATAGGATAGAGGATAGGATAGAGGATAGGATAGAGGATAGGATAGAGGATAGGATAGAAAAGAGGATAGGATAATATAGAGGATAGGATAGGATAGAGGATAGGATAGGATAGAGGATAGGATACAGGATAGGATAGGATAGAGGATTGGATAGGATAGGGGATAGGATAGGATAGAGGATATAATAGGATTGAGGAAAGGATACGATAGAAGATAGGATAGGATAGAGGATAGGATAGGATAGAGGATAGGATAGAGGATAGGATAGAGGATAAAATAGGATAGATGATAGGATAGGATAGAGGATAGGATAGGATAGAGGATAGGATAGGATAGAGGATAGGATAGGATAGAGGATAGGATAGGATACAGGATACAATAGGATAGAGGATAGGATAGGATAGAGGATAGGATAGGATAGAGGATAGGATAGGATAGAGGAAAGGATAGGATCGGATAGAGGATAGGATAGGATACAGGATAGGATAGGATAGAGGATCGAATAGAGGATAGGATAGGATAGAGGACAGGATAGGATAGAGGAAAGGATAGGATAGAGGATAGGATAGGATAGAGGATAGGATAAGGTAGAGGATAGTATCGGATAGAGGATAGGATAAGATAGAGGATAGGATAGGATAGAAGATAGGATAGGATAGAGGATAGGATAGGATAGAGGATAGGATAGGATAGAGGATAGGATAGGATAGATGATAGGATAGGATAGAGGATAGGATAGGATACAGGATACAATAGGATAGAGGATAGGATAGGATAGAGGATAGGATAGGATAGAGGATAGGATAGGATAGAGGATAGGATAGGATAGAGGATAGGATAGGATAGAGGATAGGATAGGATAGAGGATAGGATAGGATAGAGGATAGGATAGGATAGAGGATAGGATAGGATAGAGGATAGGATAGGATAGAGGATAGGATAGGATAGAGGATAGGATAGGATAGAGGATAGGATAGGATAGAGGATAGGATAGGATAGAGGATAGGATAGGATAGAGGATAGGATAGGATAGAGGATAGGATAGGATAGAGGATAGGATAGGATAGAGGATAGGATAGGATAGAGGATAGGATAGGATAGAGGATAGGATAGGAAAGAGGATAGGATAGGATAGAGGATAGGATAGGATAGAGGATAGGATAGAGGAAAGGATAGGAAAGTGGATAGGATAGGATGGATGATAGGATAGAGGATAGGATAGAGGATTGGATAGGATAGAGGATAGGATAGAGGATAGTATAGGATGGAAGATAGGATAGGATAGAGGATAGGATAGGATAGAGGATAGGATACGATAGAGGATAGGATAGAGGATAGGATAGGATAGAGGATAGGATACGATAGAGGATAGGATAGAGGATAGGATAGGATAGAGGATAGGATAGGATAGAGGATAGTATAGGATAGAGGATTCGATAGAATAGAGGATAGGATAGGATGGAGCATAGGATAGGATAGAAAATAGGATAGGGCAGAGGATAGTATAGGATAGAGTATAGGATGGGATACAGGAAAGGATAGGATAGAGGATAGGATAGAGGATAGGATAGAATAGAGGATAGGATAATATAGAGGATAGGATAGGATAGAGGATAGGATAGGATAGAGGATAGGATAGGATAGAGGATAGGATAGGATAGGGGATAGGATAGGATAGAGGATATAATAGGATTGAGGAAAGGATAGGATAGAAGATAGGATAGGATAGAGGATAGGATAGGATAGAGGATAGGATAGGATAGAGGATAGGATAGAGGATAGGATAGAGGATAAAATAGGATAGATGATAGGATAGGATAGAGGATAGGATAGGATAGAGGATAGGATAGGATGGAGGATAGGATAGGATAGAGGATAGGATAGGATAGAGGATAGGATAGGATAGAGGATAGGATATGATAGAGGATAGGATAGGATATAGGATAGGATAGGATAGAGGATAGGATTGGATAGAGGGTAGAATAGGATAGAGGATAGGATAGGATGGAGGATAGGATGGAATAGAGGATAGGATGAGATAGAGGATAGGATAGGATAGAGGATAGGATATGATAGAGGATAGGATAGGATAGAGGATAGGATATGATAGAGGATAGGATACGATAGAGGATGGGATAGGATAGAGGATAGGATGGGATAGAGGATGGGATGGGATAGAGGATAGGATAGGATAGATGGTAGGATACGATAGAGGATAGGATACGATAGAGGAGAGTATAGAGGATAGGAAAGGATAGACGATAGGATAGGATAGAGGATAGGATTGGACAGCGGATAGGATAGGAGAGAAAATAGTATCGGATATATGGTAGGATGCGATAGAGGGTAGGATATGATAGAGGATAGGATAGGATACAGGATAGGATACGATAGAGGATAGGATAGGATGGAGGATAGGATGGCGGATAGGATGGGATAGAGGATAGGATAAGATAGAGGATAGGATAGGATAGACGATAGGATAGGATGGAGGATAGGATAGGATGGAGGATAGGATGGGATAGAGGATAGGATAGGATTGAGGATAGGATATGATAGAGGATAGGATAGAGGAGAGGATAGAGGATACGATAGAAGATTGGATAGGATAGAGGATAGGATAAGATAGAGGATAGGATTGGATAAAGGATAGGATACGATAGAGGATAGGATTGGATAGAGGATAGGATATCATAGAGGATAGGTTTAGATAGAGGGTAGAATAGGATAGAGGATAGGATGGGATAGTGGATAGGTTATAATGGAGGATAGGATGGGATAGAGGATAGGATAAGATGGAGGATAGGATGGGATAGAGGATAGGATAAGATAGAGGATAGGATAGGATAGAGGATAGGATAGGATAGAGGATAGGATAGGATATAGTATAGGATAGGATAGAGGATAGGATTGGATAGAGGGTAGAATGGGTTAGAGGATAGGATAGGATGGAGAATAGGGTGGAATAGAGGATAGGATGAGATAGAGGATAGGATAGGATAGAGGATAGGATATGATAGAGGATAGGATAGGATAGAGGATAGGATGAGATAGAAGATATAATAGGATAGAGGATAGGATATGATACAGGATAGGATAGGATAGAGGATAGTATAGGATAGAGGATAGGATATGATAGAGGATAGGATAGGATAGAGGATAGGATGAGATAGAAGATATAATAGGATAGAGGATAGGATATGATACAGGATAGGATAGGATAGAGGATAGTATAGGATAGAGGATAGGATAGGATGGAGGATAGGATGGGATAGAGGATACGATAAGATAGGATAGAGGATAGGATAGGATAGAGGATAGGATACGATAGAGGATAGGATAGAGGATAGGATAGGATAGAGGATAGGATAGAGGATAGGATAGGATAGAGGATAGGATAGAGGATAGGATAGAGGATAGGATAGAGGATAGGATAGAGGATAGGATAGAAAAGAGGATAGGATAATATAGAGGATAGGATAGGATAGAGGATAGGATAGGATAGAGGATAGGATACAGGATAGGATAGGATAGAGGATTGGATAGGATAGGGGATAGGATAGGATAGAGGATATAATAGGATTGAGGAAAGGATACGATAGAAGATAGGATAGGATAGAGGATAGGATAGGATAGAGGATAGGATAGAGGATTGGATAGAGGATAAAATAGGATAGATGATAGGATAGGATAGAGGATAGGATAGGATAGAGGATAGGATAGGATAGAGGATAGGATAGGATAGAGGATAGGATAGGATAGAGGATATGATAGGATAGAGGATAGGATAGGATACAGGATAGGATAGGATAGGGGATCGGATAGAGGATAGGATAGGATAGAGGATAGGATAGGATAGAGGAAAGGATAGGATAGGATAGAGGATAGGATAGGATACAGGATAGGATAGGATAGAGGATCGAATAGAGGATAGGATAGGATAGAGGACAGGATAGGATAGAGGAAAGGATAGGATAGAGGATAGGATAGGATAGAGGAAAGGATAGGATAGGATAGAGGATAGGATAGGATAGAGGATAGGATAGGATAGATGATAGGATAGGATAGAGGATAGGATAGGATACAGGATACAATAGGATAGAGGATAGGATAGGATAGAGGATAGGATAGGATAGAGGATAGGATAGGATAGAGGATAGGATAGGATAGAGGATAGGATAGGATAGAGGATGGGATAGGATAGAGGATAGGATGGGATAGAGGATAGGATAAGATAGAGGATACTAAATGTTAGATGAGAGGATAGGATAGAGGATAGTATAGGATGGAGGATAGGATAGGATGGAGGATAGGATGGGATAGAGGATCGGATAGGATAGAGGATAGGATAGGATAAATGGTAGGATACGATAGAGGATACGATAGGATAGAGGATTGTATAGGATAGAAGGCAGGATAGGATGGAGGATAGGATGGGATAGAGGATAGGATAAGATAGAGGATAGGATAGGATAGAGGATAGGAGAGGATGGAGGATAGGTTGGCATAGAGTATAGGAAATGTTAGATGAGAGGATAGGATAGAGGATAGTATAGGATGGAGGATAGGATAGGATGGAGGATAGGATGGAAAAGAGTATAGGATGAGATAGAGGATAGGATAGGATAGAGGATAGGATATGATAGAGGATAGAATAGGATGGAGGATAGGATGAGATAGAGGATAGGATAGGATAGAGGATAGGATATGATAGAGGATAGGATAGGATAGAGGATGGGATAGGATAGAGGATAGGATATGATATAGGATAGGATAGGATAGAGGATGGGATATGATAGAGGATAGGATAAGATAGAGGATAGGATAGGATAGAGGATAGGAGAGGATGGAGGATAGGTTGGGATAGAGGATACTAAATGTTAGATGAGAGGATAGGATAGAGGATAGTATAGGATGGAGGATAGGATAGGATGGAGGATAGGATGGGATAGAGGATGGGATGGGATAGAGGATAGGATAGGATAAATGGTAGGATACGATAGAGGATACGATAGGATAGAGGATTGTATAGGATAGAGGACAGGATAGGATGGAGGATAGGATGGGATAGAGGATAGGATTGGATAGAGGGTAGAATAGGATAGAGGATAGGATAGGATGGAGGATAGGTGGGATAGAGGATACGATAAGATAGACGATAGGATAGGATAGAGGACAGGATATGATAGAGGATAGGATAGATGATAGGATATGATAGAGGATAGGACAGGATAGAGGATAGGATAGGATAGAGGATAGGATATGATAGAGGAGGATAGGATAGAGGATAGGATAGGATACAGGATAGGATAGGATAGTGGATTGTATAGGATAGAGGATAGGATAGGATAGAGGATAGGATAGTATAGGGGATAGGATAGCATTGAGGATAGGATAGGATAGAGGATAGGAGAGGATGGAGGATAGGTTGGGATAGAGGATACTAAATGTTAGATGAGAGGATAGGATAGGATATAGGATAGGATAGGATAGAGGATAGGATTGGATAGAGGGTAGAGTAGGTTAGAGGATAGGATAGGATGGAGGATAGGATGGAATAGAGGATAGGATGAGATAGAGGATAGGATAGGATAGAGGATAGTATATGATAGAGGATAGGATAGGATAGAGGATAGGATGAGATAGAGGATAGGATAAGATAGAGGATAGGATAGGATAGAGGATAGGAGAGGATGGAGGATAGGTTGGGATAGAGGATAGGATTGGATAGAGGGTAGAATAGGATAGAGGATAGGATAGGATGGAGGATAGGATGGAATATAGGATAGGATAGGATAGAGGATAGGATTGGATAGAGGATAGGATAGGATAGAGGATAGCATAGGATAGAGGAATAGGATAGGATAGAGGATTGTATAGGATAGAGCATAGGATAGGATAGAGGATAGGATAGGATAGGGGATAGGATAGGATTGAAGATAGGATAGGATAGAGGATAGGATAGGATAGAGGATAGGATAGAGGATAGGATAGCATACAGGATAGGATAGGATAGTGGATTGTATAGGATAGAGGATAGGATAGGATAGAGGATAGGATAGTATAGGGGATAGGATAGTATTGAGGATAGGATAGGATAGAGGATAGGATAGAGGAGAGGATAGAGGATACGATAGAAGAATGGATAGGATAGGTGATAGGATATCATAGAGAATAGGTTTAGATAGAGGGTAGAATAGGATAGAGGACAGGATAAGATGGCGGATAGGATGGGATAGAGGATAGGATAAGATAGAGGATAGGATAGGATAGAGGATAGGATAGGATAGAGGATAGGATAGTATATAGGATAGGATAGGATAGACGATAGGATTGGATAGAGTTTAGAATAGGATAGAGGATAGGATAGGATGGAGGATAGGATGGAATAGAGGATAGGATGAGATAGAGGATAGAATAGGATAGAGGATAGGATATGATAGATAATAGGATAGGATAGAAGATAGGATGAGATAGAGGATAGGATAGGATAGAGGATAGGATATGATAGAGAATAGGATAGGATACAGGATGGGATAGGATAGAGGATAGGATGGGATAGAGGATAGGATGGAATAGAGGATAGTATAAGATAGAGGATAGGATAGGATAGAGGATAGGAGAGGATGGAGGATAGCTTGGGATAGAGGATAGGAAATGTTAGATGAGAGGATAGGATAGAGGATAGTATAGGATGGAGGATAGGATAGTATGGAGGACAGGATGGGATAGAGGATAGGATGGGATAGAGGATAGGATAGGATAAATGGTAGGATACGATAGAGGATACGATAGGATAGAGGATTGTATAGGATAGAGGACAGGATAGGATGGAGGATAGGATGGGATAGAGGATAGGATAAGATAGAGGATAGGATAGGATAGAGGATAGGAGAGGATGGAGGATAGGTTGGGATAGAGGATAGGATTGGATAGAGGGTAGAATAGGATAGAGGATAGGATAGGATGGAGGATAGGATGGAATATAGGATAGGATAGGATAGAGGATAGGATTGGATAGAGGGTAGAATAGGATAGAGGATAGGGTAGGATGGAGGATAGGATGGAATAGAGGATAGGATGAGATAGAGGATAGGATAGGATAGAGGATAGGATATGATAGAGGATAGGATAGGATAGAGGATAGGATGAGATGGAGGATAGGATAGGATAGAGGATAGGATATGATAGAGGATAGGTTAGATGATAGGATGAGATAGTGGATAGGATATGATAGAGGATAGGATATGATAGAGGATAGGATAGGATAGAGGATGGGATAGGATAGAGGATAGGATAGGATAGAGGATAGGATTGGATAGAGGGTAGAATAGGATAGAGGATAGGATAGGATGGAGGATAGGATGGAATAGAGGATAGGATGAGATAGAGGATAGGATAGGATAGAGGATAGGATATGATAGAGGATAGGATAGGATAGAGGATAGGATGAGATAGAGGATAGGATAGGATAGAGGATAGGATATGATAGAGGATAGGATAGGATAGAGGATGGGATAGGATAGATGATAGGATGGGATAGAGGATAGGATAAGATAGAGGATAGGAAAGGATAGACGATAGGATATGATAGAGGATAGGATAAGATAGAGGATAGGATAGGATAGAGGATAGGGTAGTATAGGGGATAGGATAGGATTGAGGATAGGATAGGATAGAGGATAGGATAGAGGAGAGGATAGATGATGCGATAGAAGATTGGATAGGATAGAGGATAGGATAAGATAGAGGATAGAATAGGATAGAGGATAGGATAGGATAAAGGATAGGATACGATAGAGGATAGGATTGGATAGAGGATAGGAGAGGATGGAGGATAGGATGGGATAGAGGATAGGATAAGATAGAGGATAGGATGAGATAGAATATAGGATAGGATAGAGGATAGGATATGATAGAGGATAGGATAGGATAGAGGATGGGATAGGATAGAGGATAGGATAGGATATAGGATAGGATAGGATAGAGGATAGGATTGGATAGAGGGTAGAATAGGATAGAGGATAGGATAGGATGGAGGATAGGATGGAATAGAGGATAGGATGAGATAGAGGATAGGATAGGATAGAGGATAGGATATGATAGAGGATAGGATAGGATAGAGGATAGGATGAGATAGAGGATAGGATAGGATAGAGGATAGGATATGATAGAGGATAGGTTAGATGATAGGATGAGATAGTGGATAGGATAGGATAGAGGATAGGATATGATAGAGGATAGGATAGGATAGAGGATGGGATAGGATAGAGGATAGGATAGGATATAGGATAGGATAGGATAGAGGATAGGATTGGATAGAGGGTAGAATAGGATAGAGGATAGGATAGGATGGAGGATAGGATGGAATAGAGGATAGGATGAGATAGAGGATAGGATAGGATAGAGGATAGGATAGGATAGAGGATAGTATAGGATGGAGGATAGGATAGGATGGAGGATAGGATGGGATAGAGGATAAGATGGGATAGAGGATAGGATAGGATAAATGGTAGGATACGATAGAGGATACGATAGGATAGAGGATTGTATAGGATAGAGGACAGGATAGGAAGGAGGATAGGATGGGATAGAGGATAGGATAAGATAGAGGATAGATTAAGATGGAGGATAGGATAGGATGGAGGATAGGATGGAATAGAGGATAGAATGAGATAGAGGATAGGATAGGATAGAGGATGGGATAGGATAGAGGATAGGATGGGATAGAGGATAGGATAAGATAGAGGATAGGAAAGGATAGACGATAGGATATGATAGAGGATACGATAGGATAGAGGATTGTATAGGATAGAGGACAGGATAGGATGGAGGATAGGATGGGATAGAGGATAGGATAAGATAGAGGATAGGATAGGATAGAGGATAGGAGAGGATGGAGGATAGGATGGAATAGAGGATAGGATGAGATAGAGGATAGGATAGGATAGAGGATAGGATATGATAGAGGATAGGATAGGATAGAGGATAGGATGAGATAGAGGATAGGATAGGATAGAGGATAGGATATGATAGAGGATAGGATAGGATAGATGATGGGATAGGATAGAGGATAGAATAGGATATAGGATAGGATAGGATAGAGGATAGGATTGGATAGAGGGTAGAATAGGATAGAGGATAGGATAGGATGGAGGATAGGATGGAATAGAGGATAGGATGAGATAGAGGATAGGATAGGATAGAGGATAGGATATGATAGAGGATAGGATAGGATAGAGGACAGGATGAGATAGATGATAGGATAGGATAGAGGATAGGATATGATAGAGGATAGGTTAGATGATAGGATGAGATAGTGGATAGGATAGGATAGAGGATAGGATATGATAGAGGATAGGATAGGATAGAGGATGGGATAAGATAGAGGATAGGATAGGATATAGGATAGGATAGGATATAGGATAGGATTGGATAGAGGGTAGAATAGGATAGAGGATAGGATAGGATGGAGGATAGGATGGAATAGAGGATAGGATGAGATAGAGGATAGGATAGGATAGAGGATAGGATATGATAGAGGATAGGATAGGATAGAGGATAGGATGAGATTGAGGATAGGATAGGATAGAGGATAGGATATGATAGAGGACAGGATAGGATAGAGGATGGGATAGGATAGAGGATAGGATGGGATAGAGGATAGGATAAGATAGAGGATAGGAAAGGATAGACGATAGGATATGATAGAGGATACGATAGGATAGAGGATTGTATAGGATAGAGGACAGGATAGGATGGAGGATAGGATGGGATAGAGGATAGGATAAGATAGAGGAGAGGATAGGATAGAGGATAGGAGAGGATGGAGGATAGGATGGAATAGAGGATAGGATGAGATAGAGGATAGGATAGGATAGAGGATAGGATATGATAGAGGATAGGATAGGATAGAGGATAGGATGAGATAGAGGATAGGATAGGATAGAGGATAGGATATGATAGAGGATAGGATAGGATAGAGGATGGGATAGGATAGAGGATAGGATAGGATATAGGATAGGATAGGATAGAGGATAGGATTGGATAGAGGGTAGAATAGGATAGAGGATAGGATAGGATGGAGGATAGGATGGAATAGAGGATAGGATGAGATAGAGGATAGGATAGGATAGAGGATAGGATATGATAGAGGATAGGATAGGATAGAGGATAGGATGAGATAGAGGATAGGATAGGATAGAGGATAGGATATGATAGAGGATAGGATAGGATAGAGGATGGGATAGGATAGAGGATAGGATAGTATATAGGATAGGATAGGATAGAGGATAGGATTGGATAGAGTGTAGAATAGGATAGAGGATAGGATAGGATGGAGGATAGGATGGAATAGAGGATAGGATGAGATAGAGGATAGGATAGGATAGAGGATAGGATATGATAGAGGATAGGATAGGATAGAGGATAGGATGAGATAGAGGATAGGATAGGATAGAGGATAGGATATGATAGAGGATAGGATAGGATAGAGGATGGGATAGGATAGAGGAAAGGATGGGATAGAGGATAGGATACGATAGAGGATAGGATAGGATAGAGGATAGGAGAGGATGGAGGATAGGTTGGGATAGAGGATACTAAATGTTAGATGAGAGGATAGGATAGAGGATAGTATAGGATGGAGGATAGGATAGGATGGAGGATAGGATGGGATAGAGGATAGGATGGGATAGAGGATAGGATAGGATAAATGGTAGGATACGATAGAGGATACGATAGGATAGAGGATTGTATAGGATAGAGGACAGGATAGGATGGAGGATAGGATGGGATAGAGGATAGGATAAGATAGAGGATAGGATAGGATAGAGGATAGGATATGATAGAGGATAGGATAGGATAGAGGATAGGATGAGATAGAGGATAGGATAGGATAGAGGATAGGATATGATAGAGGATAGGATAGGATAGAGGATGGGATAGGATAGAGGATAGGATGGGATAGAGGATAGGATACGATAGAGGATAGGATAGGATGGAGGATAGGATGGGATAGAGGATAGGATGGGATAGAGGATAGGATAGGATAAATGGTAGGATACGATAGAGGATACGATAGGATAGAGGATTGTATAGGATAGAGGACAGGATAGGATGGAGGATAGGATGGGATAGAGGATAGGATATGATAGAGGATAGGATAGGATAGAGGATAGGATGAGATAGAGGATAGGATAGGATAGAGGATAGGATATGATAGAGGATAGGATAGGATAGAGGATGGGATAGGATAGAGGATAGGATGGGATAGAGGATAGGATACGATAGAGGATAGGATAGGATAGACGATAGGATATGATAGAGGATAGGATAGGATAGATGGTAGAATACGGTAGAGTATAGGATAGGATACAGGATAGAATAGCATAGAGGATAGGATAGGATGGAGGATAGGAAGGGATAGAGGATACGATAAGATAGACGATAGGATAGGATAGAGGATAGGATATGATAGAGGATAGGTTAGATGATAGGATATGATAGAGGATAGGATGAGATAGAGGATAGGATAGGATAGAGGATAGGATAGGATAGAGGATAGGATATGATAGAGGATAGGATAGGATAGAGGATGGGATAGGATAGAGGATAGGATAGGATATAGGATAGGATAGGATAGAGGATAGGATTGGATAGAGGGTAGAATAGGATAGAGGATAGGATAGGATGGAGGATAGGATGGAATAGAGGATAGGATGAGATAGAGGATAGGATAGGATAGAGGATAGGATATGATAGAGGATAGGATAGGATAGAGGATAGGATAGGATATAGGATAGGATAGGATAGAGGATAGGATGGGATAGAGGATAGGATACGATAGAGGATAGGATAGGATGGAGGATAGGATGGGATAGAGGATAGGATGGGATAGAGGATAGGATAGGATAAATGGTAGGATACGATAGAGGATACGATAGGATAGAGGATTGTATAGGATAGAGGATAGGATAGGATAGAGGATAGGATATGATAGAGGATAGGATAGGATAGAGGATGGGATAGGATAGAGGAAAGGATGGGATAGAGGATAGGATACGATAGAGGATAGGATAGGATAGACGATAGGATATGATAGAGGATAGGATAGGATAGATGGTAGAATACGGTAGAGTATAGGATAGGATACAGGATAGAATAGCATAGAGGATAGGATAGGATGGAGGATAGGAAGGGATAGAGGATACGATAAGATAGACGATAGGATAGGATAGAGGATAGGATATGATAGATAGATAGGTTAGATGATAGGATATGATAGAGGATAGGATGAGATAGAGGATAGGATAGGATAGAGGATAGGATATGATAGAGGATAGGATAGGATAGAGGATGGGATAGGATAGAGGATAGGATAGGATATAGAATAGGATAGGATGGAGGATAGGATGGAATAGAGGATAGGATGAGATAGAGGATAGGATAGGATAGAGGATAGGATATGATAGAGGATAGGATAGGATAGAGGATAGGATGAGATAGAGGATAGGATAGGATAGAGGATAGGATAAGATAGAGGATAGGATAGGATAGACGATAGGATATGATAGAGGATAGGATAGGATAGAGGATTGTATAGTATAGATGATAGGATAGGATAGAGGATAGGATAGTATACGGGATAGGATAGGATAGGGGATAGGATGGGATTGAGGATAGGATAGGATAGAGGATAGGATAGGATAGAGGATAGGATAGAGGATAGGATAGGATACAGGATAGGATAGGATAGAGGATTGTATAGGATAGAGGATTGTATAGGATAGATGATAGGATAGGATAGAGGATAGGATAGTATAGGGGATAGTATAGGATTGAGGATAGGATAGGATAGAGGATAGGATAGAGGAGAGGATAGAGGATGCGATAGAAGATTGGATAGGATAGAGGATAGGATAAGATAGAGGATAGAATAGGATAGAGGATAGGATAGGATAAAGGATAGGATACGATAGAAGATAGGATTGGATAGAGGATAGGAGAGGATGGAGGATAGGATGGGATAGAGGATAGGATAAGATAGAGGATAGGATAGGATATGATAGAGGATAGGATAGGATAGATGGTAGAATACGGTAGAGTATAGGATGGGATAGAGGATAGAATAGCATAGAGGATAGGGTAGGATGGAGGATAGGATAGGATAGAGGATAGGATAGGATAGAAGATAGGATATGATAGAGGATAGTATAGGATAGAGGATGGGATAGGGTAGAGGATACGATGGGATAGAGGATAGGATAAGATAGAGGATAGGAAAGGATAGACGATAGGATATGATAGAGGATAGGATGAGATAGAGGATAGGATAGGATAGAGGATAGGATATGATAGAGGATAGGATAGGATAGAGGATGGGATAGGATAGAGGATAGGATGGGATAGAGGATAGGATACGATAGAGGATAGGATAGGATAGACGATAGGATATGATAGAGGATAGGATGGGATTCAGGATAGGATAGCATAGAGGATAGGATAGGAAAGGATAGGATAGGATAGACGATAGGATTGGATAGAGGGTAGAATAGGATAGAGGATAGGATAGGATGGAGGATAGGATGGAATAGAGGATAGGATGAGATAGAGGATAGGATAGGATAGAGGATAGGATAGTATACGGGATAGGATAGGATAGGGGATAGGATGGGATTGAGGATAGGATAGGATAGAGGATAGGATAGGATAGAGGATAGGATAGAGGATAGGATAGGATACAGGATAGGATAGGATAGAGGATTGTATAGGATAGAGGATTGTATAGGATAGATGATAGGATAGGATAGAGGATAGGATAGTATAGGGGATAGGATAGGGTTGAGGATAGGATAGGATAGAGGATAGGATAGAGGAGAGGATAGAGGATGCGATAGAAGATTGGATAAGATAGAGGATAGGATAAGATAGAGGATAGAATAGGATAGAGGATAGGATAGGATAAAGGATAGGATACGATAGAAGATAGGATTGGATAGAGGATAGGAGAGGATGGAGGATAGGATGGGATAGAGGACAGGATAAGATAGAGGATAGGATAGGATATGATAGAGGATAGGATAGGATAGATGGTAGAATACGGTAGAGTATAGGATGGGATAGAGGATAGAATAGCATAGAGGATAGGGTAGGATGGAGGATAGGATAGGATAGAGGATAGGATAGGATAGAAGATAGGATATGATAGAGGATAGTATAGGATAGAGGATGGGATAGGGTAGAGGATACGATGGGATAGAGGATAGGATAAGATAGAGGATAGGAAAGGATAGACGATAGGATATGATAGAGGATAGGATAAGATAGAGGATAGGATAGGATAGAGGATAGGAGAGGATGGAGGATAGGTTGGGATAGAGGATACTAAATGTTAGATGAGAGGATAGGATAGAGGATAGTATAGGATGGAGGATAGGATAGGATGGAGGATAGGATGGGATAGAGGATAGGATGGGATAGAGGATAGGATAGGATAAATGGTAGGATACGATAGAGGATACGATAGGATAGAGGATTGTATAGGATAGAGGACAGGATAGGATGGAGGATAGGATGGGATAGAGGATAGGATAAGATAGAGGATAGGATAGGATAGAGGATAGGATATGATAGAGGATAGGATAGGATAGAGGATGGGATAGGATAGAGGATAGGATAGGATAGAGGATAGGATGAGATAGAGGATAGGATAGGATAGAGGATAGGATATGATAGAGGATAGGATAGGATAGAGGATGGGATAGGATAGAGGATAGGATGGGATAGAGGATAGGATACGATAGAGGATAGGATAGGATAGACGATAGGATATGATAGAGGATAGGATAGGATAGATGGTAGAATACGGTAGAGTATAGGATAGGATACAGGATAGAATAGCATAGAGGATAGGATAGGATGGAGGATAGGAAGGGATAGAGGATACGATAAGATAGACGATAGGATAGGATAGAGGATAGGATATGATAGAGGATAGGTTAGATGATAGGATATGATAGAGGATAGGATGAGATAGAGGATAGGATAGGATAGAGGATAGGATATGATAGAGGATAGGATAGGATAGAGGATGGGATAGGATAGAGGATAGGATAGGACATAGAATAGGATAGGATGGAGGATAGGATGGAATAGAGGATAGGATGAGATGGAGGATAGGATAGGATAGACGATAGGATTGGATAGAGGGTAGAATAGGATAGAGGATAGGATAGGATAGAGGATGGGATAGGATAGAGGATAGGATGGGATAGAGGATAGGATACGATAGAGGATAGGAAGGGATAGAGGATACGATAAGATAGACGATAGGATAGGATAGAGGATAGGATGGGATTGAGGATAGGATAGGATAGAGGATAGTATAGGATGGAGGATAGGATAGGATTGAGGATAGGATGGGATAGAGGATAGGATGGGATAGAGGATAGGATAGGATAAATGGTAGGATACGATAGAGGATACGATAGGATAGAGGATTGTATAGGATAGAGGACAGGATAGGATGGAGGATAGGATGGGATAGAGGATAGGATGGAATAGAGGATAGGATGAGATAGAGGATAGGATAGGATAGAGGATAGGATATGATAGAGGATAGGATAGGATAGAGGATAGGATGAGATAGAGGATAGGATAGGATAGAGGATAGGATATGATAGAGGATAGGATAGGATAGAGGATGGGATAGGATAGAGGATAGGATGGGATAGGATAGAGGATAGGATGGGATAGAGGATAGGATACGATAGAGGATAGGATAGGATAGACGATAGGATATGATAGAGGATAGGATAGGATAGATGGTAGAATACGGTAGAGTATAGGATAGGATACAGGATAGAATAGCATAGAGGATAGGATAGGATGGAGGATAGGAAGGGATAGAGGATACGATAAGATAGACGATAGGATAGGATAGAGGATAGGATATGATAGAGGATAGGTTAGATGATAGGATATGATAGAGGATAGGATGAGATAGAGGATAGGATAGGATAGAGGATAGGATATGATAGAGGATAGGATAGGATAGAGGATGGGATAGGATTGAGGATAGGATAGGACATAGAATAGGATAGGATGGAGGATAGGATGGAATAGAGGATAGGATGAGATGGAGGATAGGATAGGATAGAGGATAGGATATGATAGAGGATAGGATAGGATAGAGGATAGGATGAGATAGAGGATAGGATAGGATAGAGGATAGGATATGATAGAGGATAGGATGGGATAGAGGATAGGATAAGATAGAGGATAGGATAGGATAGAGGATAGGAGAGGATGGAGGAAAGGTTGGGATAGAGGATAGGAAATGTTAGATGAGAGGATAGGATAGAGGATAGTATAGGATGGAGGATAGGATAGGATGGAGGATAGGATGGAATAGAGGATAGGATGAGATAGAGGATAGGATAGGATAGAGGATAGGATATGATAGAGGATAGGATAGGATAGAGGATAGGATGAGATAGAGGATAGGATAGGATAGAGGATGGGATAGGATAGAGGATAGGATGGGATAGAGGATAGGATACGATAGAGGATAGGATAGGATAGACGATAGGATATGATAGAGGATAGGATGAGATAGAGGATAGGATAGGATAGAGGATAGGATATGATAGAGGATAGGATAGGATAGAGGATGGGATAGGATAGAGGATAGGATAGGATATAGAATAGGATAGGATGGAGGATAGGATGGAATAGAGGATAGGATGAGATAGAGGATAGGATAGGATAGAGGATAGGATATGATAGAGGATAGGATAGGATAGAGGATAGGATGAGATAGAGGATAGGATAGGATAGAGGATAGGATAAGATAGAGGATAGGATAGGATAGACGATAGGATATGATAGAGGATAGGATAGGATAGAGGATTGTATAGGATAGATGATAGGATAGGATAGAGGATAGGATAGTATACGGGATAGGATAGGATAGGGGATAGGATGGGATTGAGGATAGGATAGGATAGAGGATAGGATAGGATAGAGGATAGGATAGAAGATAGGATAGGATACAGGATAGGATAGGATAGAGGATTGTATAGGATAGAGGATTGTATAGGATAGATGATAGGATAGGATAGAGGATAGGATAGTATAGGGGATAGGATAGGATTGAGGATAGGATAGGATAGAGGATAGGATAGAGGAGAGGATAGAGGATGCGATAGAAGATTGGATAGGATAGAGGATAGGATAAGATAGAGGATAGAATAGGATAGAGGATAGGATAGGATAAAGGATAGGATACGATAGAAGATAGGATTGGATAGAGGATAGGAGAGGATGGAGGATAGGATGGGATAGAGGATAGGATAAGATAGAGGATAGGATAGGATATGATAGAGGATAGGATAGGATAGATGGTAGAATACGGTAGAGTATAGGATGGGATAGAGGATAGAATAGCATAGAGGATAGGGTAGGATGGAGGATAGGATAGGATAGAGGATAGGATAGGATAGAAGATAGGATATGATAGAGGATAGTATAGGATAGAGGATGGGATAGGGTAGAGGATACGATGGGATAGAGGATAGGATAAGATAGAGGATAGGAAAGGATAGACGATAGGATATGATAGAGGATAGGATAAGATAGAGGATAGGATAGGATAGAGGATAGGAGAGGATGGAGGATAGGTTGGGATAGAGGATACTAAATGTTAGATGAGAGGATAGGATAGAGGATAGTATAGGATGGAGGATAGGATAGGATGGAGGATAGGATGGGATAGAGGATAGGATGGGATAGAGGATAGGATAGGATAAATGGTAGGATACGATAGAGGATACGATAGGATAGAGGATTGTATAGGATAGAGGACAGGATAGGATGGAGAATAGGATGGGATAGAGGATAGGATAAGATAGAGGATAGGATAGGATAGAGGATAGGATATGATAGAGGATAGGATAGGATAGAGGATAGGATGAGATAGAGGATAGGATAGGATAGAGGATAGGATATGATAGAGGATAGGATAGGGTAGAGGATGGGATAGGATAGAGGATAGGATGGGATAGAGGATAGGATACGATAGAGGATAGGATAGGATAGACGATAGGATATGATAGAGGATAGGATAGGATAGATGGTAGAATACGGTAGAGTATAGGATAGGATACAGGATAGAATAGCATAGAGGATAGGATAGGATGGAGGATAGGAAGGGATAGAGGATACGATAAGATAGACGATAGGATAGGATAGAGGATAGGATATGATAGAGGATAGGTTAGATGATAGGATATGATAGAGGATAGGATGAGATAGAGGATAGGATAGGATAGAGGATAGGATATGATAGAGGATAGGATAGGATAGAGGATGGGATAGGATAGAGGATAGGATAGGACATAGAATAGGATAGGATGGAGGATAGGATGGAATAGAGGATAGGATGAGATGGAGGATAGGATAGGATAGAGGATAGGATATGATAGAGGATAGGATAGGATAGAGGATAGGATGAGATAGAGGATAGGATAGGATAGAGGATAGGATATGATAGAGGATAGGATGGGATTGAGGATAGGATAAGATAGAGGATAGGATAGGATAGAGGATAGGAGAGGATGGAGGATAGGATGGGATAGAGGATAGGATAAGATAGAGGATAGGATAGGATATGATAGAGGATAGGATAGGATAGATGGTAGAATACGGTAGAGTATAGGATGGGATAGAGGATAGAATAGCATAGAGGATAGGGTAGGATGGAGGATAGGATAGGATAGAGGATAGGATAGGATAGAAGATAGGATATGATAGAGGATGGGATAGGATAGAGGATAGGATGGGATAGAGGATAGGATACGATAGAGGATAGGATAGGATAGACGATAGGATATGATAGAGGATAGGATATGATAGAGGATAGGTTAGATGATAGGATATGATAGAGGATAGGATGAGATAGAGGATAGGATAGGATAGAGGATAGGATATGATAGAGGATAGGATAGGATAGAGGATGGGATAGGATAGAGGATAGGATAGGACATAGAATAGGATAGGATGGAGGATAGGATGGAATAGAGGATAGGATGAGATGGAGGATAGGATAGGATAGAGGATAGGATATGATAGAGGATAGGATAGGATAGAGGATAGGATGAGATAGAGGATAGGATAGGATAGAGGATAGGATATGATAGAGGATAGGATGGGATAGAGGATAGGATAAGATAGAGGATAGGATAGGATAGAGGATAGGAGAGGATGGAGGAAAGGTTGGGATAGAGGATAGGAAATGTTAGATGAGAGGATAGGATAGAGGATAGTATAGGATGGAGGATAGGATAGGATGGAGGATAGGATGGAATAGAGGATAGGATGAGATAGAGGATAGGATAGGATAGAGGATAGGATATGATAGAGGATAGGATAGGATAGAGGATAGGATGAGATAGAGGATAGGATAGGATAGAGGATAGGATATGATAGAGGATAGGATAGGATAGAGGATGGGATAGGATAGAGGATAGGATGGGATAGAGGATAGGATACGATAGAGGATAGGATAGGATAGACGATAGGATATGATAGAGGATAGGATGGGATTGAGGATAGGATAGCATAGAGGATAGGATAGGAAAGGATAGGATAGGATAGACGATAGGATTGGATAGAGGGTAGAATAGGATAGAGGATAGGATAGGATAGAGGATGGGATAGGATAGAGGATAGGATGGGATAGAGGATAGGATACGATAGAGGATAGGAAGGGATAGAGGATACGATAAGATAGACGATAGGATAGGATAGAGGATAGGATGGGATTGAGGATAGGATAGGATAGAGGATAGTATAGGATGGAGGATAGGATAGGATGGAGGATAGGATGGGATAGAGGATAGGATGGGATAGAGGATAGGATAGGATAAATGGTAGGATACGATAGAGGATACGATAGGATAGAGGATTGTATAGGATAGAGGACAGGATAGGATGGAGGGTAGGATGGGATAGAGGATAGGATGGAATAGAGGATAGGATGAGATAGAGGATAGGATAGGATAGAGGATAGGATATGATAGAGGATAGGATAGGATAGAGGATAGGATGAGATAGAGGATAGGATAGGATAGAGGATAGGATATGATAGAGGATAGGATAGGATAGAGGATGGGATAGGATAGAGGATAGGATGGGATAGGATAGAGGATAGGATGGGATAGAGGATAGGATACGATAGAGGATAGGATAGGATAGACGATAGGATATGATAGAGGATAGGATAGGATAGATGGTAGAATACGGTAGAGTATAGGATAGGATACAGGATAGAATAGCATAGAGGATAGGATAGGATGGAGGATAGGAAGGGATAGAGGATACGATAAGATAGACGATAGGATAGGATAGAGGATAGGATATGATAGAGGATAGGTTAGATGATAGGATATGATAGAGGATAGGATGAGATAGAGGATAGGATAGGATAGAGGATAGGATATGATAGAGGATAGGATAGGATAGAGGATGGGATAGGATAGAGGATAGGATAGGACATAGAATAGGATAGGATGGAGGATAGGATGGAATAGAGGATAGGATGAGATGGAGGATAGGATAGGATAGAGGATAGGATATGATAGAGGATAGGATAGGATAGAGGATAGGATGAGATAGAGGATAGGATAGGATAGAGGATAGGATATGATAGAGGATAGGATGGGATAGAGGATAGGATAAGATAGAGGATAGGATAGGATAGAGGATAGGAGAGGATGGAGGAAAGGTTGGGATAGAGGATAGGAAATGTTAGATGAGAGGATAGGATAGAGGATAGTATAGGATGGAGGATAGGATAGGATGGAGGATAGGATGGAATAGAGGATAGGATGAGATAGAGGATAGGATAGGATAGAGGATAGGATATGATAGAGGATAGGATAGGATAGAGGATAGGATGAGATAGAGGATAGGATAGGATAGAGGATAGGATATGATAGAGGATAGGATAGGATAGAGGATGGGATAGGATAGAGGATAGGATGGGATAGAGGATAGGATACGATAGAGGATAGGATAGGATAGACGATAGGATATGATAGAGGATAGGATGGGATTGAGGATAGGATAGCATAGAGGATAGGATAGGAAAGGATAGGATAGGATAGACGATAGGATTGGATAGAGGGTAGAATAGGATAGAGGATAGGATAGGATGGAGGATAGGATGGAATAGAGGATAGGATGAGATAGAGGATAGGATAGGATAGAGGATAGGATATGATAGATAATAGGATAGGATAGAAGATAGGATGAGATAGAGGATAGGATAGGATAGAGGATAGGATATGATAGAGGATAGGATAGGATAGAGGATAGGATGAGATAGAGGATAGGATAGGATAGAGGATAGGATATGATAGAGGATAGGATAGGATAGAGGATGGGATAGGATAGAGGATAGGATATGATATAGCATAGGATAGGATAGAGGATAGGATTGGATAGAGGGTAGAATAGGATAGAGGATAGGATAGGATGGAGGATAGGATGGAATAGAGGATAGGATGAGATAGAGGATAGGATAGGATAGAGGATAGGATGAGATAGAGGATAGGATAGGATAGAGGATAGGATATGATAGAGGATAGGATAGGATAGAGGATGGGATAGGATAGAGGATAGGATGGGATAGAGGATAGGATACGATAGAGGATAGGATAGGATAGACGATAGGATATGATAGAGGATAGGATAGGATAGATGGTAGAATACGGTAGAGTATAGGATAGGATACAGGATAGAATAGCATAGAGGATAGGATAGGATGGAGGATAGGAAGGGATAGAGGATACGATAAGATAGACGATAGGATAGGATAGAGGATAGGATGGGATTGAGGATAGGATAGGATAGAGGATAGTATAGGATGGAGGATAGGATAGGATGGAGGATAGGATGGGATAGAGGATAGGATGGGATAGAGGATAGGATAGGATAAATGGTAGGATACGATAGAGGATACGATAGGATAGAGGATTGTATAGGATAGAGGACAGGATAGGATGGAGGATAGGATGGGATAGAGGATAGGATGGAATAGAGGATAGGATGAGATAGAGGATAGGATAGGATAGAGGATAGGATATGATAGAGGATAGGATAGGATAGAGGATAGGATGAGATAGAGGATAGGATAGGATAGAGGATAGGATATGATAGAGGATAGGATAGGATAGAGGATGGGATAGGATAGAGGATAGGATGGGATAGAGGATAGGATACGATAGAGGATAGGATAGGATAGACGATAGGATATGATAGAGGATAGGATAGGATAGATGGTAGAATACGGTAGAGTATAGGATAGGATACAGGATAGAATAGCATAGAGGATAGGATAGGATGGAGGATAGGAAGGGATAGAGGATACGATAAGATAGACGATAGGATAGGATAGAGGATAGGATATGATAGAGGATAGGTTAGATGATAGGATATGATAGAGGATAGGATGAGATAGAGGATAGGATAGGATAGAGGATAGGATATGATAGAGGATAGGATAGGATAGAGGATGGGATAGGATAGAGGATAGGATAGGACATAGAATAGGATAGGATGGAGGATAGGATGGAATAGAGGATAGGATGAGATGGAGGATAGGATAGGATAGAGGATAGGATATGATAGAGGATAGGATAGGATAGAGGATAGGATGAGATAGAGGATAGGATAGGATAGAGGATAGGATATGATAGAGGATAGGATGGGATAGAGGATAGGATAAGATAGAGAATAGGATAGGATAGAGGATAGGAGAGGATGGAGGAAAGGTTGGGATAGAGGATAGGAAATGTTAGATGAGAGGATAGGATAGAGGATAGTATAGGATGGAGGATAGGATAGGATGGAGGATAGGATGGAATAGAGGATAGGATGAGATAGAGGATAGGATAGGATAGAGGATAGGATATGATAGAGGATAGGATAGGATAGAGGATAGGATGAGATAGAGGATAGGATAGGATAGAGGATAGGATATGATAGAGGATAGGATAGGATAGAGGATGGGATAGGATAGAGGATAGGATGGGATAGAGGATAGGATACGATAGAGGATAGGATAGGATAGACGATAGGATATGATAGAGGATAGGATGGGATTGAGGATAGGATAGCATAGAGGATAGGATAGGAAAGGATAGGATAGGATAGACGATAGGATTGGATAGAGGGTAGAATAGGATAGAGGATAGGATAGGATAGAGGATGGGATAGGATAGAGGATAGGATGGGATAGAGGATAGGATACGAAAGAGGATAGGAAGGGATAGAGGATACGATAAGATAGACGATAGGATAGGATAGAGGATAGGATGGGATTGAGGATAGGATAGGATAGAGGATAGTATAGGATGGAGGATAGGATAGGATGGAGGATAGGATGGGATAGAGGATAGGATGGGATAGAGGATAGGATAGGATAAATGGTAGGATACGATAGAGGATACGATAGGATAGAGGATTGTATAGGATAGAGGACAGGATAGGATGGAGGGTAGGATGGGATAGAGGATAGGATGGAATAGAGGATAGGATGAGATAGAGGATAGGATAGGATAGAGGATAGGATATGATAGAGGATAGGATAGGATAGAGGATAGGATGAGATAGAGGATAGGATAGGATAGAGGATAGGATATGATAGAGGATAGGATAGGATAGAGGATGGGATAGGATAGAGGATAGGATGGGATAGGATAGAGGATAGGATGGGATAGAGGATAGGATACGATAGAGGATAGGATAGGATAGACGATAGGATATGATAGAGGATAGGATAGGATAGATGGTAGAATACGGTAGAGTATAGGATAGGATACAGGATAGAATAGCATAGAGGATAGGATAGGATGGAGGATAGGAAGGGATAGAGGATACGATAAGATAGACGATAGGATAGGATAGAGGATAGGATATGATAGAGGATAGGTTAGATGATAGGATATGATAGAGGATAGGATGAGATAGAGGATAGGATAGGATAGAGGATAGGATATGATAGAGGATAGGATAGGATAGAGGATGGGATAGGATAGAGGATAGGATAGGACATAGAATAGGATAGGATGGAGGATAGGATGGAATAGAGGATAGGATGAGATGGAGGATAGGATAGGATAGAGGATAGGATATGATAGAGGATAGGATAGGATAGAGGATAGGATGAGATAGAGGATAGGATAGGATAGAGGATAGGATATGATAGAGGATAGGATGGGATAGAGGATAGGATAAGATAGAGGATAGGATAGGATAGAGGATAGGAGAGGATGGAGGAAAGGTTGGGATAGAGGATAGGAAATGTTAGATGAGAGGATAGGATAGAGGATAGTATAGGATGGAGGATAGGATAGGATGGAGGATAGGATGGAATAGAGGATAGGATGAGATAGAGGATAGGATAGGATAGAGGATAGGATATGATAGAGGATAGGATAGGATAGAGGATAGGATGAGATAGAGGATAGGATAGGATAGAGGATAGGATATGATAGAGGATAGGATAGGATAGAGGATGGGATAGGATAGAGGATAGGATGGGATAGAGGATAGGATACGATAGAGGATAGGATAGGATAGACGATAGGATATGATAGAGGATAGGATGGGATTGAGGATAGGATAGCATAGAGGATAGGATAGGAAAGGATAGGATAGGATAGACGATAGGATTGGATAGAGGGTAGAATAGGATAGAGGATAGGATAGGATGGAGGATAGGATGGAATAGAGGATAGGATGAGATAGAGGATAGGATAGGATAGAGGATAGGATATGATAGATAATAGGATAGGATAGAAGATAGGATGAGATAGAGGATAGGATAGGATAGAGGATAGGATATGATAGAGGATAGGATAGGATAGAGGATAGGATGAGATAGAGGATAGGATAGGATAGAGGATAGGATATGATAGAGGATAGGATAGGATAGAGGATGGGATAGGATAGAGGATAGGATATGATATAGCATAGGATAGGATAGAGGATAGGATTGGATAGAGGGTAGAATAGGATAGAGGATAGGATAGGATGGAGGATAGGATGGAATAGAGGATAGGATGAGATAGAGGATAGGATAGGATAGAGGATGGGATAGGATAGAGGATAGGATAGGATAGAGGATAGGATGAGATAGAGAATAGGATAGGATAGAGGATAGGATATGATAGAGGATAGGATAAGATAGAGGATAGGATAGGATAGAGGATAGGAGAGGATGGAGGATAGGTTGGGATAGAGGATACTAAATGTTAGATGAGAGGATAGGATAGAGGATAGTATAGGATGGAGGATACGATAGGATGGAGGATAGGATTGGATAGAGGATGGGATGGGATAGAGGATAGGATAGGATAAATGGTAGGATACGATAGAGGATACGATAGGATAGAGGATTGTATAGGATAGAGGACCGGATAGGTTGGAGGATAGGATGGGATAGATGATAGGATTGGATAGAGGGTAGAATAGGGTAGAGGATAGGATAGGATGGAGGATAGGATGGAATAGAGGATAGGATGAGATAGAGGATAGGATAGGATAGAGGATGGGATAGGATAGAGGATAGGATAGGATAGAGGATAGGATGAGATAGAGGATAGGATAGGATAGAGGATAGGATATGATAGAGGATAGGATAAGATAGAGGATAGGATAGGATAGAGGATAGGAGAGAATGGAGGATAGGTTGGGATAGAGGATACTAAATGTTAGATGAGAGGATAGGATAGAGGATAGTATAGGATGGAGGATAGGATAGGATGGAGGATAGGATGGGATAGAGGATGGGATGGGATAGAGGATAGGATAGGATAAATGGTAGGATACGATAGAGGATACGATAGGATAGAGGATTGTATAGGATAGAGGACAGGATAAGATGGCGGATAGGATGGGATAGAGGATAGGATAAGATAGAGGATAGGATAGGATAGAGGATAGGATAGGATAGAGGATAGGATAGGATATAGGATAGGATAGGATAGACGATAGGATTGGATAGAGGGTAGGATGGGATAGAGGATAGTATAAGATGGAGGATAGGATAGGATAGAGGATAGGAGAGGATGGAGGATAGGTTGGGATAGAGGATAGGAAATGTTAGATGAGAGGATAGGATAGAGGATAGTATAGGATGGAGGATAGGATAGGATGGAGGATAGGATGGAATAGAGGATAGGATGAGATAGAGGATAGGATAGGATAGAGGATGGGATAGGATAGAGGATAGGATAGGATATAGGATAGGATAGGATAGAGGATAGGATTGGATAGAGGGTAGAATAGTATAGAGGATAGGATAGGATGGAGGATAGGATGGAATAGAGGATAGGATGAGATAGAGGATAGGATAGGATAGAGGATAGGATATGATAGAGGATAGGATAGGATATAGGATAGGATAGGATAGAGGATAGGATGGGATAGAGGATAGGATGGGATAGAGGATAGTATAAGATGGAGGATAGGATAGGATAGAGGATAGGAGAGGATGGAGGATAGGTTGGGATAGAGGATAGGAAATGTTAGATGAGAGGTTAGGATAGAGGATAGTATAGGATGGAGGATAGGATAGGATGGAGGATAGGATGGAATAGAGGATAGGATGAGATAGAGGATAGGATAGGATAGAGGATAGGATATGATAGAGGATAGGATAGGATATAGGATAGGATAGGATAGAGGATAGGATGGGATAGAGGATAGGATGGGATAGAGGATAGTATAAGATGGAGGATAGGATAGGATGGAGGATAGGATGGGATAGAGGATGGGATGGGATAGAGGATAGGATAGGATAAATGGTAGGATACGATAGAGGATACGATAGGATAGAGGATTGTATAGGATAGAGGACAGGATAAGATGGCGGATAGGATGGGATAGAGGATAGGATAAGATAGAGGATAGGATAGGATAGAGGATAGGATAGGATAGAGGATAGGATAGGATATAGGATAGGATAGGATAGACGATAGGATTGGATAGAGGGTAGGATGGGATAGAGGATAGTATAAGATGGAGGATAGGATAGGATAGAGGATAGGAGAGGATGGAGGATAGGTTGGGATAGAGGATAGGAAATGTTAGATGAGAGGATAGGATAGAGGATAGTATAGGATGGAGGATAGGATAGGATGGAGGATAGGATGGAATAGAGGATAGGATGAGATAGAGGATAGAATAGGATAGAGGATAGGATATGATAGATAATAGGATAATATAGAAGATAGGATGAGATAGAGGATAGGATAGGATAGAGGATAGGATATGATAGAGGATAGGATAGGATAGAGGATGGGATAGGATAGAGGATAGGATGGGATAGAGGATAGGATGGGATAGAGGATAGTATAAGATGGAGGATAGGATAGGATAGAGGATAGGAGAGGATGGAGGATAGGTTGGGATAGAGGATAGGAAATGTTAGATGAGAGGATAGGATAGAGGATAGTATAGGATGGAGGATAGGATAGGATGGAGGATAGGATGGAATAGAGGATAGGATGAGATAGAGGATAGGATAGGATAGAGGATGGGATAGGATAGAGGATAGGATAGGATATAGGATAGGATAGGATAGAGGATAGGATTGGATAGAGGGTAGAATAGTATAGAGGATAGGATAGGATGGAGGATAGGATGGAATAGAGGATAGGATGAGATAGAGGATAGGATAGGATAGAGGATAGGATATGATAGAGGATAGGATAGGATATAGGATAGGATAGGATAGAGGATAGGATTGGATAGAGGGTAGAATAGGATAGAGGATAGGATAGGATGGAGGATAGGATGGAATACAGGATAGGATGAGATAGAGGATAGGATAAGATAGAGGATAGGATATGATAGAGGATAGGATAGGATAGAGGATAGGATGAGATAGAGGATAGGATAGGATAGAGGATAGGATATGATAGAGGATAGGATAGGATAGAGGATAGGATGAGATAGAGGATAGGATAGGATAGAGGATAGGATATGATAGAGGATAGGATAAGATAAAGGATAGGATAGGATAGAGGATAGGAGAGGATGGAGGATAGGTTGGGATAGAGGATAGGAAATGTTAGATGAGAGGATAGGATAGAGGATAGTATAGGATGGAGGATAGGATAGGATGCAGGATAGGATGGAATAGAGTATAGGATGAGATAGAGGATAGGATAGGATAGAGGATAGGATATGATAGAGGATAGGATAGGATAGAGGATAGGATGAGATAGAGGATAGGATAGGATAGAGGATAGGGTATGATAGAGGAAAGGATAGGATAGAGGATGGGATAGGATAGAGGATAGGACAGGATATAGGATAGGATAGGATAGAGGATAGGATTGGATAGAGGGTAGAATAGGATAGAGGATAGGATAGGATGGAGGATAGGATGGAATAGAGGATAGGATGAGATAGAGGATAGGATAAGATAGAGGATAGGATATGATAGAGGATAGGATAGGATAGAGGATAGGATGAGATAGAGGATAGGATAGGATAGAAGATAGGATATGATAGAGGATAGGATAGGATAGAGGATAGGATAGGATAGAGGATAGGAGAGGATGGAGGATAGGTTGGGATAGAGGATACTAAATGTTAGATGAGAGGATAGGATAGAGGATAGTATAGGATGGAGGATAGGATAGGATGGAGGATAGGATGGGATAGAGGATGGGATGGGATAGAGGATAGGATAGGATAAATGGTAGGATACGATAGAGGATACGATAGGATAGAGGATTGTATAGGATAGAGGACCGGATAGGATGGATGATAGGATGGGATAGAGGATAGGATTGGATAGAGGGTAGAATAGGATAGAGGATAGGATAGGATGGAGGATAGGATGGAATAGAGGATAGGATGAGATAGAGGATAGGATAGGATAGAGGATGGGATAGGATAGAGGATAGGATAGGATAGAGGATAGGATGAGATAGAGGATAGGATAGGATAGAGGATAGGATATGATAGAGGATAGGATAAGATAGAGGATAGGATAGGATAGAGGATAGGAGAGGATGGAGGATAGGTTGGGATAGAGGATACTAAATGTTAGATGAGAGGATAGGATAGAGGATAGTATAGGATGGAGGATAGGATAGGATGGAGGATAGGATGGGATAGAGGATGGGATGGGATAGAGGATAGGATAGGATAAATGGTAGGATACGATAGAGGATGCGATAGGATAGAGGATTGTATAGGATAGAGGACAGGATAGGATGGAGGATAGGATGGGATAGAGGATAGGATAGGATAGAGGATATGAGAGGATGGAGGATAGGTTGGGATAGAGGATAGGAAATGTTAGATGAGAGGATAGGATAGAGGATAGTATAGGATGGAGGATAGGATAGGATGGAGGATAGGATGGAATAGAGTATAGGATGAGATAGAGGATAGGATAGGATAGAGGATAGGATATGATAGAGGATAGGATAGGATAGAGGATAGGATGAGATAGAGGATAGGATAGGATAGAGGATAGGGTATGATAGATGATAGGATAGGATAGAGGATGGGATAGGATAGAGGATAGGACAGGATATAGGATAGGATAGGATAGAGGATAGGATTGGATAGAGGGTAGAATAGGATAGAGGATAGGATAGGATGGAGGATAGGAAGGAATAGAGGATAGGATGAGATAGAGGATAGGATAGGATAGAGGATAGGATATGATATAGGATAGGATAGGATAGAGGATAGGATGAGATAGAGGATAGGATAGGATAGAGGATAGGATATGATAGAGGATAGGATAGGATAGAGGATGGGATAGGATAGAGGATAGGATAGTATATAGGATAGGATAGGATAGAGGATAGGATTGGATAGAGTGTAGAATAGGATAGAGGATAGGATAGGATGGAGGATAGGATGGAATAGAGGATAGGATGAGATAGAGGATAGGATAGGATAGAGGATAGGATATGATAGAGGATAGGATAGGATAGAGGATATGATGAGATAGAGGATAGGATAGGATAGAGGATAGGATATGATAGAGGATAGGATAGGATAGAGGATGGGATAGGATAGAGGATAGGATGGGATAGAGGATATGATACGATAGAGGATAGGATAGGATAGACGATAGGATATGATAGAGGATAGGATAGGATAGATGGTAGAATACGGTAGAGTATAGGATAGGATACAGGATAGAATAGCATAGAGGATAGGATAGGATGGAGGATAGGAAGGGATAGAGGATACGACAAGATAGACGATTGGATAGGATAGAGGATAGGATATGATAGAGGATAGGTTAGATGATAGGATATGATAGAGGATAGGATGAGATAGAGGATAGGATAGGATAGAGGATAGGATATGATAGAGGATAGGATAGGATAGAGGATGGGATAGGATAGAGGATAGGATAGGATATAGGATAGGATAGGATAGAGGATAGGATTGGATAGAGGGTAGAATAGGATAGAGGATAGGATAGGATGGAGGATAGGATGGAATATAGGATAGGATAGGATAGAGGATAGGATTGGATAGAGGGTAGAATAGGATAGAGGATAGGGTAGGATGGAGGATAGGATGGAATAGAGGATAGGATGAGATAGAGGATAGGATAGGATAGAGGATAGGATATGATAGAGGATAGGATAGGATAGAGGATAGGGTATGATAGAGGATAGGATAGGATAGAGGATGGGATAGGATAGAGGATAGGACAGGATATAGGATAGGATAGGATAGAGGATAGGATTGGATAGAGGGTAGAATAGGATAGAGGATAGGATAGGATGGAGGATAGGATGGAATAGAGGATAGGATGAGATAGAGGATAGGATAGGATAGAGGATAGGATATGATATAGGATAGGATAGGATAGAGGATAGGATGAGATAGAGGATAGGATAGGATAGAGGATAGGATATGATAGAGGATAGGATAGGATAGAGGATGGGATAGGATAGAGGATAGGATGGGATAGAGGATAGGATACGATAGAGGATAGGATAGGATAGACGATAGGATATGATAGAGGATAGGATAGGATAGATGGTAGAATACGGTAGAGTATAGGATAGGATACAGGATAGAATAGCATAGAGGATAGGATAGGATGGAGGATAGGAAGGGATAGAGGATACGATAAGATAGACGATAGGATAGGATAGAGGATAGGATATGACAGAGGATAGGTTAGATGATAGGATATGATAGAGGATAGGATGAGATAGAGGATAGGATAGGATAGAGGATAGGATATGATAGAGGATAGGATAGGATAGAGGATGGGATAGGATAGAGGATAGGATAGGACATAGAATAGGATAGGATGGAGGATAGGATGGAATAGAGGGTAGGATGAGATGGAGGATAGGATAGGATAGAGGATAGGATATGATAGAGGATAGGATAGGATAGAGGATAGGATGAGTTAGGGGATAGGATAGGATAGAGGATAGGATATGATAGAGGATAGGATGGGATAGAGGATAGGATAAGATAGAGGATAGGATAGGATAGAGGATAGGAGAGGATGGAGGAAAGGTTGGGATAGAGGATAGGAAATGTTAGATGAGAGGATAGGATAGAGGATAGGATATGATAGAGGATAGGATAGGATAGAGGATAGGTTGAGATAGAGGATAGGATAGGATAGAGGATAGGATATGATAGAGGATAGGATAGGATAGAGGATGGGATAGGATAGAGGATAGGATGGGATAGAGGATAGGATACGATAGAGGATAGGATAGGATAGACGATAGGATATGATAGAGGATAGGATGGGATTGAGGATAGGATAGGATAGAGGATAGGATAGGAAAGGATAGGATAGGATAGACGATAGGATTGGATAGAGGGTAGAATATGTTAGAGGATAGGATAGGATGGAGGATAGGATGGAATAGAGGATAGGATGAGATAGAGGATAGGATAGGATAGAGGATAGGATATGATAGATAATAGGATAGGATAGAAGATAGGATGAGATAGAGGATAGGATAGGATAGAGGATAGGATATGATAGAGGATAGGATAGGATAGAGGATAGGATGAGATAGAGGATAGGATAGGATAGAGGATAGGATATGATAGAGGATAGGATAGGATAGAGGATGGGATAGGATAGAGGATAGGATATAATATAGCATAGGATAGGATAGAGGATAGGATTGGATAGAGGGTAGAATAGGATAGAGGATAGGATAGGATGGAGGATAGGATGGAATAGAGGATAGGATGAGAGAGAGGATAGGATAGGATAGAGGATGGGATAGGATAGAGGATAGGATAGGATAGAGGATAGGATGAGATAGAGAATAGGATAGGATAGAGGATAGGATATGATAGAGGATAGGATAAGATAGAGGATAGGATAGGATAGAGGATAGGAGAGGATGGAGGAAAGGTTGGGATAGAGGATAGGAAATGTTAGATGAGAGGATAGGATAGAGGATAGGATATGATAGAGGATAGGATAGGATAGAGGATAGGTTGAGATAGAGGATAGGATAGGATAGAGGATAGGATATGATAGAGGATAGGATAGGATAGAGGATGGGATAGGATAGAGGATAGGATGGGATAGAGGATAGGATACGATAGAGGATAGGATAGGATAGACGATAGGATATGATAGAGGATAGGATGGGATTGAGGATAGGATAGGATAGAGGATAGGATAGGAAAGGATAGGATAGGATAGACGATAGGATTGGATAGAGGGTAGAATATGTTAGAGGATAGGATAGGATGGAGGATAGGATGGAATAGAGGATAGGATGAGATAGAGGATAGGATAGGATAGAGGATAGGATATGATAGATAATAGGATAGGATAGAAGATAGGATGAGATAGAGGATAGGATAGGATAGAGGATAGGATATGATAGAGGATAGGATAGGATAGAGGATAGGATGAGATAGAGGATAGGATAGGATAGAGGATAGGATATGATAGAGGATAGGATAGGATAGAGGATGGGATAGGATAGAGGATAGGATATAATATAGCATAGGATAGGATAGAGGATAGGATTGGATAGAGGGTAGAATAGGATAGAGGATAGGATAGGATGGAGGATAGGATGGAATAGAGGATAGGATGAGAGAGAGGATAGGATAGGATAGAGGATGGGATAGGATAGAGGATAGGATAGGATAGAGGATAGGATGAGATAGAGAATAGGATAGGATAGAGGATAGGATATGATAGAGGATAGGATAAGATAGAGGATAGGATAGGATAGAGGATAGGAGAGGATGGAGGATAGGTTGGGATAGAGGATACTAAATGTTAGATGAGAGGATAGGATAGAGGATAGTATAGGATGGAGGATAGGATAGGATGGAGGATAGGATGGGATAGAGGATGGGATGGGATAGAGGATAGGATAGGATAAATGGTAGGATACGATAGAGGATACGATAGGATAGAGGATTGTATAGGATAGAGGACCGGATAGGATGGAGGATAGGATGGGATAGATGATAGGATTGGATAGAGGGTAGAATAGGATAGAGGATAGGATAGGATGGAGGATAGGATGGAATAGAGGATAGGATGAGATTGAGGATAGGATAGGATAGAGGATGGGATAGGATAGAGGATAGGATAGGATAGAGGATAGGATGAGATAGAGGATAGGATAGGATAGAGGATAGGATATGATAGAGGATAGGATAAGATAGAGGATAGGATAGGATAGAGGATAGGAGAGAATGGAGGATAGGTTGGGATAGAGGATACTAAATGTTAGATGAGAGGATAGGATAGAGGATAGTATAGGATGGAGGATAGGATAGGATGGAGGATAGGATGGGATAGAGGATGGGATGGGATAGAGGATAGGATAGGATAAATGGTAGGATACGATAGAGGATACGATAGGATAGAGGATTGTATAGGATAGAGGACAGGATAGGATGGAGGATAGGATGGGATAGAGGATAGGATAAGATAGAGGATAGGATAGGATAGAGGATAGGAGAGGATGGAGGATAGGTTGGGATAGAGGATAGGAAATGTTAGATGAGAGGATAGGATAGAGGATAGTATAGGATGGAGGATAGGATAGGATGCAGGATAGGATGGAATAGAGTATAGGATGAGATAGAGGATAGGATAGGATAGAGGATAGGATATGATAGAGGATAGGATAGGATAGAGGATAGGATGAGATAGAGGATAGGATAGGATAGAGGATAGGGTATGATAGAGGATAGGATAGGATAGAGGATGGGATAGGATAGAGGATAGGACAGGATATAGGATAGGATAGGATAGAGGATAGGATTGGATAGAGGGTAGAATAGGATAGAGGATAGGATAGGATGGAGGATAGGATGGAATAGAGGATAGGATGAGATAGAGGATAGGATAGGATAGAGGATAGGATATGATAGAGGATAGGATAGGATAGAGGATAGGATGAGATAGAGGATAGGATAGGATAGAAGATAGGATATGATAGAGGATAGGATAGGATAGAGGATGGGATAGGATAGAGGATAGTATAGGATGGAGGATAGGATGAGATAGAGGATAGGATAGGATAGAGGATAGGATATGATAGAGGATAGGATAAGATAGAGGATAGGATAGGATAGAGGATAGGAGAGGATGGAGGATAGGTTGGGATAGAGGATACTAAATGTTAGATGAGAGGATAGGATAGAGGATAGTATAGGATGGAGGATAGGATAGGATGGAGGATAGGATGGGATAGAGGATGGGATGGGATAGAGGATAGGATAGGATAAATGGTAGGATACGATAGAGGATACGATAGGATAGAGGATTGTATAGGATAGAGGACCGGATAGGATGGATGATAGGATGGGATAGAGGATAGGATTGGATAGAGGGTAGAATAGGATAGAGGATAGGATAGGATGGAGGATAGGGTAGGATGGAGGATAGGATGGAATAGAGGATAGGATGAGATAGAGGATAGGATAGGATAGAGGATAGGATATGATAGAGGATAGGATAGGATAGAGGATAGGGTATGATAGAGGATAGGATAGGATAGAGGATGGGATAGGATAGAGGATAGGACAGGATATAGGATAGGATAGGATAGAGGATAGGATTGGATAGAGGGTATAATAGGATAGAGGATAGGATAGGATGGAGGATATGGATGGAATAGAGGATAGGATGAGATAGAGGATACGATAGGATAGAGGATAGGATATGATATAGGATAGGATAGGATAGAGGATAGGATGAGATAGAGGATAGGATAGGATAGAGGATAGGATATGATAGAGGATAGGATAGGATAGAGGATGGGATAGGATAGAGGATAGGATAGTATATAGGATAGGATAGGATAGAGGATAGGATTGGATAGAGTGTAGAATAGGATAGAGGATAGGATAGGATGGAGGATAGGATGGAATAGAGGATAGGATGAGATAGAGGATTGTATAGGATAGAGGACAGGATAGGATGGAGGATAGGATGGGATAGAGGATAGGATGGAATAGAGGATAGGATGAGATAGAGGATAGGATAGGATAGAGGATAGGATATGATAGAGGATAGGATAGGATAGAGGATAGGATGAGATAGAGGATAGGATAGGATAGAGGATAGGATAGGATAGAGGATGGGATAGGATAGAGGATAGGATAGGATAGAGGATAGGATGAGATAGAGAATAGGATAGGATAGAGGATAGGATATGATAGAGGATAGGATAAGATAGAGGATAGGATAGGATAGAGGATAGGAGAGGATGGAGGATAGGTTGGGATAGAGGATACTAAATGTTAGATGAGAGGATAGGATAGAGGATAGTATAGGATGGAGGATAGGATAGGATGGAGGATAGGATGGGATAGAGGATGGGATGGGATAGAGGATAGGATAGGATAAATGGTAGGATACGATAGAGGATACGATAGGATAGAGGATTGTATAGGATAGAGGACCGGATAGGATGGATGATAGGATGGGATAGAGGATAGGATTGGATAGAGGGTAGAATAGGATAGAGGATAGGATAGGATGGAGGATAGGATGGAATAGAGGATAGGATGAGATAGAGGATAGGATAGGATAGAGGATGGGATAGGATAGAGGATAGGATAGGATAGAGGATAGGATGAGATAGAGGATAGGATAGGATAGAGGATAGGATATGATAGAGGATAGGATAAGATAGAGGATAGGATAGGATAGAGGATAGGAGAGGATAGATGGTAGAATACGGTAGAGTATAGGATAGGATAAAGGATAGAATAGCATAGAGGATAGGATAGGATGGAGGATAGGAAGGGATAGAGGATACGACAAGATAGACGATAGGATAGGATAGAGGATAGGATATGATAGAGGATAGGTTAGATGATAGGATATGATAGAGGATAGGATGAGATAGAGGATAGGATAGGATAGAGGATAGGATATGATAGAGGATAGGATAGGATAGAGGATGGGATAGGATAGAGGATAGGATAGGATATAGGATAGGATAGGATAGAGGATAGGATTGGATAGAGGGTAGAATAGGATAGAGGATAGGATAGGATGGAGGATAGGATGGAATATAGGATAGGATAGGATAGAGGATAGGATTGGATAGAGGGTAGAATAGGATAGAGGATAGGGTAGGATGGAGGATAGGATGGAATAGAGGATAGGATGAGATAGAGGATAGGATAGGATAGAGGATAGGATATGATAGAGGATAGGATAGGATAGAGGATAGGGTATGATAGAGGATAGGATAGGATAGAGGATGGGATAGGATAGAGGATAGGACAGGATATAGGATAGGATAGGATAGAGGATAGGATTGGATAGAGGGTATAATAGGATAGAGGATAGGATAGGATGGAGGATATGGATGGAATAGAGGATAGGATGAGATAGAGGATACGATAGGATAGAGGATAGGATATGATATAGGATAGGATAGGATAGAGGATAGGATGAGATAGAGGATAGGATAGGATAGAGGATAGGATATGATAGAGGATAGGATAGGATAGAGGATGGGATAGGATAGAGGATAGGATAGTATATAGGATAGGATAGGATAGAGGATAGGATTGGATAGAGTGTAGAATAGGATAGAGGATAGGATAGGATGGAGGATAGGATGGAATAGAGGATAGGATGAGATAGAGGATTGTATAGGATAGAGGACAGGATAGGATGGAGGATAGGATGGGATAGAGGATAGGATGGAATAGAGGATAGGATGAGATAGAGGATAGGATAGGATAGAGGATAGGATATGATAGAGGATTTGATAGGATAGAGGATAGGATGAGATAGAGGATAGGATAGGATAGAGGATAGGATAGGATAGAGGATGGGATAGGATAGAGGATAGGATAGGATAGAGGATAGGATGAGATAGAGAATAGGATAGGATAGAGGATAGGATATGATAGAGGATAGGATAAGATAGAGGATAGGATAGGATAGAGGATAGGAGAGGATGGAGGATAGGTTGGGATAGAGGATACTAAATGTTAGATGAGAGGATAGGATAGAGGATAGTATAGGATGGAGGATAGGATAGGATGGAGGATAGGATGGGATAGAGGATGGGATGGGATAGAGGATAGGATAGGATAAATGGTAGGATACGATAGAGGATACGATAGGATAGAGGATTGTATAGGATAGAGGACCGGATAGGTTGGAGGATAGGATGGGATAGATGATAGGATTGGATAGAGGGTAGAATAGGATAGAGGATAGGATAGGATGGAGGATAGGATGGAATAGAGGATAGGATGAGATAGAGGATAGGATAGGATAGAGGATGGGATAGGATAGAGGATAGGATAGGATAGAGGATAGGATGAGATAGAGGATAGGATAGGATAGAGGATAGGATATGATAGAGGATAGGATAAGATAGAGGATAGGATAGGATAGAGGATAGGAGAGAATGGAGGATAGGTTGGGATAGAGGATACTAAATGTTAGATGAGAGGATAGGATAGAGGATAGTATAGGATGGAGGATTGTATAGGATAGAGGACAGGATAGGATGGAGGATAGGATGGGATAGAGGATAGGATAAGATAGAGGATAGGATAGGATAGAGGATAGGAGAGGATGGAGGATAGGTTGGGATAGAGGATAGGAAATGTTAGATGAGAGGATAGGATAGAGGATAGTATAGGATGCAGGATAGGATAGGATGGAGGATAGGATGGAATAGAGTATAGGATGAGATAGAGGATAGGATAGGATAGAGGATAGGATATGATAGAGGATAGGATAGGATAGAGGATAGGATGAGATAGAGGATAGGATAGGATAGAGGATAGGGTATGATAGAGGATAGGATAGGATAGAGGATGGGATAGGATAGAGGATAGGACAGGATATAGGATAGGATAGGATAGAGGATAGGATTGGATAGAGGGTAGAATAGGATAGAGGATAGGATAGGATGGAGGATAGGATGGAATAGAGGATAGGATGAGATAGAGGATAGGATAGGATAGAGGATAGGATATGATAGAGGATAGGATAGGATAGAGGATAGGATGAGATAGAGGATAGGATAGGATAGAAGATAGGATATGATAGAGGATAGGATAGGATAGAGGATAGGATTGGACAGCGGATAGGATAGGAGAGAGAATAGTATCGGATATATGGTAGGATGCTATAGAGGGTAGGATATGATAGAGGATAGGATAGGATACAGGATAGGATACGATAGAGGATAGGATAGGATGGAGGATAGGATGGAGGATAGGATGGAGGTTAGGATGGGATAGAGGATAGGATAGGATACAGGATAGGATACGATAGAGGATAGGATAGGATGGAGGATAGGATGGGATAGAGGATAGGATAAGATAGAGGATAGAATACGATAGAGGATAGGATAGGATAGAGGATAGGATAGGATATAGGATAGGATAGGATAGACGATAGGAATGGATAGAGGGTAGAATAGGATAGAGGATAGGATAGGATGGAGGATAGGATGGAATAGAGGATAGGATGAGATAGAGGACAGGATACGATAGAGGATAGGATAGGATGGAGGATAGGATTAGATAGAGGATAGGAAAGGACAGAGGATAGGATGTGATAGAATATAGGACAGGATAGATGGTAGGATACGGTAGAGGATAGGATAGGATAGAGGATAGTATAGGATAGAGGATAGGATAAGATGGAGGATAGCATGGGATAGAGGATAGGATAGGATAGAGAATGGGATAGGATAGAGGATAGGATAGGATAGAGGATAGGATTGGATAGAGGATAGGATAGGATAGGATAGAGGATGGGATAGGATAGAGGATAGGATAGGATAGAGGATAGGATAGGATAGATGGTAGGATAGGATAGAGGATGGGATACGATAGAAGATAGTATACTATAGAGGAAAAGATAGGATGGAGGATAGGATGGGATAGAGGATAGGATAAGATAGAGGATAGGATAGGAAAGAGGATAGGATAGGATGGAGGATAGGATGGTATAGAGGATACGATAACTTAGAGGATAGAATGGGATAGAGGATAGCATAGGATAGAGGAATAGGATAGGATAGAGTATAGGATTGGATAGAGGATAGGATCGAATAGAGTATAGGATAGGATAGAGGATAAGATGGGATAGAGGATAGGATAGGATAGATGGTAGGATACGGTAGAGGATAGGATAGAGGATAGGATAGGATAGAGGATAGAATGGGATAGAGGATAGGATACTATGGAGGATAGGATGGAATAGAGGATAGGATGGAATAGAGGATAGGATGAGATAGAGGATAGGATAGGATAGAGGATAGGATATGATAGAGGATAGGATAGGATACAGGATGGGATACAATAGCGGATAGGATGGGATAGAGGATAGGATAGGATAGAGGCTAGAATAGGATAGAGGATAGGATTGGACAGCGGATAGGATAGGATAGAGAATAGTATCGGATAGATGGCAGGATGCGATAGAGGATAGGATAGGATAAATGATAGGATAGGATAGCGGATAGGATAGGATAGTGGATAGGATAGGATAGAGGATAGGATAGGATAGAGGATAGCATAGGATAGAGGAATAGGATAGGATAGAGTATAGGATTGGATAGAGGATAGGATAGGATAGAGGATAGGATACGATAGAGGATAGGATGGGATAGAGGATAGGATAGGATAGATGGTAGGATACGATAGAGGATAGGATAGGATAAATGATAGGATAGGATAGCGGATAGGATAGGATAGTGGATAGGATAGGATAGAGGATAGGATAGGATAGAGGATAGCATAGGATAGAGGAATAGGATAGGATGGAGGATAGGATGGGGAAGAGTATATGATAAGATAGAAGATAGGATAGGATAGAGGGTAGGATGAGATACAGGATAGCATAAGATAGAGGAATAGGATAGGATAGAGGAGAGGATACGATAGAGGATGGGATAGGATAGAGGATAGGATAGGATAGAGGATAGGATTGGATAGAGGATAGGATACGATAGAGGATGGGATAGGATAGAGGATAGGATTGGATAGATGGTAGGGTACGATAGATAATAGGATACGATAGAGGAGAGTATAGAGGGTAGGAAAGGATAGACGATAGGATAGGATAGAGGCTAGTATAGGATAGAGGATAGGATAGGATGGAGGATAGGATAGGATGGAGGATAGGATAGAATAGAGGGTAGGATGGAATAGAGGATAGGATGAGATAGAGGATAGGATAGGATAGAGGATAGGATATGATAGAGGATAGGATATGATAGAGGATAGGATAGGATAGAGGATGGGATACGATAGCGGATAGGATGGGTTAAAGGATAGGATAGGATAGATGGTAGGATACGATAGAGGATAAATGATAAATGATAGGATAGGATAGAGGATAGGATAGGATAGCGGATAGGATAGGACAGTGGATAGGAAAGGATAGAGGATATGATAGGATAGAGGATAGTATACGATAGAGGATAGGATAGGATGGAGGATAGGATGGGATAGAGGAATACGATAGGATAGAGTATAGGATTGGATAGAGGATAGGATAGAGGATAGGATAGGATAGAGGATAGGATAGGATAGAGGAAAGGATGGGATAGAGGATACGATAAGTTAGAGGATAGAATAGGATAGAGGATAGCATAGGATAGAGGAATAGGTTAGGATAGAGTATAATATTGGATAGAGGATAGGATAGGATAGAGGATAGGATGGGATAGAGGATAGGATAGGATAGATGGTAGGATACGATAGAGGATAGGATACGATGTAGGATAGAATAGGATAGAGGATAGGATAGGATAAAGGATAGGATACAATAGAGGATAGGATTGGATAGAGGATAGGATAGGATGGAGGATAGGAAAGGACAGAGGATAGGATGTGATAGAAGATAGGACAGGATAGATGGTAGGATACGGTAGAGGATAGGATAGGATAGAGGATAGTATACGATAGAGGATAGGATAGGATGGAGGATAGGATGGGGAAGAGTATATGATAAGATAGAAGATAGGATAGGATAGAGGGTAGGATGAGATACAGGATAGCATAAGATAGAGGAATAGGATAGGATAGAGGAGAGGATACGATAGAGGATGGGATAGGATAGAGGATAGGATAGGATAGAGGATAGGATTGGATAGAGGATAGGATACGATAGAGGATGGGATAGGATAGAGGATAGGATTGGATAGATGGTAGGGTACGATAGATAATAGGATACGATAGAGGAGAGTATAGAGGGTAGGAAAGGATAGACGATAGGATAGGATAGAGGCTAGTATAGGATAGAGGATAGGATAGGATGGAGGATAGGATAGGATGGAGGATAGGATAGGATGGAGGATAGGATGGAATAGAGGGTAGGATGGAATAGAGGATACGATGAGATAGAGGATAGGATAGGATAGAGGATAGGATATGATAGAGGATAGGATAGGATAGGATAGAGGATGGGATACGATAGCGGACAGGATGGGATAGAGGATAGGATAGGATATATGGTAGGATACGATAGAGGATAAATGATAAATGATAGGATAGGATAGAGGATAGGATAGGATAGCGGATAGGATAGGACAGTGGATAGGAAAGGATAGAGGATAGGATATGATAGAGGATAGGATAGGATAGAGGATAGGATATGATAGAGGATAGGATAGGATAGAGGATGGGATACGATAGCGGATAGGATGGGTTAAAGGATAGGATAGGATAGATGGTAGGATACGATAGAGGATAAATGATAAATGATAGGATAGGATAGAGGATAGGATAGGATAGCGGATAGGATAGGACAGTGGATACGAAAGGATAGAGGATAGGATAGGATAGAGGATAGTATAGGATAGAGGATAGGATAGGATGGAGGATAGGATGGGATAGAGGAATAAGATAGGATAGAGTATAGGATTGGATAGAGGATAGCATAGGATAGAGGATAGGATAGGATAGAGGATAGGATGGGATAGAGGATACGATAAGTTAGAGGATAGAATAGGATAGAGGATAGCATAGGATAGAGGAATAGGTTAGGATAGAGTATAATATTGGATAGAGGATAGGATCGAATAGAGGATAGGATAGGATAGAGGATAGGATATGATAGAGGATAGGATAGGATAGGATAGAGGATGGGATACGATAGCGGACAGGATGGGATAGAGGATAGGATAGGATAAACGATAGGATACGATAGAGGATAGGATTGGATAGAGGATAGGATAGGATGGAGGATAGGATGGGATGGAGGATAGGATGGGATAGAGGATAGGATGGGATAGACGATAGGATAGGATAGATGGTAGGATACGATAGAGGATAGGATACGATATAGGATAGAATAGGATAGAGGATAGGATAGGATAAAGGATAGGATACAATAGAGGATAGGATTGGATAGAGGATAGGATAGGATGGAGGATAGTATGAGGATGGAGGATAGGATGGGATAGAGGATAGGATAGGATTGAGGATAGGATATGATAGAGGATAGGATAGGATAGATGGTAGGATACGATAGAGGATAAATGATAAATGATAGGATAGGATAGAGGATAGGATAGGATAGCGGATAAGATAGGACAGTGGATAGGAAAGGATAGAGGATAGGATAGGATAGAGGATAGTATAGGATAGAGGATAGGATAGGATGGAGGATAGGATGGGATAGAGGATAGGATAAGATAGAGGATAGGATAGGATAGAGGATAGGATAGAGGATAGGATAGGATGGAGGATAGGATGGGATAGAGGATATGATAAGTTAGAGGATAGAATAGGATAGAGGATAGCGTAGGATAGAGGAATAGGTTAGGATAGAGTATAATATTGGATAGAGGATAGGATCGAATAGAGGATAGGATAGGATAGAGGATAGGATTGGATAGAGGATAGGATAGGATAGATGGTAGGATACGATAGAGGATAGGATACGATATAGGATAGAATAGGATAGAGGATAGGATACGATAGAGGATAGGATTGGATAGAGGATAGGATAGGATGGAGGATAGGATGGGATAGAGGATAGGATAGGATTGAGGATAGGATATGATAAATGATAGGATAGAATGGAGGATAGGATAGGATAGAGGATAGGATAGGATGGAGGATAGGATGGAATAGAGGATAGGATGGAATAGAGGATAGGATGAGATAGAGGACAGGATAGGATAGAGGATAGGATAGGATAGATGGTAGGATACGATAGAGGATAGGATACGATATAGGATAGAATAGGATAGAGGATAGGATAGGATAAAGGATAGGATACAATAGAGGATAGGATTGGATAGAGGATAGGATAGGATGGAGGATAGTATGAGGATGGAGGATAGGATGGGATAGAGGATAGGATAGGATTGAGGGTAGGATGGAATAGAGGATACGATGAGATAGAGGATAGGATAGGATAGAGGATAGGATATGATAGAGGATAGGATAGGATAGGATAGAGGATGGGATACGATAGCGGACAGGATGGGATAGAGGATAGGATAGGATATATGGTAGGATACGATAGAGGATAAATGATAAATGATAGGATAGGATAGAGGATAGGATAGGATAGCGGATAGGATAGGACAGTGGATAGGAAAGGATAGAGGATAGGATATGATAGAGGATAGGATAGGATAGAGGATAGGATATGATAGAGGATAGGATAGGATAGAGGATGGGATACGATAGCGGATAGGATGGGTTAAAGGATAGGATAGGATAGATGGTAGGATACGATAGAGGATAAATGATAAATGATAGGATAGGATAGAGGATAGGATAGGATAGCGGATAGGATAGGACAGTGGATAGGAAAGGATAGAGGATAGGATAGGATAGAGGATAGTATAGGATAGAGGATAGGATAGGATGGAGGATAGGATGGGATAGAGGAATAAGATAGGATATAGTATAGGATTGGATAGAGGATAGCATAGGATAGAGGATAGGATAGGATAGAGGATAGGATGGGATAGAGGATACGATAAGTTAGAGGATAGAATAGGATAGAGGATAGCATAGGATAGAGGAATAGGTTAGGATAGAGTATAATATTGGATAGAGGATAGGATCGAATAGAGGATAGGATAGGATAGAGGATAGGATATGATAGAGGATAGGATAGGATAGGATAGAGGATGGGATACGATAGCGGACAGGATGGGATAGAGGATAGGATAGGATAAACGATAGGATACGATAGAGGATAGGATTGGATAGAGGATAGGATAGGATGGAGGATAGGATGGGATGGAGGATAGGATGGGATAGAGGATAGGATGGGATAGACGATAGGATAGGATAGATGGTAGGATACGATAGAGGATAGGATACGATATAGGATAGAATAGGATAGAGGATAGGATAGGATAAAGGATAGGATACAATAGAGGATAGGATTGGATAGAGGATAGGATAGGATGGAGGATAGTATGAGGATGGAGGATAGGATGGGATAGAGGATAGGATAGGATTGAGGATAGGATATGATAGAGGATAGGATAGGATAGATGGTAGGATACGATAGAGGATAAATGATAAATGATAGGATAGGATAGAGGATAGGATAGGATAGCGGATAAGATAGGACAGTGGATAGGAAAGGATAGAGGATAGGATAGGATAGAGGATAGTATAGGATAGAGGATAGGATAGGATGGAGGATAGGATGGGATAGAGGATAGGATAAGATAGAGGATAGGATAGGATAGAGGATAGGATAGAGGATAGGATAGGATGGAGGATAGGATGGGATAGAGGATATGATAAGTTAGAGGATAGAATAGGATAGAGGATAGCGTAGGATAGAGGAATAGGTTAGGATAGAGTATAATATTGGATAGAGGATAGGATCGAATAGAGGATAGGATAGGATAGAGGATAGGATTGGATAGAGGATAGGATAGGATAGATGGTAGGATACGATAGAGGATAGGATACGATATAGGATAGAATAGGATAGAGGATAGGATACGATAGAGGATAGGATTGGATAGAGGATAGGATAGGATGGAGGATAGGATGGGATAGAGGATAGGATAGGATTGAGGATAGGATATGATAAATGATAGGATAGAATGGAGGATAGGATAGGATAGAGGATAGGATAGGATGGAGGATAGGATGGAATAGAGGATAGGATGGAATAGAGGATAGGATGAGATAGAGGACAGGATAGGATAGAGGATAGGATAGGATAGATGGTAGGATACGATAGAGGATAGGATACGATATAGGATAGAATAGGATAGAGGATAGGATAGGATAAAGGATAGGATACAATAGAGGATAGGATTGGATAGAGGATAGGATAGGATGGAGGATAGTATGAGGATGGAGGATAGGATGGGATAGAGGATAGGATAGGATTGAGGATAGGATATGATAGAGGATAGGATAGGATAGAGGATGGGATACGATAGCGGATAGGATGGGTTAGAGGATAGGATAGGATAGATGGTAGGATACGATAGAGGATAAATGATAAAAGATAGGATAGGATAGAGGATAGGATAGGATAGCGGATAGGATAGGACAGTGGATAGGAAAGGATAGAGGATAGGATAGGATAGAGGATAGGATAGGATGGAGGATAGGATAGGATAGAAGATCGGATAGGATAAATGATAGGATAGAATGGAGGATAGGATAGGATAGAGGATAGGATAGGATGGAGGATAGGATAGGATGGAGGATAGGATGGAATAGAGGATAGGATGGAATAGAGGATAGGATGAGATAGAGGATAGGATAGGATAGAGGATAGGATATGATAGAGGATAGGATAGGATAGAGGATGGGATACGATAGCGGATAGGATGGGTTAAAGGATAGGATAGGATAGATGGTAGGATACGATAGAGGATAAATGATAAATGATAGGATAGGATAGAGGATAGGATAGGATAGCGGATAAGATAGGACAGTGGATAGGAAAGGATAGAGGATAGGATAGGATAGAGGATAGTATAGGATAGAGGATAGGATAGGATGGAGGATAGGATGGGATAGAGGATAGGATAAGATAGAGGATAGGATAGGATAGAGGATAGGATAGAGGATAGGATAGGATGGAGGATAGGATGGGATAGAGGATATGATAAGTTAGAGGATAGAATAGGATAGAGGATAGCATAGGATAGAGGAATAGGTTAGGATAGAGTATAATATTGGATAGAGGATAGGATCGAATAGAGGATAGGATCGAATAGAGGATAGGATAGGATAGAGGATAGGATTGGATAGAGGATAGGATAGGATAGATGGTAGGATACGATAGAGGATAGGATACGATATAGGATAGAATAGGATAGAGGATAGGATACGATAGAGGATAGGATTGGATAGAGGATAGGATAGGATGGAGGATAGGATGGGATGGAGGATAGGATGGGATAGAGGATAGGATAGGATTGAGGATAGGATATGATAAATGATAGGATAGAATGGAGGATAGGATAGGATAGAGGATAGGATAGGATGGAGGATAGGATGGAATAGAGGATAGGATGGAATAGAGGATAGGATGAGATAGAGGACAGGATAGGATAGAGGATAGGATATGATAGAGGATAGGATAGGATAGAGGATGGGATACGATAGCGGATAGGATGGGTTAGAGGATAGGATAGGATAGATGGTAGGATACGATAGAGGATAAATGATAAATGATAGGACAGGATAGGGGATAGGATAGGATAGCGGATAGGATAGGACAGTGGATAGGAAAGGATAGAGGATAGGATAGGATAGAGGATAGTATAGGATAGAGGATAGGATAGGATGGAGGATAGGATGGGATAGAGGATAGGATAAGATAGAGGATAGGATAGGATAGAGGATAGGATAGAGGATAGGATAGGATGGAGGATAGGATGGGATAGAGGATATGATAAGTTAGAGGATAGAATAGGATAGAGGATAGCATAGGATAGAGGAATAGGTTAGGATAGAGTATAATATTGGATAGAGGATAGGATCGAATAGAGGATAGGATCGAATAGAGGATAGGATAGGATAGAGGATAGGATTGGATAGAGGATAGGATAGGATAGATGGTAGGATACGATAGAGGATAGGATACGATATAGGATAGAATAGGATAGAGGATAGGATACGATAGAGGATAGGATTGGATAGAGGATAGGATAGGATGGAGGATAGGATGGGATGGAGGATAGGATGGGATAGAGGATAGGATAGGATTGAGGATAGGATATGATAAATGATAGGATAGAATGGAGGATAGGATAGGATAGAGGATAGGATAGGATGGAGGATAGGATGGAATAGAGGATAGGATGGAATAGAGGATAGGATGAGATAGAGGACAGGATAGGATAGAGGATAGGATATGATAGAGGATAGGATAGGATAGAGGATGGGATACGATAGCGGATAGGATGGGTTAGAGGATAGGATAGGATAGATGGTAGGATACGATAGAGGATAAATGATAAATGATAGGACAGGATAGGGGATAGGATAGGATAGCGGATAGGATAGGACAGTGGATAGGAAAGGATAGAGGATAGGATAGGATAGAGGATAGTATAGGATAGAGGATAGGATAGGATGGAGGATAGGATGGGATAGAGGAATAAGATAGGATAGAGTATAGGATTGGATAGAGGATAGGATAGGATAGAGGATAGGATAGGATAGAGGATAGGATGGGATAGAGGATACGATAAGTTAGAGGATAGAGTAGGATAGAGGATAGCATAGGATAGAGGAATAGGTTAGGATAGAGTATAATATTGGATAGAGGATAGGATCGAATAGAGGATAGGATAGGATAGAGGATAGGATGGGATAGAGGATAGGATAGGATAGATGGTAGGATACGATAGAGGATAGGATACGATATAGGATAGAATAGGATGGAGGATAGGATAGGATAAAGGATAGGATACAATAGAGGATAGGATTGGATAGAGGATAGGATAGGATGGAGGATAGTATGAGGATGGAGGATAGGATGGGATAGAGGATAGGATAGGATTGAGGATAGGATATGATAGAGGATAGGATAGGATAGAGGATGGGATACGATAGCGGATAGGATGGGTTAGAGGATAGGATAGGATAGATGGTAGGATACGATAGAGGATAAATGATAAATGATAGGATAGGATAGAGGATAGGATAGGATAGCGGATAGGATAGGACAGTGGATAGGAAATGATAGAGGATAGGATAGGATAGAGGATAGGATAGGATAGAGGATAGGATAGGATAGAGGATCGGATAGGATAAATGATAGGAGTGGATGGAGGATAGGATAGGATAGAGGATAGGATAGGATGGAGGATAGGATGGAATAGAGGATAGGATGGAATAGAGGATAGTATGAGATAGAGGATAGGATAGGATAGAGGATAGGATATGATAGAGGATAGGATATGATAGAGGATAGGATAGGATAGAGGATGGGATACGATAGCGGATAGGATGGGTTAAAGGATAGGATAGGATAGATGGTAGGATACGATAGAGGATAAATGATAAATGATAGGATAGGATAGAGGATAGGATAGGATAGCGGATAGGATAGGACAGTGGATAGGAAAGGATAGAGGATATGATAGGATAGAGGATAGTATAGGATAGAGGATAGGATAGGATGGAGGATAGGATGGGATAGAGGAATAAGATAGGATAGAGTATAGGATTGGATAGAGGATAGGATAGGATAGAGGATAGGATAGGATAGAGGAAAGGATGGGATAGAGGATACGATAATTTAGAGGATAGAATAGGATAGAGGATAGCATAGGATAGAGGAATAGGTTAGAATAGAGTATAATATTGGAAAGAGGATAGGATGAGATAGAGGATAGGATAGGATAGATGGTAGGATACGATAGAGGATAGGATATGATATAGGATAGAATAGGATAGAGGATAGGATAGGATAAAGGATAGGATACAATAGAGGATAGGATTGGATAGAGGATAGGATAGGATGGAGGATAGGAAAGGACAGAGGATAGGATGTGATAGAAGATAGGACAGGATAGATGGTAGGATACGGTAGAGGATAGAATAGGATAGAGGATAGTATACGATAGAGAATAGGATAGGATGGAGGATAGGATGGGGAAGAGTATATGATAAGATAGAAGATAGGATAGGATAGAGGGTAGGATGAGATACAGGATAGCATAAGATAGAGGAATAGGATAGGATAGAGCAGAGGATACGATAGAGGATGGGATAGGATAGAGGATAGGATAGGATAGAGGATAGGATTGGATAGAGGATAGGATACGATAGAGGATGGGATAGGATAGAGGATAGGATTGGATAGATGGTAGGGTACGATAGATAATAGGATACGATAGAGGAGAGTATAGAGGGTAGGAAAGGATAGACGATAGGATAGGATAGAGGCTAGTATAAGATAGAGGATAGGATAGGATGGAGGATAGGATAGGATGGAGGATAGGATGGAATAGAGGGTAGGATGGAATAGAGGATACGATGAGATAGAGGATAGGATAGGATAGAGGATAGGATATGATAGAGGATAGGATAAGATAGGATAGAGGATGGGATACGATAGCGGACAGGATGGGATAGAGGATAGGATAGGATATATGGTAGGATACGATAGAGGATAAATGATAAATGATAGGATAGGATAGAGGATAGGATAGGATAGCGGATAGGATAGGACAGTGGATAGGAAAGGATAGAGGATAGGATATGATAGAGGATAGGATAGGATAGAGGATAGGATATGATAGAGGATAGGATAGGATAGAGGATGGGATACGATAGCGGATAGGATGGGTTAAAGGATAGGATAGGATAGATGGTAGGATACGATAGAGGATAAATGATAAATGATAGGATAGGATAGAGGATAGGATAGGATAGCGGATAAGATAGGACAATGGATAGGAAAGGATAGAGGATAGGATAGGATAGAGGATAGTATAGGATAGAGGATAGGATAGGATGGAGGATAGGATGGGATAGAGGATAGGATAAGATAGAGGATAGGATAGGATAGAGGATAGGATAGAGGATAGGATAGGATGGAGGATAGGATGGGATAGAGGATATGATAAGTTAGAGGATAGAATAGGATAGAGGATAACATAGGATAGAGGAATAGGTTAGGATAGAGTATAATATTGGATAGAGGATAGGATCGAATAGAGGATAGGATAGGATAGAGGATAGGATTGGATAGAGGATAGGATAGGATAGATGGTAGGATACGATAGAGGATAGGATACGATATAGGATAGAATAGGATAGAGGATAGGATACGATAGAGGATAGGATTGGATAGAGGATAGGATAGGATGGAGGATAGGATGGGATGGAGGATAGGATGGGATAGAGGATAGGATAGGATTGAGGATAGGATATGATAAATGATAGGATAGAATGGAGGATAGGATAGGATAGAGGATAGGATAGGATGGAGGATAGGATGGAATAGAGGATAGGATGGAATAGAGGATAGGATGAGATAGAGGACAGGATAGGATAGAGGATAGGATAGGATAGATGGTAGGATACGATAGAGGATAGGATACGATATAGGATAGAATAGGATAGAGGATAGGATAGGATAAAGGATAGGATACAATAGAGGATAGGATTGGATAGAGGATAGGATAGGATGGAGGATAGTATGAGGATGGAGGATAGGATGGGATAGAGGATAGGATAGGATTGAGGATAGGATATGATAGAGGATAGGATAGGATAGAGGATGGGATACGATAGCGGATAGGATGGGTTAGAGGATAGGATAGGATAGATGGTAGGATACGATAGAGGATAAATGATAAATGATAGGATAGGATAGAGGATAGGATAGGATAGCGGATAGGATAGGACAGTGGATAGGAAAGGATAGAGGATAGGATAGGATAAATGATAGGATAGAATGGAGGATAGGATAGGATAGAGGATAGGATAGGATGGAGGATAGGATATGGTAGAGGATAGGATAGGATAGGATAGAGGATGGGATACGATAGCGGACAGGATGGGATAGAGGATAGGATAGGATAAACGATAGGATACGATAGAGGATAGGATTATATAGAGGATAGGATAGGATGGAGGATAGGATGGGATGGAGGATAGGATGGGATAGAGGATAGGATGGGATAGACGATAGGATAGGATAGATGGTAGGATACGATAGAGGATAGGATACGATATAGGATAGAATAGGATAGAGGATAGGATAGGATAAAGGATAGGATACAATAGAGGATAGGATTGGATAGAGGATAGGATAGGATGGAGGATAGTATGAGGATGGAGGATAGGATGGGATAGAGGATAGGATAGGATTGAGGATAGGATATGATAGAGGATAGGATAGGATAGAGGATGGGATACGATAGCGGATAGGATGGGTTAGAGGATAGGATAGGATAGATGGTAGGATACGATAGAGGATAAATGATAAAAGATAGGATAGGATAGAGGATAGGATAGGATAGCGGATAGGATAGGACAGTGGATAGGAAAGGATAGAGGATAGGATAGGATAGAGGATAGGATAGGATGGAGGATAGGATAGGATAGAAGATCGGATAGGATAAATGATAGGATAGAATGGAGGATAGGATAGGATAGAGGATAGGATAGGATGGAGGATAGGATAGGATGGAGGATAGGATGGAATAGAGGATAGGATGGAATAGAGGATAGGATGAGATAGAGGATAGGATAGGATAGAGGATAGGATATGATAGAGGATAGGATAGGATAGAGGATGGGATACGATAGCGAATAGGATGGGTTAAAGGATAGGATAGGATAGATGGTAGGATACGATAGAGGATAAATGATAAATGATAGGATAGGATAGAGGATAGGATAGGATAGCGGATAAGATAGGACAGTGGATAGGAAAGGATAGAGGATAGGATAGGATAGAGGATAGTATAGGATAGAGGATAGCATAGGATGGAGGATAGGATGGGATAGAGGATAGGATAAGATAGAGGATAGGATAGGATAGAGGATAGGATAGAGGATAGGATAGAGGATAGGATAGGATGGAGGATAGGATGGGATAGAGGATATGATAAGTTAGAGGATAGAATAGGATAGAGGATAGCATAGGATAGAGGAATAGGTTAGGATAGAGTATAATATTGGGTAGAGGATAGGATCGAATAGAGGATAGGATAGGATAGAGGATAGGATTGGATAGAGGATAGGATAGGATAGATGGTAGGATACGATAGAGGATAGGATACGATATAGGATAGAATAGGATAGAGGATAGGATACGATAGAGGATAGGATTGGATAGAGGATAGGATAGGATGGAGGATAGGATGGGATGGAGGATAGGGTGGGATAGAGGATAGGATAGGATTGAGGATAGGATATGATAAATGATAGGATAGAATGGAGGATAGGATAGGATAGAGGATAGGATAGGATGGAGGATAGGATGGAATAGAGGATAGGATGGAATAGAGGATAGGATGAGATAGAGGACAGGATAGGATAGAGGATAGGATATGATAGAGGATAGGATAGGATAGAGGATGGGATACGATAGCGGATAGGATGGGTTAAAGGATAGGATAGGATAGATGGTAGGATACGATAGAGGATAAATGATAAATGATAGGATAGGATAGAGGATAGGATAGGATAGCGGATAGGATAGGACAGTGGATAGGAAAGGATAGAGGATAGGATAGGATAGAGGATAGTATAGGATAGAGGATAGGATAGGATGGAGGATAGGATGGGATAGAGGATAGGATAGGATTGAGGATAGGATATGATAGAGGATAGGATAGGATAGAGGATGGGATACGATAGCGGATAGGATGGGTTAGAGGATAGGATAGGATAGATGGTAGGATACGATAGAGGATAAATGATAAATGATAGGATAGGATAGAGGATAGGATAGGATAGCGGATAGGATAGGACAGTGGATAGGAAAGGATAGAGGGTAGGATAGGATAGAGGATAGGATAGGATGGAGGATAGGATAGGATAGAGGATAGGATAGGATGGAGGATAGGATGGAATAGAGGATAGGATGGAATAGAGGATAGGATGAGATAGAGGATAGGATAGGATAGAGGATAGGATATGATAGAGGATAGGATAGGATAGAGGATGGGATACGATAGCGGATAGGATGGGTTAAAGGATAGGATAGGATAGATGGTAGGATACGATAGAGGATAAATGATAAATGATAGGATAGGATAGAGGATAGGATAGGATAGCGGATAGGATAGGACAGTGGATAGGAAAGGATAGAGGATAGGATAGGATAGAGGATAGTATAGGATAGAGGATAGGATAGGATGGAGGATAGGATGGGATAGAGGATAGGATAAGATAGAGGATAGGATAGGATAGAGGATAGGATTGGATAGAGGATAGGATACGATAGAGGATGGGATAGGATAGAGGATAGGATAGGATAGAGGATAGGATAGGATGGAGGATAGGATGGGATAGAGGATATGATAAGTTAGAGGATAGAATAGGATAGAGGATAGCATAGGATAGAGGAATAGGTTAGGATAGAGTATAATATTGGGTAGAGGATAGGATCGAATAGAGGATAGGATAGGATAGAGGATAGGATTGGATAGAGGATAGGATAGATGGTAGGATACGATAGAGGATAGGATACGATATAGGATAGAATAGGATAGAGGATAGGATACGATAGAGGATAGGATTGGATAGAGGATAGGATAGGATGGAGGATAGGATGGGATGGAGGATAGGGTGGGATAGAGGATAGGATAGGATTGAGGATAGGATATGATAAATGATAGGATAGAATGGAGGATAGGATAGGATAGAGGATAGGATAGGATGGAGGATAGGATGGAATAGAGGATAGGATGGAATAGAGGATAGGATGAGATAGAGGACAGGATAGGATAGAGGATAGGATATGATAGAGGATAGGATAGGATAGAGGATGGGATACGATAGCGGATAGGATGGGTTAAAGGATAGGATAGGATAGATGGTAGGATACGATAGAGGATAAATGATAAATGATAGGATAGGATAGAGGATAGGATAGGATAGCGGATAGGATAGGACAGTGGATAGGAAAGGATAGAGGATAGGATAGGATAGAGGATAGTATAGGATAGAGGATAGGATAGGATGGAGGATAGGATGGGATAGAGGATAGGATAGGATTGAGGATAGGATATGATAGAGGATAGGATAGGATAGAGGATGGGATACGATAGCGGATAGGATGGGTTAGAGGATAGGATAGGATAGATGGTAGGATACGATAGAGGATAAATGATAAATGATAGGATAGGATAGAGGATAGGATAGGATAGCGGATAGGATAGGACAGTGGATAGGAAAGGATAGAGGGTAGGATAGGATAGAGGATAGGATAGGATGGAGGATAGGATAGGATAGAAGATCGGATAGGATAAATGATAGGGTAGAATGGAGGATAGGATAGGATAGAGGATAGGATAGGATGGAGGATAGGATGGAATAGAGGATAGGATGGAATAGAGGATAGGATGAGATAGAGGATAGGATAGGATAGAGGATAGGATATGATAGAGGATAGGATAGGATAGAGGATGGGATACGATAGCGGATAGGATGGGTTAAAGGATAGGATAGGATAGATGGTAGGATACGATAGAGGATAAATGATAAATGATAGGATAGGATAGAGGATAGGATAGGATAGCGGATAGGATAGGACAGTGGATAGGAAAGGATAGAGGATAGGATAGGATAGAGGATAGTATAGGATAGAGGATAGGATAGGATGGAGGATAGGATGGGATAGAGGATAGGATAAGATAGAGGATAGGATAGGATAGAGGATAGGATTGGATAGAGGATAGGATACGATAGAGGATGGGATAGGATAGAGGATAGGATAGGATAGAGGATAGGATAGGATGGAGGATAGGATAAGATAGAGGATAGGAAAGGACAGAGGATAGGATGTGATAGAAGATAGGACAGGATAGATGGTAGGATACGGTAGAGGATAGGATAGGATAGAGGATAGGATAGGATAGAGGATAGGATAGGATAGAGGATAGCATAGGATAGAGGAATAAGATAGGATAGAGTATAGGATTGGATAGAGGATAGGATAGGATAGAGGATAGGATAGGATAGAGGATAGGATGGGATAGAGGATAGGATAGGATAGATGGTAGGATACGATAGAGGATACGATAGGATAAATGATAGGATAGCATAGAGGATAGGATAGGATAAAGGATAGGATACAATAGAGGATAGGATTTAATAGAGGATAGGATAGGATGGAGGATAGTATGAGGATGGAGGATAGGATGGGATAGAGGATAGGATAGGATTGAGGATAGGATATGATAGAGTATAGGATAGGATAGAGGATGGGATACGATAGCGGATAGGATGGGTTAGAGGATAGGATAGGATAAATGGTAGGATACGATAGAGGATAAATGATAAATGATAGGATAGGATAGAGGATAGGATAGGATAGCGGATAGGATAGGACAGTGGATAGGAAAGGATAGAGGATAGGATAGGATAGAGGATAGGATACGATAGAGGATAGGATTGGATAGAGGATAGGATAGGATGGAGGATAGGATGGGATGGAGGATAGGATGGGATAGAGGATAGGATAGGATTGAGGATAGGATATGATAGAGGATAGGATTGGATAGAGGATAGGATACGATAGAGGATAGGATAGGATGGAGGATAGGATAAGATAGAGGATAGGATAGGATAGAGGATAGGATAGGATAGAGGATACGATAGGATTGAGGATAGGATAGGATAGAAGATAGGATAGGATTGACTATAGGATAGGATAGAGTATAGGACAGGTTAGAGGATGGGCTAGGGGATTGGATAGGATAGAGGATAGGATACGATAGACCATAGGATAGGATATAGGATAGGATAGGACAGAGGATAGGATATCATAGAGGATAGGATAGGGGATTTGATAGGATAGAGGATAGGATAGGATAGAAGATAGGATAGACGATAGGATGGAGGGTAGGATAGGATAGAGGATAGGATAGGATAGAGGATAGGATAGGATAGAGGATAGAGGATAGGATAGGATACAGGAAAGGATAGGATTGAGGATAGGATTGGATACAGAATAGGATAGGCTAGGGGATTGGATAGGATAGGATAGAGGATAGGCTAGGATAGAGGATAGGATAGAGGATAGGATAGGATAGGATAGAGGATTGGATAGGATAGAGGATAGAATAGGATAGAGGATAGGATAGCATACAGGATAGGATAGGATAGAGAATAGGATAGGATAGATGATAGGATATAATTGAGGATAGGATAGGGGATTGGATAGGATAGAGGATAGGATAGGACAGAGGATAGGATAGGACAGAGGATAGGATAGGACAGAGGATAGGATAGGGGATTTGATAGTATAGAGGATAGGATAGAGGATAGGATAGGATAGAGGATAGGATAGGATATAGGATAGGATAGGATAGAGAATAGGATAGGATAGAGGATAGGATAGGATAGAGTATAGGATAGGATAGAGGATAGGATAGGATAGAGGATTGGATAGGATAGAGGAAAGGATAGGATTGAGGATAGATGATAGGATAGGATAGAGGATTGGATACTATACAGGATAGGATAGGATAGAGGATAGGAAAGGATAGAGGATAGGATAGGGGATGAGGTGGGATAGAGGATATTATAGGGGATGGGCTAGGATAGACGATAGTATAGGATAGAGGAAAGGATAGGATAGATGATAGGATATAATTGAGGATAGGATAGGGGATTGGATAGGATACAGCATAGGATAGGATAAAGAATAGGATAGGATAGAGGATAGAATAGGATAGAGGATAGGATAGGATACAGGATAGGATAGGATAGAGGATAGGATAGGATAGAGGATAGGATAGGATAGAGTATAGGATAGGATAGAGGATAGGATAGGATAGAGAATAGGAACGGATATATGATATTATAGGATAGAGGATAGGATAGTATAGAGGGTAGGATAGGATAGAGGATAGGATACGATAGAGGATAGGATAGCTAATAGGAACGGATAGATGATATTATAGGATAGAGGATAGGATATGATAGAGTATACGGTATTATAGATGGTAGGATTGCATAGAGCATAGGATAGGGGATTTGATAGGATAGAGGATAGGATAGGATAGAGGATCAGATAGGATAGAGGATAGGGTAGGATAGAGGATACGACATGATAGAGGATAGGATAGAGGATAGGATAGAGGATAGGATAGGATAGAGCATAGGATAGGATAGAGGATAGGGTAGGACAGAGGATAGTTTAGGGGATTTTATAGGATAGAGGATAGGATAGGATAGAAGATAGGATAGGATATAGGATAGGATAGGATAGAGGATAGGATAGGATAGAGGATAGGATAGGATAGAGTATAGGATAGGATAGAGGATAGCATAGGATAGAGGATAGGATAGGATAGAGGATAGGATAGGATAGAGGATAGGATAGGATGGAGGAAAGGATAGGATTGAGGATAGATGATAGGATAGGATAGAGGATTGGATAGGATACAGGATAGGATAGGATAGAGAATAGGATAGGGGATTTGATAGGATAGGTGATAGGATAAGATAGAAGATAAGATAGGATAGAGGATAGGATAGGATAGGTGATAGGATAAGATAGAAGATAAGATAGGATAGAGGATAGGATAGGATAGAGGATAGGATAGGTTAGAGGATAGGATAGGATAGAGGATAGGATAGGATAGAGGATAGGATAGGATAGAGGATAGGATAGGACAGAGGATAGGATAGGATAGAGGATAGGATAGGGGATTTGATAGGATAGAGCATAGGATAGGATAGAAGATAGGATAGACGATAGGATAGGATAGAGGATAGGATAGAGGATAGGATAGGACAGGATAGAGGATTGGATAGGATAGAGGAAAGGATAGGATTGAGGATAGATAATAGGATAAGATAGAGGATTGGATAGGATACAGGATATCATAGGATAGAGAATAGGATAGGGGATTTGACAGGATAGGATAGAGGATAGGATAGGATAGAGGATAGGATAGGATAGAAGATATGATAGGATAGGGGATAGGATAGGATAGAGGATAGGATAGGATAGAGGATAGGATAGGATAGAGGATAGGATAGGATAGAGGATAGGATAGGATAGAGATAGGATAGGATAGAGGATAGGATAGGATAGAGGATAGGATAGGATAGAGGATAGGATATGATAGAGTATACGGTATTATAGAGGATAGGATAGAATAGAGGATAGGATAGGATAGAGGATAGGATAGGATAGAGGATTGTATAGGATAGAGGATAGGATAGGATAGAGGATAGGATAGGATAGAGGATAGGATAGGGTAGAGGATAGGATAAACGATAGGATATGATAAACGATAGGATAGGATAGAGGATAGGATAGGACAGAGGATAGGATAGGATAGAGGAGAGGATTTGATAGGATAGAGGATAGGATAGGATAGAAGATAGAATAGGATAGAGGATAGGATAGGATAGACGATAGGATAGGATAGAGGATAGGATAGGATAAAGGATAGGATAGGATAGAGGATAGGATAGGATAGAGGATAGGATAGGATAGAGAATAGGAACGGATATATGATATTATAGGATAGAGGATAGGATAGTATAGAGGGTAGGATAGGATAGAGGATAGGATACGATAGAGGATAGGATAGCTAATAGGAACGGATAGATGATATTATAGGATAGAGGATAGGATATGATAGAGTATACGGTATTATAGATGGTAGGATTGCATAGAGCATAGGATAGGGGATTTGATAGGATAGAGGATAGGATAGGATAGAGGATCAGATAGGATAGAGGATAGGGTAGGATAGAGGATACGACATGATAGAGGATAGGATAGAGGATAGGATAGAGGATAGGATAGGATAGAGCATAGGATAGGATAGAGGATAGGGTAGGACAGAGGATAGTTTAGGGGATTTTATAGGATAGAGGATAGGATAGGATAGAAGATAGGATAGGATATAGGATAGGATAGGATAGAGGATAGGATAGGATAGAGGATAGGATAGGATAGAGTATAGGATAGGATAGAGGATAGCATAGGATAGAGGATAGGATAGGATAGAGGATAGGATAGGATAGAGGATAGGATAGGATGGAGGAAAGGATAGGATTGAGGATAGATGATAGGATAGGATAGAGGATTGGATAGGATACAGGATAGGATAGGATAGAGAATAGGATAGGGGATTTGATAGGATAGGTGATAGGATAAGATAGAAGATAAGATAGGATAGAGGATAGGATAGGATAGGTGATAGGATAAGATAGAAGATAAGATAGGATAGAGGATAGGATAGGATAGAGGATAGGATAGGTTAGAGGATAGGATAGGATAGAGGATAGGATAGGATAGAGGATAGGATAGGATAGAGGATAGGATAGGACAGAGGATAGGATAGGATAGAGGATAGGATAGGGGATTTGATAGGATAGAGCATAGGATAGGATAGAAGATAGGATAGACGATAGGATAGGATAGAGGATAGGATAGAGGATAGGATAGGACAGGATAGAGGATTGGATAGGATAGAGGAAAGGATAGGATTGAGGATAGATAATAGGATAAGATAGAGGATTGGATAGGATACAGGATATCATAGGATAGAGAATAGGATAGGGGATTTGACAGGATAGGATAGAGGATAGGATAGGATAGAGGATAGGATAGGATAGAAGATATGATAGGATAGGGGATAGGATAGGATAGAGGATAGGATAGGATAGAGGATAGGATAGGATAGAGGATAGGATAGGATAGAGGATAGGATAGGATAGAGATAGGATAGGATAGAGGATAGGATAGGATAGAGGATAGGATATAATAGAGGATAGGATAGGATAGAGGATAGGATAGGATAGAGGATAGGATAGGATAGAGGATAGGATAGGATAGAGGATAGGATAGGATAGAGGATAGGATAGGATAGAGGATAGGATAGGATAGAGGATAGGATAAGATAGAGGATAGAGGATACGATAGGATACAGGATAGGATAGGATAGGATAGGATAGGATAGAGGATAGGATAGGATAGAGGATTGTATAGGATAGAGGATAGGATAAGGTAGAGGATAGGATAGGATAGAGGATAGGATAGGATAGAGGATAGGATAGGATAGAGGATAGGATAGGATAGAGGATAGGATAGGATAGAGGATAGGATAGGATAGAGGATAGGATAGGATAGAGGATAGGATAGGATAGAGGATAGGATAGGATAGAGGATAGGATAGGATAGGATAGAGGATAGGATAGGATAGAGGATAGGATAGGATAGAGGATAGAGGATACGATAGGATACAGGATAGGATAGGATAGAGGATAGGATAGGATAGCATAGAGGATAGGATAGGATAGAGGATTGTATAGGATAGAGGATAGGATAGGATAGAGGATAGGATAGGATAGAGGATAGGATAGGATAGAGGATAGGATAGGACAGAGGATAGGATAGGATAGAGGATAGGATAGGGGATTTGATAGGATAGAGGATAGGATAGGATAGAAGATAGGATAGACGATAGGATAGGATAGAGGATAGGATAGGATAGAGGATTGGATAGGATAGAGGAAAGGATAGGATTGAGGATAGATAATAGGATAGGATAGAGGATTGGATACGATACAGGATATCATAGGATAGAGAATAGGATAGGGGATTTGGTAGGATAGGATAGAAGATAGGATAGGATAGAGAATAGGATAGGATAGAGGATAGGATAGGATAGAGGATAGGATAGGATAGAGGATAGGATAGGATAGAGGATAGGATAGGATAGAGAATAGGAACGGATATATGATATTATAGGATAGAGGATAGGATAGTATAGAGGATAGGATAGGATAGAGGATAGGATAGGATAGAGGATAGGATAGAGAATGGGAACGGATAGATGATATTATAGGATAGAGGATAGGATATGATAGAGTATACGGTATTATAGAGGGTAGGATAGGATAGAGCATAGGATAGGGGATTTGATAGGATAGACGATAGGATAGGATAGAGGATCAGATAGGATAGAGGATAGGGTAGGATAGAGGATACGACATGATAGAGGATAGGATAGAGGATAGGATAGGATAGAGGATAGGATAGTATAGAGGATAGGATAGGATAGAGGATAGGGTAGGATAGAGGATAGGATAGGACAGAGGATAGTTTAGGGGATTTGATAGGATAGAGGATAGGATAGGATAGAAGATAGGATAGGATATATGATAGGATAGGATAGAGGATAGGATAGGATAGAGGATAGGATAGGATAGAGTATAGGATAGGACAGAGGATAGGATAGGGGATTTGATAGTATAGAGGATAGGATAGAGGATTGGATAGAGGATAGGATAGAGGATAGGATAGGATAGAAAATAGGATAGGATAGAGGATAGGATAGGATAGAGGATAGGATAGGATAGAGCATATTATAGGATAGAGGATAGGATAGGATAGAGGATTGGATAGGATAGAGGATAGAGGATACGATAGTATACAGGATAGGATAGGATAGAGGATAGGATAGAGGATAGGATAGGATAGAGGATAGGATAGGATAGAGGATAGGATAGGATAGAGGATAGATTAGGATAGAGGATAGGATAGGATAGAGGATAGGATAGGACAGAGGATAGGATAGGATAGAGGATAGGATTTGATAGGATAGAGGATAGGATAGGATAGAAGATAGAATAGGATAGAGGATAGGATAGGATAGACGATAGGATAGGATAGAGGATAGGATAGGATAAAGGATAGGTTAGGATAGAGGATAGGATAGGATAGATGATAGGATAGGATAGAGAATAGGAACGGATATATGATATTATAGGATAGAGGATAGGATAGTATAGAGGGTAGGATAGGATAGAGGATAGGATAGGATAGAGGATAGGATAGCTAATAGGAACGGATAGATGATATTATAGGATAGAGGATAGGATATGATAGAGTATACGGTATTATAGTTGGTAGGATAGCATAGAGCATAGGATAGGGGATTTGATAGGATAGAGGATAGGATAGGATAGAGGATCAGATAGGATAGAGGATAGGGTAGGATAGAGGATACGACATGATAGAGGATAGGATAGAGGATAGGATAGAGGATAGGATAGAGGATAGGATAGGATAGAGGATAGGATAGGATAGAGGATAGGGTAGGACAGAGGATAGTTTAGGGGATTTGATAGGATAGAGGATAGGATAGGATAGAAGATAGGATAGGATATAGGATAGGATAGGATAGAGGATAGGATAGGATAGAGGATAGGATAGGATAGAGTATAGGATAGGATAGAGGATAGCATAGGATAGAGGATAGGATAGGATAGAGGATAGGATAGGATAGAGGATAGGATAGGATGGAGAAAAGGATAGGATTGAGGATAGATGATAGAATAGGATAGAGGATTGGATAGGATACAGGATAGGATAGGATAGAGAATACGATAGGGGATTTGATAGGATAGGTGATAGGATAAGATAGAAGATAAGATAGGATAGAGGATAGGATAGGATAGGTGATAGGATAAGATAGAAGATAAGATAGGATAGAGGATAGGATAGGATAGAGGATAGGATAGGTTAGAGGATAGGATAGGATAGAGGATAGGATAGGATAGAGGATAGGATAGGATAGAGGATAGGATAGGACAGAGGATAGGATAGGATAGAGGATAGGATAGGATAGAGGATAGGATAGGATAGAGGATAGGATAGGATAGAGGATAGGATAGGATAGAGTATAGTATAGGATAGAGGATAGGATAAACGATAGGATAGGATAAACGATAGGATAGGATAGAGGATAGGATAGGACAGAGGATAGGATAGGATAGAGGATAGGATTTGATAGGATAGAGGATAGGATAGGATAGAAGATAGAATAGGATAGAGGATAGGATAGGATAGAGAATAGGAACGGATAGATGATATTATAGGATAGAGGATAGGATAGTATAGAGGATAGGATAGGATAGAGGATAGGATAGCATAGAGGGTAGGATATGATAGAGTATACGGTATTATAGAGGGTAGGATAGGATAGAGCATAGGATAGGGGATTTGATAGGATAGAGGATAGGATAGGATAGAGGATCAGATAGGATAGAGGATAGGGTAGGATAGAGGATACGACATGATAGAGGATAGGATAGAGGATAGGATAGGATAGAGGATAGGATAGGATAGTGGATAGGATAGGATAGAGGATAGGATAGGATAGAGAATAGGAACGGATAGATGATATTATAGGATAGAGGATAGGATATGATAGAGTATACGGTATTATAGAGGATAGGATAGAATAGAGGATAGGATAGGATAGAGGATAGGATAGGATAGAGGATTGTATAGGATAGAGGATAGGATAGGATAGAGGATAGGATAGGATAGAGGATAGGATAGGGTAGAGGATAGGATAAACGATAGGATATGATAAACGATAGGATAGGATAGAGGATAGGATAGGACAGAGGATAGGATAGGATAGAGGAGAGGATTTGATAGGATAGAGGATAGGATAGGATAGAAGATAGAATAGGATAGAGGATAGGATAGGATAGACGATAGGATAGGATAGAGGATAGGATAGGATAAAGGATAGGATAGGATAGAGGATAGGATAGGATAGAGGATAGGATAGGATAGAGAATAGGAACGGATATATGATATTATAGGATAGAGGATAGGATAGTATAGAGGGTAGGATAGGATAGAGGATAGGATACGATAGAGGATAGGATAGCTAATAGGAACGGATAGATGATATTATAGGATAGAGGATAGGATATGATAGAGTATACGGTATTATAGATGGTAGGATTGCATAGAGCATAGGATAGGGGATTTGATAGGATAGAGGATAGGATAGGATAGAGGATCAGATAGGATAGAGGATAGGGTAGGATAGAGGATACGACATGATAGAGGATAGGATAGAGGATAGGATAGAGGATAGGATAGGATAGAGGATAGGATAGGATAGAGGATAGGGTAGGACAGAGGATAGTTTAGGGGATTTTATAGGATAGAGGATAGGATAGGATAGAAGATAGGATAGGATATAGGATAGGATAGGATAGAGGATAGGATAGGATAGAGGATAGGATAGGATAGAGTATAGGATAGGATAGAGGATAGCATAGGATAGAGGATAGGATAGGATAGAGGATAGGATAGGATAGAGGATAGGATAGGATGGAGGAAAGGATAGGATTGAGGATAGATGATAGGATAGAGGATAGGATAGGATAGAGGATAGGATACAATAGAGGATCAGATAGGATAGAGGATAGGGTAGGATAGAGGATACGACATGATAGAGGATAGGATAGAGGATAGGATAGGATAGAGGATAGGATAGGATAGTGGATAGGATAGGATAGAGGATAGGATAGGATAGAGAATAGGAACGGATAGATGATATTATAGGATAGAGGATAGGATATGATAGAGTATACGGTATTATAGAGGATAGGATAGAATAGAGGATAGGATAGGATAGAGGATAGGATAGGATAGAGGATTGTATAGGATAGAGGATAGGATAGGATAGAGGATAGGATAGGATAGAGGATAGGATAGGGTAGAGGATAGGATAAACGATAGGATAGGATAAACGATAGGATAGGATAGAGGATAGGATAGGACAGAGGATAGGATAGGATAGAGGAGAGGATTTGATAGGATAGAGGATAGGATAGGATAGAAGATAGAATAGGATAGAGGATAGGATAGGATAGACGGTAGGATAGGATAGAGGATAGGATAGGATAAAGGATAGGATAGGATAGAGGATAGGATAGGATAGAGGATAGGATAGGATAGAGAATAGGAACGGATATATGATATTATAGGATAGAGGATAGGATAGTATAGAGGGTAGGATAGGATAGAGGATAGGATAGGATAGAGGATAGGATAGCTAATAGGAACGGATAGATGATATTATAGGATAGAGGATAGGATATGATAGAGTATACGGTATTATAGATGGTAGGATAGCATAGAGCATAGGATAGGGGATTTGATAGGATAGAGGATAGGATAGGATAGAGGATCAGATAGGATAGAGGATAGGGTAGGATAGAGGATACGACATGATAGAGGATAGGATAGAGGATAGGATAGAGGATAGGATAGGATAGAGGATAGGATAGGATAGAGGATAGGGTAGGACAGAGGATAGTTTAGGGGATTTGATAGGATAGAGGATAGGATAGGATAGAAGATAGGATAGGATATAGGATAGGATAGGATAGAGGATAGGATAGGATAGAGGATAGGATAGGATAGAGTATAGGATAGGATAGAGGATAGCATAGGATAGAGGATAGGATAGGATAGAGGATAGGATAGGATAGAGGATAGGATAGGATGGAGGAAAGGATAGGATTGAGGATAGATGATAGGATAGGATAGAGGATTGGATAGGATACAGGATTGGATAGGATAGAGAATAGGATAGGGGATTTGATAGGATAGGTGATAGGATAAGATAGAAGATAAGATAGGATAGAGGATAGGATAGGATAGGTGATAGGATAGGATAGAGGATAGGATAGGATAGAGGATAGGATAGGATAGAGGATAGGATAGGACAGAGGATAGGATAGGATAGAGGATAGGATAGGGGATTTGATAGGATAGAGCATAGGATAGGATAGAAGATAGGATAGACGATAGGATAGGATAGAGGATAGGATAGAGGATAGGATAGGACAGGATAGAGGATTGGATAGGATAGAGGAAAGGATAGGATAGAGGATAGGATAGGATAGAGGATAGGATAGGATAGAGGATAGGATAGGATAGAGGATAGGATAGGATAGAGGATAGGATAGGACAGAGGATAGGATAGGATAGAGGATAGGATAGGATAGAGGATAGGATAGGATAGAGGATAGGATAGGATAGAGGATAGGATAGGATAGAGATAGGATAGGATAGAGGATAGGATAGGATAGAGGATAGGATATAATAGAGGATAGGATAGGATAGAGGATAGGATAGGATAGAGGATAGGATAGGATAGAGGATAGGATAGGATAGAGGATAGGATAGGATAGAGGATAGGATAGGATAGAGGATAGGATAAGATAGAGGATAGAGGATACGATAGGATACAGGATAGGATAGAATAGGATAGGATAGGATAGAGGATAGGATAGGATAGAGGATTGTATAGGATAGAGGATAGGATAAGGTAGAGGATAGGATAGGATAGAGGATAGGATAGGATAGAGGATAGGATAGGATAGAGGATAGGATAGGATAGAGGATAGGATAGGATAGAGGATAGGATAGGATAGAGGATAGGATAGGATAGAGGATAGGATAGGATAGAGGATAGGATAGGACAGAGGATAGGATAGGATAGAGGATAGGATAGGATAGAGGATAGGATAGGATAGAGGATAGGATAGGATAGAGGATAGGATAGGATAGAGGATAGGATAGGACAGAGGATAGGGTAGGACAGAGGATAGGATAGGGGATTTGATAGTATAGAGGATAGGATAGAGGATAGGATAGGATAGGATAGAGGATTGGATAGGATAGAGGAAAGGATAGGATTGAGGATAGATGATAGGATAGGATAGAGGATAGGATAGGATAGAGGATAGGATAGGATATAGGATAGGATAGGATAGAGGATAGGATAGGATAGAGGATAGGATAGGATAGAGGATAGGATAGGATAGAGGATAGGATAGGATAGAGGATAGGATAGGATAGAGGATAGGGTAGGATAGAGGATAGGATAGGACAGAGGATAGAATAGAGGATAGGATAGGATAGAGGATAGGATAGGATAGAGGATAGGGTAGGATATAGGATAGGATAGGATAGAGGATAGGATAGGATAGAGGATAGGATAGGATAGAGGATATTATAGGATAGAGGATAGGATAGGATAGAGGATAGGATAGGGGATTTGATAGGATAGAGGATAGCATAGGATAGAAGATAGGATAGGATATAGGATAGCATAGGATAGAGGATAGGATAGGATAGAGGATAGGATAAACGATAGGAAAGGATAGAGGATAGGATACGACAGAGGATAGGATAGGATAAAGGATTGGTTAGGATAGAGGATAGGATAGGATAGAGGATAGGATAGGACAGAGGATAGGGTAGGACAGAGGATAGGATAGGGGATTTGATAGTATAGAGGATAGGATAGAGGATAGGATAGGATAGGATAGAGGATTGGATAGGATAGAGGAAAGGATAGGATTGAGGATAGATGATAGGATAGGATAGAGGATAGGATAGGATAGGATAGAGGATTGGATAGGATAGAGGAAAGGATAGGATTGAGGATAGATGATAGGATAGGATAGAGGATAGGATAGGATAGAGGATAGGATAGGATATAGGATAGGATAGGATAGAGGATAGGATAGGATAGAGGATAGGATAGGATAGAGGATAGGATAGGATAGAGGATAGGATAGGATAGAGGATAGGATAGGATAGAGGATAGGGTAGGATAGAGGATAGGATAGGACAGAGGATAGGATAGGACAGAGGATAGGATAGGATAGAGGATAGGATAGGATAGAGGATAGGATAGGATAGAGGATAGGATAGGATAGAGGATAGGATAGGACAGAGGATAGGGTAGGACAGAGGATAGGATAGGGGATTTGATAGTATAGAGGATAGGATAGAGGATAGGATAGGATAGGATAGAGGATTGGATAGGATAGAGGAAAGGATAGGATTGAGGATAGATGATAGGATAGGATAGAGGATAGGATAGGATAGAGGATAGGATAGGATATAGGATAGGATAGGATAGAGGATAGGATAGGATAGAGGATAGGATAGGATAGAGGATAGGATAGGATAGAGGATAGGATAGGATAGAGGATAGGATAGGATAGAGGATAGGATAGGATAGAGGATAGTTTAGGGGATTTGATAGGATAGAGGATAGGATAGGATAGAGGATAGGATAGGATAGAGTATAGGATAGGATAGAGGATAGCATAGGATAGAGGATAGGATAGGATAGAGGATAGGATAGGATAGAGAATAGGATAGGATGGAGGAAAGGATAGGATTGAGGATAGATGATAGGATAGGATAGAGGATTGGATAGGATACAGGATAGGATAGGATAGAGAATAGGATAGGGGATTTGATAGGATAGGTGATAGGATAAGATAGAATATAAGATAGGATAGAGGATAGGATAGGATAGGTGATAGGATAAGATAGAAGATAAGATAGGATAGAGGATAGGATAGGATAGAGGATAGGATAGGTTAGAGGATAGGATAGGATAGAGGATAGGATAGGATAGAGGATAGGATAGGATAGAGGATAGGATAGGACAGAGGATAGGATAGGATAGAGGATAGGATAGGGGATTTGATAGGATAGAGCATAGGATAGGATAGAAGATAGGATAGACGATAGGATAGGATAGAGGATAGGATAGAGGATAGGATAGGACAGGATAGAGGATTGGATAGGATAGAGGAAAGGATAGGATTGAGGATAGATAATAGGATAAGATAGAGGATTGGATAGGATACAGGATATCATAGGATAGAGAATAGGATAGGGGATTTGACAGGATAGGATAGAGGATAGGATAGGATAGAGGATAGGATAGGATAGAAGATATGATAGGATAGGGGATAGGATAGGATAGAGGATAGGATAGGATAGAGGATAGGATAGGATAGAGGATAGGATAGGATAGAGGATAGGATAGGATAGAGATAGGATAGGATAGAGGATAGGATAGGATAGAGGATAGGATAGGACAGAGGATAGGGTAGGACAGAGGATAGGATAGGGGATTTGATAGTATAGAGGATAGGATAGAGGATAGGATAGGATAGGATAGAGGATTGGATAGGATAGAGGAAAGGATAGGATTGAGGATAGATGATAGGATAGGATAGAGGATAGGATAGGATAGAGGATAGGATAGGATATAGGATAGGATAGGATAGAGGATAGGATAGGATAGAGGATAGGATAGGATAGAGGATAGGATAGGATAGAGGATAGGATAGGATAGAGGATAGGATAGGATAGAGGATAGGGTAGGATAGAGGATAGGATAGGACAGAGGATAGAATAGAGGATAGGATAGGATAGAGGATAGGATAGGATAGAGGATAGGGTAGGATATAGGATAGGATAGGATAGAGGATAGGATAGGATAGAGGATAGGATAGGATAGAGGATATTATAGGATAGAGGATAGGATAGGATAGAGGATAGGATAGGGGATTTGATAGGATAGAGGATAGCATAGGATAGAAGATAGGATAGGATATAGGATAGCATAGGATAGAGGATAGGATAGGATAGAGGATAGGATAAACGATAGGAAAGGATAGAGGATAGGATACGACAGAGGATAGGATAGGATAAAGGATTGGTTAGGATAGAGGATAGGATAGGATAGAGGATAGGATAGGACAGAGGATAGGGTAGGACAGAGGATAGGATAGGGGATTTGATAGTATAGAGGATAGGATAGAGGATAGGATAGGATAGGATAGAGGATTGGATAGGATAGAGGAAAGGATAGGATTGAGGATAGATGATAGGATAGGATAGAGGATAGGATAGGATAGGATAGAGGATTGGATAGGATAGAGGAAAGGATAGGATTGAGGATAGATGATAGGATAGGATAGAGGATAGGATAGGATAGAGGATAGGATAGGATATAGGATAGGATAGGATAGAGGATAGGATAGGATAGAGGATAGGATAGGATAGAGGATAGGATAGGATAGAGGATAGGATAGGATAGAGGATAGGATAGGATAGAGGATAGGGTAGGATAGAGGATAGGATAGGACAGAGGATAGGATAGGACAGAGGATAGGATAGGATAGAGGATAGGATAGGATAGAGGATAGGATAGGATAGAGGATAGGATAGGACAGAGGATAGGGTAGGACAGAGGATAGGATAGGGGATTTGATAGTATAGAGGATAGGATAGAGGATAGGATAGGATAGGATAGAGGATTGGATAGGATAGAGGAAAGGATAGGATTGAGGATAGATGATAGGATAGGATAGAGGATAGGATAGGATAGAGGATAGGATAGGATATAGGATAGGATAGGATAGAGGATAGGATAGGATAGAGGATAGGATAGGATAGAGGATAGGATAGGATAGAGGATAGGATAGGATAGAGGATAGGATAGGATAGAGGATAGGATAGGATAGAGGATAGTTTAGGGGATTTGATAGGATAGAGGATAGGATAGGATAGAAGATAGGATAGGATATAGGATAGGATAGGATAGAGGATAGGATAGGATAGAGGATAGGATAGGATAGAGTATAGGATAGGATAGAGGATAGCATAGGATAGAGGATAGGATAGGATAGAGGATAGGATAGGATAGAGAATAGGATAGGATGGAGGAAAGGATAGGATTGAGGATAGATGATAGGATAGGATAGAGGATTGGATAGGATACAGGATAGGATAGGATAGAGAATAGGATAGGGGATTTGATAGGATAGGTGATAGGATAAGATAGAAGATAAGATAGGATAGAGGATAGGATAGGATAGGTGATAGGATAAGATAGAAGATAAGATAGGATAGAGGATAGGATAGGATAGAGGATAGGATAGGTTAGAGGATAGGATAGGATAGAGGATAGGATAGGATAGAGGATAGGATAGGATAGAGGATAGGATAGGACAGAGGATAGGATAGGATAGAGGATAGGATAGGGGATTTGATAGGATAGAGCATAGGATAGGATAGAAGATAGGATAGACGATAGGATAGGATAGAGGATAGGATAGAGGATAGGATAGGACAGGATAGAGGATTGGATAGGATAGAGGAAAGGATAGGATTGAGGATAGATAATAGGATAAGATAGAGGATTGGATAGGATACAGGATATCATAGGATAGAGAATAGGATAGGGGATTTGACAGGATAGGATAGAGGATAGGATAGGATAGAGGATAGGATAGGATAGAAGATATGATAGGATAGGGGATAGGATAGGATAGAGGATAGGATAGGATAGAGGATAGGATAGGATAGAGGATAGGATAGGATAGAGGATAGGATAGGATAGAGATAGGATAGGATAGAGGATAGGATAGGATAGAGGATAGGATATAATAGAGGATAGGATAGGATAGAGGATAGGATAGGATAGAGGATAGGATAGGATAGAGGATAGGATAGGATAGAGGATAGGATAGGATAGAGGATAGGATAGGATAGAGGATAGGATAAGATAGAGGATAGAGGATACGATAGGATACAGGATAGGATAGGATAGGATAGGATAGGATAGAGGATAGGATAGGATAGAGGATTGTATAGGATAGAGGATAGGATAAGGTAGAGGATAGGATAGGATAGAGGATAGGATAGGATAGAGGATAGGATAGGATAGAGGATAGGATAGGATAGAGGATAGGATAGGATAGAGGATAGGATAGGATAGAGGATAGGATAGGATAGAGGATAGGATAGGATAGAGGATAGGATAGGATAGAGGATAGGATAGGATAGAGGATAGGATAGGATAGAGGATAGGATAGGATAGAGGATAGGATAGGATAGAGGATAGGATAGGATAGAGAATAGGATAGGATGGAGGAAAGGATAGGATTGAGGATAGATGATAGGATAGGATAGAGGATTGGATAGGATACAGGATAGGATAGGATAGAGAATAGGATAGGGGATTTGATAGGATAGGTGATAGGATAAGATAGAAGATAAGATAGGATAGAGGATAGGATAGGATAGGTGATAGGATAAGATAGAAGATAAGATAGGATAGAGGATAGGATAGGATAGAGGATAGGATAGGTTAGAGGATAGGATAGGATAGAGGATAGGATAGGATAGAGGATAGGATAGGATAGAGGATAGGATAGGACAGAGGATAGGATAGGATAGAGGATAGGATAGGGGATTTGATAGGATAGAGCATAGGATAGGATAGAAGATAGGATAGACGATAGGAAAGGATAGAGGATAGGATAGAGGATAGGATAGGACAGGATAGAGGATTGGATAGGATAGAGGAAAGGATAGGATTGAGGATAGATAATAGGATAAGATAGAGGATTGGATAGGATACAGGATATCATAGGATAGAGAATAGGATAGGGGATTTGACAGGATAGGATAGAGGATAGGATAGGATAGAGGATAGGATAGGATAGAAGATATGATAGGATAGGGGATAGGATAGGATAGAGGATAGGATAGGATAGAGGATAGGATAGGATAGAGGATAGGATAGGATAGAGGATAGGATAGGATAGAGATAGGATAGGATAGAGGATAGGATAGGATAGAGGATAGGATATAATAGAGGATAGGATAGGATAGAGGATAGGATAGGATAGAGGATAGGATAGGATAGAGGATAGGATAGGATAGAGGATAGGATAGGATAGAGGATAGGATAGGATAGAGGATAGGATAAGATAGAGGATAGAGGATACGATAGGATACAGGATAGGATAGGATAGGATAGGATAGGATAGAGGATAGGATAGGATAGAGGATTGTATAGGATAGAGGATAGGATAAGGTAGAGGATAGGATAGGATAGAGGATAGGATAGGATAGAGGATAGGATAGGATAGAGGATAGGATAGGATAGAGGATAGGATAGGATAGAGGATAGGATAGGATAGAGGATAGGATAGGATAGAGGATAGGATAGGATAGAGGATAGGATAGGATAGAGGATAGGATAGGATAGAGGATAGGATAGGATAGAGGATAGGATAGGATAGAGGATAGGATAGGATAGAGGATAGGATAGGATAGAGGATAGAGGATACGATAGGATACAGGATAGGATAGGATAGAGGATAGGATAGGATAGCATAGAGGATAGGATAGGATAGAGGATTGTATAGGATAGAGGATAGGATAGGATAGAGGATAGGATAGGATAGAGGATAGGATAGGATAGAGGATAGGATAGGACAGAGGATAGGATAGGATAGAGGATAGGATAGGGGATTTGATAGGATAGAGGATTGGATAGGATAGAAGATAGGATAGACGATAGGATAGGATAGAGGATAGGATAGGATAGAGGATTGGATAGGATAGAGGAAAGGATAGGATTGAGGATAGATAATAGGATAGGATAGAGGATTGGATACGATACAGGATATCATAGGATAGAGAATAGGATAGGGGATTTGGTAGGATAGGATAGAAGATAGGATAGGATAGAGAATAGGATAGGATAGAGGATAGGATAGGATAGAGGATAGGATAGGATAGAGGATAGGATAGGATAGAGGATAGGATAGGATAGAGAATAGGAACGGATATATGATATTATAGGATAGAGGATAGGATAGTATAGAGGATAGGATAGGATAGAGGATAGGATAGGATAGAGGATAGGATAGAGAATGGGAACGGATAGATGATATTATAGGATAGAGGATAGGATATGATAGAGTATACGGTATTATAGAGGGTAGGATAGGATAGAGCATAGGATAGGGGATTTGATAGGATAGACGATAGGATAGGATAGAGGATCAGATAGGATAGAGGATAGGGTAGGATAGAGGATACGACATGATAGAGGATAGGATAGAGGATAGGATAGGATAGAGGATAGGATAGTATAGAGGATAGGATAGGATAGAGGATAGGGTAGGATAGAGGATAGGATAGGACAGAGGATAGTTTAGGGGATTTGATAGGATAGAGGATAGGATAGGATAGAAGATAGGATAGGATATATGATAGGATAGGATAGAGGATAGGATAGGATAGAGGATAGGATAGGATAGAGTATAGGATAGGACAGAGGATAGGATAGGGGATTTGATAGTATAGAGGATAGGATAGAGGATTGGATAGAGGATAGGATAGAGGATAGGATAGGATAGAAAATAGGATAGGATAGAGGATAGGATAGGATAGAGGATAGGATAGGATAGAGCATATTATAGGATAGAGGATAGGATAGGATAGAGGATTGGATAGGATAGAGGATAGAGGATACGATAGTATACAGGATAGGATAGGATAGAGGATAGGATAGAGGATAGGATAGGATAGAGGATAGGATAGGATAGAGGATAGGATAGGATAGAGGATAGATTAGGATAGAGGATAGGATAGGATAGAGGATAGGATAGGACAGAGGATAGGATAGGATAGAGGATAGGATTTGATAGGATAGAGGATAGGATAGGATAGAAGATAGAATAGGATAGAGGATAGGATAGGATAGACGATAGGATAGGATAGAGGATAGGATAGGATAAAGGATAGGTTAGGATAGAGGATAGGATAGGATAGATGATAGGGTAGGATAGAGAATAGGAACGGATATATGATATTATAGGATAGAGGATAGGATAGTATAGAGGGTAGGATAGGATAGAGGATAGGATAGGATAGAGGATAGGATAGCTAATAGGAACGGATAGATGATATTATAGGATAGAGGATAGGATATGATACAGTATACGATATTATAGAGGGTATGATAGGATAGAGCATAGGATAGGGGATTGGATAGGATAGGATAGAGGATAGGCTAGGATAGAGGATAGGATAGAGGATAGGATAGGATAGAGGACAGGATAGGATAGAGGATAGGATAGGATAGAGGATTGGATAGGATAGAGGATAGGATAGGATAGAGGATAGGATAGGATAGAGGATAGAATTGAGGATAGGATAGGATAGAGGATTGGATAGGATAGAGGATTGGATAGGATACAGGTAGGATAGGATAGAGGATAGGATAGAGAATAGGTTAGGATAGAGAATTGGAACGGATAGATGATATTATAGGATAGGGGATAGGATATCATAGAGTATACGATATTATAGAGGGTATGATAGGATAGAGCATAGGATAGGGGATTGGATAGGATAGGATAGAGGATAGGCTAGGATAGAGGATAGGATAGAGGATAGGATAGGATAGAGGACAGGATAGGATAGAGGATAGGATAGGATAGAGGATTGGATAGGATAGAGGATAGGATAGGATAGAGGATAGGATAGGATAGAGGATAGAATTGAGGATAGGATAGGATAGAGGATTGGATAGGATAGAGGATTGGATAGGATAGAGGATTGGATAGGATACAGGTAGGATAGGATAGAGGATAGGATAGGGGATTTGATAGGATAGAGGATAGGATAGGATAGAGGATAGGATAGGATAGAGGATAGGATAGGATAGAGGATAGGATAGGATAGGGGATTTGATAGGATAGAGGATAGGATAGGATAGAGGATAGGATAGGATAGAGGATAGGATAGGATAGAGGATAGGGTAGGACAGAGGATAGTTTAGGGGATTTGATAGGATAGAGGATAGGATAGGATAGAGGATAGGATAGGATAGAGTATAGGATAGGATAGAGGATAGCATAGGATAGAGGATAGGATAGGATAGAGGATAGGATAGGATAGAGGATAGGATAGGATGGAGAAAAGGATAGGATTGAGGATAGATGATAGAATAGGATAGAGGATTGGATAGGATACAGGATAGGATAGGATAGAGAATACGATAGGGGATTTGATAGGATAGGTGATAGGATAAGATAGAAGATAAGATAGGATAGAGGATAGGATAGGATAGGTGATAGGATAAGATAGAAGATAAGATAGGATAGAGGATAGGATAGGATAGAGGATAGGATAGGTTAGAGGATAGGATAGGATAGAGGATAGGATAGGATAGAGGATAGGATAGGATAGAGGATAGGATAGGACAGAGGATAGGATAGGATAGAGGATAGGATAGGGGATTTGATAGGATAGAGCATAGGATAGGATAGAAGATAGGATAGACGATAGGATAGGATAGAGGATAGGATAGAGGATAGGATAGGATAGGATAGAGGATTGGATAGGATAGAGGAAAGGATAGGATTGAGGATAGATAATAGGATAAGATAGAGGATTGGATAGGATACAGGATATCATAGGATAGAGAATAGGATAGGGGATTTGACAGGATAGGATAGAGGATAGGATAGGATAGAGGATAGGATAGGATAGAGGATAGGATAGAATTGAGGATAGGATAGGATAGAGGATAGGATAGATAATAGGTTAGGATAGAGAATTGGAACGGATAGATGATATTATAGGATTGGGGATAGGATATCATAGAGTATACGATATTATAGAGGGTATGATAGGATAGAGCATAGGATAGGGGATTTGATAGGATAGGATAGAGGATAGGCTAGGATAGAGGATAGGATAGAGGATAGGATAGGATAGAGGACAGGATAGGATAGAGGATAGGATAGGATAGAGGATTGGATAGGATACAGGAAAGGATAGGATTGAGGATAGATGATAGGATAGGATAGAGGATTGGATAGGATACAGGATAGGATATGATAGATGATAGGATAGGGGATTTGATAGGATAGAGGATAGGATAGGATAGAGGATAGGATAGGATAGAGGATAGGATAGGATAGAGGATAGGATAGGACAGAGGATAGGATAGGATAGAGGATAGGATAGGATAGAGGATAGGATATGATAGAGGATATGATAGGATAGAGGATAGGATAGAAGATAGGATAGGATAGAAGATAGGCTAGGATAGAGGATAGGATAGAGGATTGGATAGGAGAGAGGACAGGATAGGATAGAGGATTGGATAGGATACAGGATAGGATAGGATAGAGGATAGGATGGGGGATTTGATAGGATAGAGGATAGGATAGGATAGAAGATAGGATAGGATAGTGGATAGGATAGGATAGAGGATAGGATAGAGAATAGGTTAGGATAGTGAATTGGAACGGATAGATGATATTATAGGATAGGGGATAGGATATCATAGAGTATACGATATTATAGAGGGTATGATAGGATAGAGCATAGGATAGGGGATTGGATAGGATAGGATAGAGGATAGGCTAGGATAGAGGATAGGATAGAGGATAGGATAGGATAGAGGACAGGATAGGATAGAGGATAGGATAGGATAGAGGATTGGATAGGATAGAGGATAGGATAGGATAGAGGATAGGATAGGATAGAGGATAGAATTGAGGATAGGATAGGATAGAGGATTGGATAGGATAGAGGATTGGATAGGATACAGGTAGGATAGGATAGAGGATAGGATAGAGAATAGGTTAGGATAGAGAATTGGAACGGATAGATGATATTATAGGATAGGGGATAGGATATCATAGAGTATAAGATATTATAGAGGGTATGATAGGATAGAGCATAGGATAGGGGATTGGATAGGATAGGATAGAGGATAGGCTAGGATAGAGGATAGGATAGAGGATAGGATAGGATAGAGGACAGGATAGGATAGAGGATAGGATAGGATAGAGGATTGGATAGGATAGAGGATAGGATAGGATAGAGGATAGGATAGGATAGAGGATAGAATTGAGGATAGGATAGGATAGAGGATTGGATAGGATAGAGGATTGGATAGGATACAGGTAGGATAGGATAGAGGATAGGATAGGGGATTTGATAGGATAGAGGATAGGATAGGATAGAGGATAGGATAGGATAGAGGATAGGATAGGATAGAGGATAGGATAGGATAGGGGATTTGATAGGATAGAGGATAGGATAGGATAGAGGATAGGATAGGATAGAGGATAGGATAGGGGATTTGATAGGATAGAGGATGGGATAGGATACAGGAAAGGATAGGATTGAGGATAGAGGATAGGATAGGATAGAGGATAGGATAGGATAGAGGATAGGCTAGGATAGTGGATAGGATAGGATAGAGGACAGACTAGGATAGAGGATAGGATAGGCTAGGATAGAGGATAGGAAAGAGGATAGGATAGGATAGAGGACAGGATAGGATAGAGGATAGGATAGGATAGAGGATTGGATAGGATAGAGGATAGGATAGGATAGAGGATAGGATAGGATAGAGGATAGAATTGAGGATAGGATAGGATAGAGGATTGGATAGGATAGAGGATTGGATAGGATACAGGTAGGATAGGATAGAGGATGGGATAGGGGATTTGATAGGATAGAGGATAGGATAGGATAGAAGATAGGATAGGATAGAGGATAGGATAGGATAGAGGATAGGATAGAGAATAGGTTAGGATAGAGAATTGGAACGGATAGATGATATTATAGGATAGGGGATAGGATATCATAGAGTATACGATATTATAGAGGGTATGATAGGATAGAGCATAGGATAGGGGATTGGATAGGATAGGATAGAGGATAGGCTAGGATAGAGGATAGGATAGAGGATAGGATAGGATAGAGGACAGGATAGGACAGAGGATAGGATAGGATAGAGGATTGGATAGGATAGAGGATAGGATAGGATAGAGGATAGGATAGGATAGAGGATAGAATTGAGGATAGGATAGGATAGAGGATTGGATAGGATAGAGGATTGGATAGGATACAGGTAGGATAGGATAGAGGATAGGATAGGGGATTTGATAGGATAGAGGATAGGATAGGATAGAGGATAGGATGGGATAGAGGATAGGATAGGATAGAGGATAGGATAGGATAGGGGATTTGATAGGATAGAGGATAGGATAGGTTAGAGGATAGGATAGGATAGAGGATAGGATAGGGGATTTGATAGGATAGAGGATGGGATAGGATACAGGAAAGGATAGGATTGAGGATAGAGGATAGGATAGGATAGAGGATAGGATAGGATAGAGGATAGGATAGGATAGTGGATAGGATAGGATAGAGGATAGAATAGGATAGAGGATAGGATAGGATAGAGGATAGGATAGGATAGAGGATAGGATAGGATAGAGGATAGGATGGGATAGAGGATAGGATAGGATAGAGGATAGGATAGGATAGAGGATAGGATAGGATAGAGGATAGGATAGGACAGAGGATAGGATAGGATAGAGGATAGGATAGAGGATAGGATAGGATAGAGGATTGGATAGGATACAGGAAAGGATAGGATTGAGGATAGATGATAGGATAGGATAGAGGATTGGATAGGATACAGGATAGGATATGATAGAGGATAGGATAGGGGATTTGATAGGATAGAGGATAGGATAGGATAGAGGATAGGATAGGATAGAGGATAGGATAGGACAGAGGATAGGATAGGATAGAGGATAGGATAGGACAGAGGATAGGATAGGATAGAGGATAGGATAGAGGATAGGATAGGATAAAGGATAGGATATGATAGAGGATATGATAGGATAGAGGATAGGATAGGATAGAAGATAGGATAGGATAGAATATAGGCTAGGATAGAGGATAGGATAGAGGATAGGATAGGATAGAGGACAGGATAGGATAGAGGATTGGATAGGATACAGGATAGGATAGGATAGAGGATAGGATAGGATAGAGGATAGGATAGGATAGGATAGAGGATATAATAGGACAGAGGATAGGATACGGGATTTGATAGGATAGAGGATAGGATAGGATAGAAGATGGGATAGGATAGATTATAGGATAGGATAGAGGATAGGATAGGACAGAGGATAGGATAGGATAGACGATAGGATAGAGAATAGGTTAGGATAGAGAATTGGAACGGATAGATGATATTATAGGATAGGGGATAGGATATCATAGAGTATACGATATTATAGAGGGTATGATAGGATAGAGCATAGGATAGGGGATTGGATAGGATAGGATAGAGGATAGGCTAGGATAGAGGATAGGGTAGAGGATAGGATAGGATAGAGGACAGGATAGGAGAGAAGATAGGATAGGATACAAGATAGGATAGGAGAGAAGATAGGATAGGATACAAGATAGGATAGGATAGAATATAGGCTAGGATAGAGGATAGGATAGAGGATAGGATAGGACAGAGGACAGGATAGGATAGAGGATTGGATAGGATACAGGATAGGATAGGATAGAGGATAGGATAGGGGATTCGATAGGATAGAGGATAGGAATAGGATAGAGGATAGGATAGGATAGAGGATAGGATAGAGAATAGGTTAGGATAGAGAATTGGAACGGATAGATGATATTATAGGATAGGGTATAGGATATCATAGAGTATGCGATATTATAGAGGGTATGATAGGATAGAGCATAGGATAGGGGATTGGATAGGATAGGATAGAGGATAGGCTAGGATAGAGGATAGGATAGAGGATAGGATAGGATAGAGGACAGGATAGGATAGAGGATAGGATAGGATAGAGGATTGGATAGGATACAGGAAAGGATAGGATAGAGGATATTATAGGATAGAGGATAGAGGATAGGATAGGATAGAGGATAGGATAGGATAGAGGATAGGATAGGATAGAGGATAGGATAGGATAGAGGATAGGATAGGATAGAGGATAGAATTGAGGATAGGATAGGATAGAGGATTGGATAGGATAGAGGATTGGATAGGATACAGGTAGGATAGGATAGAGGATAGGATAGGGGATTTGATAGGATAGAGGATAGGATAGGATAGAGGATAGGATGGGATAGAGGATAGGATAGGATAGAGGATAGGATAGGATAGGGGATTTGATAGGATAGAGGATAGGATAGGATAGAGGATAGGATAGGATAGAGGATAGGATAGGGGATTTGATAGGATAGAGGATGGGATAGGATACAGGAAAGGATAGGATTGAGGATAGAGGATAGGATAGGATAGAGGATAGGATAGGATAGAGGATAGGATAGGATAGTGGATAGGATAGGATAGAGGATAGAATAGGATAGAGGATAGGATAGGATAGAGGATAGGATAGGATAGAGGATAGGATAGGATAGAGGATAGGATGGGATAGAGGATAGGATAGGATAGAGGATAGGATAGGATAGAGGATAGGATAGGATAGAGGATAGGATAGGACAGAGGATAGGATAGGATAGAGGATAGGATAGAGGATAGGATAGGATAGAGGATTGGATAGGATACAGGAAAGGATAGGATTGAGGATAGATGATAGGATAGGATAGAGGATTGGATAGGATACAGGATAGGATATGATAGAGGATAGGATAGGGGATTTGATAGGATAGAGGATAGGATAGGATAGAGGATAGGATAGGATAGAGGATAGGATAGGACAGAGGATAGGATAGGATAGAGGATAGGATAGGACAGAGGATAGGATAGGATAGAGGATAGGATAGAGGATAGGATAGGATAAAGGATAGGATATGATAGAGGATATGATAGGATAGAGGATAGGATAGGATAGAAGATAGGATAGGATAGAATATAGGCTAGGATAGAGGATAGGATAGAGGATAGGATAGGATAGAGGACAGGATAGGATAGAGGATTGGATAGGATACAGGATAGGATAGGATAGAGGATAGGATAGGATAGAGGATAGGATAGGATAGGATAGAGGATAGGATAGGGCAGAGGATAGGATACGGGATTTGATAGGATAGAGGATAGGATAGGATAGAAGATGGGATAGGATAGATTATAGGATAGGATAGAGGATAGGATAGGACAGAGGATAGGATAGGATAGACGATAGGATAGAGAATAGGTTAGGATAGAGAATTGGAACGGATAGATGATATTATAGGATAGGGGATAGGATATCATAGAGTATACGATATTATAGAGGGTATGATAGGATAGAGCATAGGATAGGGGATTGGATAGGATAGGATAGAGGATAGGCTAGGATAGAGGATAGGGTAGAGGATAGGATAGGATAGAGGACAGGATAGGAGAGAAGATAGGATAGGATACAAGATAGGATAGGATAGAATATAGGCTAGGATAGAGGATAGGATAGAGGATAGGATAGGACAGAGGACAGGATAGGATAGAGGATTGGATAGGATAGAGGATTGGATAGGATACAGGAAAGGATAGGATAGAGGATATTATAGGATAGAGGATAGAGGATAGGATAGGATAGAGGATAGGATAGGATAGAGGATAGGATAGGATAGAGGATAGGATAGGATAGAGGATAGGATAGGATAGAGGATAGGATAGGATAGGGGATTTGATAGGATAGAGGATAGGATAGGATAGAGGATAGGATGTGATAGAGGATATGATAGGATAGAGGATAGGATAGGATAGAAGATAGGATAGGATAGAAGATAGGCTAGGATAGAGGATAGGATAGAGGATAGGATAGGATAGAGGACAGGATAGGATAGAGGATTGGATAGGATACAGGATAGGATAGGATAGGGGATAGGATAGGGGATTTGATAGGATAGAGGATAGGATAGGATAGAAGATAGGATAGGATAGAGGATAGGATAGGATAGAGGATAGGATAGAGAATAGGTTAGGATAGAGAATTGGAACGGATAGATGATATTATAGGATAGGGGATAGGATATCATAGAGTATACGATATTATAGAGGGTATGATAGGATAGAGCATAGGATAGGGGATTGGATAGGATAGGATAGAGGATAGGCTAGGATAGAGGATAGGATAGAGGATAGGATAGGATAGAGGACAAGATAGGATAGAGGATAGGATAGGATAGAGGATAGGATAGGATAGAGGATAGGATAGAGGATAGGATAGAGGATAGGATAGAGGATAGGATAGGATAGAGGATAGGATATGATAGAGGATATGATAGGATAGAGGATAGGATAGGATAGAAGATAGAATAGGATAGAGGATAGGATAGAATAGAGGATAGGATAGGATAGGATAGAGGATAGGATAGGATAGAGGATAGGATAGGATAGAGGATAGGATAGGATAGAGGATAGGATAGGATAGAGGATAGGATAGGATAGAGGATAGGATAGGATAGAGGATACGATAGGATAGAGGATAGGATAGGATAGAGGATAGGATAGGATAGAGGATAGAATTGAGGATAGGATAGGATAGAGGATTGGATAGGATAGAGGATTGGATAGGATACAGGATAGGATAGGATAGAGGATAGGGTAGGGGATTTGATAGGATAGAGGATAGGATAGGATAGAAGATAGGATAGGATAGAGGATAGGATAGGATAGAGGATAGGATAGAGAATAGGTTAGGATAGAGAATTGGAACGGATAGATGATATTATAGGTTAGGGGATAGGATATCATAGAGTATACGATATTATAGAGGGTATGATAGGATAGAGCATAGGATAGGGGATTGGATAGGATAGGATAGAGGATAGGCTAGGATAGAGGATAGGATAGAGGATAGGATAGGATAGAGGACAGGATAGGATAGAGGATAGGATAGGATAGAGGAAAGGATAGGTTAGAGGATAGGATAGGATAGAAGATAGTATAGGATAGAGGATAGGATAGGATAGGATAGGATAGAGGATAGGATAGGGGATTTGATACGATAGAGGATAGGATAGGATAGAAGATAGAATAGGATAGAGGATAGGATTGGATAGAGGATAGGATAGACGATAGGATAGGATAGAGTATAGGATAGGATAGAGGATAGGATAGGATAGAGGATAGGATAGGATAGAGGATAGGATAGGATAGAGGATAGGATAGGATAGAGGAGAGGATAGGTTAGAGGATAGGATAGGATAGAGGAAAGGACAGGATAGAGGATAGGATAGGATAGACGATAGGTTAGAGGATAGGATAGGATAGAGGATATTATAGGATAGAGGATATGATAGGGTAGAGGATATGCTAGGATAGAGGATTGGATGGGATAGAGGATAGATGATAGGATAGGATAGGACACAGGATAGGATAGGATAGAGGATAGGATAGGATAGAGGATAGGATAGGATAGAGGATAGGATAGGATAGAGGATAGGATAGGATAGAGGATAGGATAGGATAGAGGATAGGATAGGATAGAGGATAGAATTGAGGATAGGATAGGATAGAGGATTGGATAGGATAGAGGATTGGATAGGATACAGGATAGGATAGGATAGAGGATAGGGTAGGATAGAGGATAGGATAGGATAGAGGATAGGATAGGACAGAGGATAGGATAGGGGATTTGATAGGATAGAGGATAGGATAGGATAGAGGATAGGATAGGATAGAGGATAGGATAGGATAGAGGACAGGATAGGATAGAGGATTGGATATGATACAGGAAAGGATAGGATAGGATAGAGGATAGGATAGGATAGAGGATAGGATAGGATAGAGGATTAGATAGGACAGAGGATAGGATAGGATAGAGGATAGGATAGGGGATTTGATAGGATAGAGGATAGGATAGGATAGAAAATAGGATAGGATAGAGAATAGGATACGATAGAGGATAGGATAGGATAGAGGATAGGATAGGATAGAGGATAGAATTGAGGATAGGATAGGATAGAGGATTGGATAGGATAGAGGATTGGATAGGATACAGGATAGGATAGGATAGAGGATAGGGTAGGATAGAGGATAGGATAGGATAGAGGATAGGATAGGACAGAGGATAGGATAGGGGATTTGATAGGATAGAGGATAGGATAGGATAGAGGATAGGATAGGATAGAGGATAGGATAGGATAGAGGACAGGATAGGATAGAGGATTGGATATGATACAGGAAAGGATAGGATAGGATAGAGGATAGGATAGGATAGAGGATAGGATAGGATAGAGGATAGGATAGGATAGAGGATTAGATAGGACAGAGGATAGGATAGGATAGAGGATAGGATAGGGGATTTGATAGGATAGAGGATAGGATAGGATAGAAAATAGGATAGGATAGAGAATAGGATACGATAGAGGATAGGATAGGATAGAGGATAGGATAGGACAGAGGATAGGATAGGGGATTTGATAGGATAGAGGATAGGATAGGATAGAGGATAGGATAGGATAGAGGATAGGATAGGATGGAGGATTGGATAGAGGATAGGATACAGGATAGGAAAGGATAGAAGATAGGATAGGATAGAGGATAGGATAGGATAGAGGATAGGATAGGATAGAGGATAGGATAGAGGATAGGATAGGATAGAGGCTAGGATAGGATAGAAGATAGGATAGGATAGAGGATAGGATAGGATAGAGGATAGGATAGGATAGAGGATAGGATAGGATATAGGATAGGATAGGATGGAGGATAGGATAGGATAGAGGGTAGGATAGGATAGATGATAGGATAGGATAGAGGATAGGATAGGATAGAGGATAGGATAGGATAGAGGATAGAATAGGATAGAGGATAGGATAGGATAGAGGACAGGATAGGATAGAGGATTGGATATGATACAGGAAAGGATAGGATAGGATAGAGGATAGGATAGGATAGAGGATAGGATAGGATAGAGGACAGGATAGGATAGAGGATTAGATAGAACAGAGGATAGGATAGGATAGAGGATAGGATAGGGGATTTGATAGGATAGAGGATAGGATAGGATAGAAAATAGGATAGGATAGAGAATAGGATAGGATAGAGGATAGGATAGGATAGAGGATAGGATAGGATGGAGGATTGGATAGAGGATAGGTTAGAGGATAGGAAAGGATAGAAGATAGGATAGGATAGAGGATAGGAAAGGATAGAAGATAGGATAGGATAGAGGATAGGATAGGATAGAGGATAGGATAGGATAGAGGATAGGATAGAGGATAGGATAGGATAGAGGCTAGGATAGGATAGAAGATAGGATAGGATAGAGGATAGGATAGGATAGAGGATAGGATAGGATAGAGGATAGGATAGGATAGAGGATAGGATAGGATAGAGGATAGGATAGGATGGAGGATAGGATAGGATAGAGGGTAGGATAGGATAGATGATAGGATAGGATAGAGGATAGGATAGGATAGAGGATAGGATAGGATAGAGGATAGAATAGGATAGAGGATAGGATAGGATAGAGGATTGGATAGACGGTAGGATAGGATAGAGGATAGGATAGGATAGAGGATAGGATAGGATAGAGGATAGGATAGGATAGAGGATAGGATAGGATAGAGGACAGGATAGGATAGAGGATAGGATAGGATAGAGGATTGGATAGGATACAGGAAAGGATAGGATTGAGGGTAGATGATAGGATAGGATAGAGGATTGGATAGGATACAGGATAGGATATGATAGAGGATAGGATAGGGGATTTGATAGGATAGAGGATAGGATAGGATAGAGGATAGGATAGGATAGAGAATAGGATAGGATAGAGGATAGGCTATGATAGAGGATAGGATAGGATAGAGGATAGGATAGGATAGAGGATAGGATAAGATAGATGATAGGATAGGATAGAGGATATCATAGGATAGAGGATAGGATAGGATAGATGATAGGATAGGATAGAGGATTGGATAGGATACAGGATTGGATAGGATAGGGGAATTGATAGGATAGAGGATAGGATAGGATAGAAGATAGGATAGGATAGAGGATAGGATAGGATAGAGGATAGGGTAGGATAGAGGATAGGATAGGGGATTCGATAGGATAGAGGATAGGATAGGACAGAGGATTTGATAGGATAGAGGATAGGATAGGATACAGGAATGGATAGGATTGAGGATAGGATTGGATACAGGATAGGATAGAATAGAGGAGAGGATACGGGATTGGATAGGATAGGATAGAGGATAGGATAGCATAGAGGACAGGATAGGATAGAGGATTGGATATGATACATGAAAGGATAGGATAGGATAGAGGATAGGATAGGATAGAGGATAGGATAGGATAGAGGATTAGATAGGACAGAGGATAGGATAGGATAGAGGATAGGATAGAGGATAGGATAGGATAGAGGATAGGATAGGATAGAAGATAGGATAGGATAGAGGATAGGATAGGATAGAGGATAGGATAGGATAGAAGATAGGATAGGATAGAGGATAGGATAGGATAGAGGATAGGATAGGATAGAGGATAGGATAGGATAGAGGATAGGATAGGATGGAGGATAGGATAGGATAGAGGGTAGGATAGGATAGATGATAGGATAGGATAGAGGATAGGATAGGATAGAGGATAGGATAGGATGGAGGATAGGATAGGATAGAGGATAGGATAGGATAGAGGATAGGATACGACAGAGGATTTGATAGGATAGAGGATAGGATAGGATACATGAAAGGATAGGATTGAGGATAGATGATAGGATACGATAGAGAATAGGATAGGATAGAGGAGAGCATAGGATAGAGGATAGGATAGGATAGAGGATAGGATAGGATAGAGGATAGGATAGGATAGAGGACAGGATAGGATAGAGGATTGGATATGATACAGGAAAGGATAGGATAGGATAGAGGATAGGATAGGATAGAGGATTAGATAGGACAGAGGATAGGATAGGATAGAGGATAGGATAGGGGATTTGATAGGATAGAGGATAGGATAGGATAGAGGATAGGATAGGATAGAGGATTAGATAGGACAGAGGATAGGATAGGATAGAGGATAGGATAGGGGATTTGATAGGATAGAGGATAGGATAGGATAGAAAATAGGATAGGATAGAGAATAGGATACGATAGAGGATAGGATAGGATAGAGGATAGGATAGGATAGAGGATAGAATTGAGGATAGGATAGGATAGAGGATTGGATAGGATAGAGGATTGGATAGGATACAGGATAGGATAGGATAGAGGATAGGGTAGGATAGAGGATAGGATAGGATAGAGGATAGGATAGGACAGAGGATAGGATAGGGGATTTGATAGGATAGAGGATAGGATAGGATAGAGGATAGGATAGGATAGAGGATAGGATAGGATAGAGGACAGGATAGGATAGAGGATTGGATATGATACAGGAAAGGATAGGATAGGATAGAGGATAGGATAGGATAGAGGATAGGATAGGATAGAGGATAGGATAGGATAGAGGATTAGATAGGACAGAGGATAGGATAGGATAGAGGATAGGATAGGGGATTTGATAGGATAGAGGATAGGATAGGATAGAAAATAGGATAGGATAGAGAATAGGATACGATAGAGGATAGGATAGGATAGAGGATAGGATAGGACAGAGGATAGGATAGGGGATTTGATAGGATAGAGGATAGGATAGGATAGAGGATAGGATAGGATAGAGGATAGGATAGGATGGAGGATTGGATAGAGGATAGGATACAGGATAGGAAAGGATAGAAGATAGGATAGGATAGAGGATAGGATAGGATAGAGGATAGGATAGGATAGAGGATAGGATAGAGGATAGGATAGGATAGAGGCTAGGATAGGATAGAAGATAGGATAGGATAGAGGATAGGATAGGATAGAGGATAGGATAGGATAGAGGATAGGATAGGATATAGGATAGGATAGGATGGAGGATAGGATAGGATAGAGGGTAGGATAGGATAGATGATAGGATAGGATAGAGGATAGGATAGGATAGAGGATAGGATAGGATAGAGGATAGAATAGGATAGAGGATAGGATAGGATAGAGGACAGGATAGGATAGAGGATTGGATATGATACAGGAAAGGATAGGATAGGATAGAGGATAGGATAGGATAGAGGATAGGATAGGATAGAGGACAGGATAGGATAGAGGATTAGATAGAACAGAGGATAGGATAGGATAGAGGATAGGATAGGGGATTTGATAGGATAGAGGATAGGATAGGATAGAAAATAGGATAGGATAGAGAATAGGATAGGATAGAGGATAGGATAGGATAGAGGATAGGATAGGATGGAGGATTGGATAGAGGATAGGTTAGAGGATAGGAAAGGATAGAAGATAGGATAGGATAGAGGATAGGAAAGGATAGAAGATAGGATAGGATAGAGGATAGGATAGGATAGAGGATAGGATAGGATAGAGGATAGGATAGAGGATAGGATAGGATAGAGGCTAGGATAGGATAGAAGATAGGATAGGATAGAGGATAGGATAGGATAGAGGATAGGATAGGATAGAGGATAGGATAGGATAGAGGATAGGATAGGATAGAGGATAGGATAGGATGGAGGATAGGATAGGATAGAGGGTAGGATAGGATAGATGATAGGATAGGATAGAGGATAGGATAGGATAGAGGATAGGATAGGATAGAGGATAGAATAGGATAGAGGATAGGATAGGATAGAGGATTGGATAGACGGTAGGATAGGATAGAGGATAGGATAGGATAGAGGATAGGATAGGATAGAGGATAGGATAGGATAGAGGATAGGATAGGATAGAGGACAGGATAGGATAGAGGATAGGATAGGATAGAGGATTGGATAGGATACAGGAAAGGATAGGATTGATGGTAGATGATAGGATAGGATAGAGGATTGGATAGGATACAGGATAGGATATGATAGAGGATAGGATAGGGGATTTGATAGGATAGAGGATAGGATAGGATAGAGGATAGGATAGGATAGAGAATAGGATAGGATAGAGGATAGGCTATGATAGAGGATAGGATAGGATAGAGGATAGGATAGGATAGAGGATAGGATAAGATAGATGATAGGATAGGATAGAGGATATCATAGGATAGAGGATAGGATAGGATAGATGATAGGATAGGATAGAGGATTGGATAGGATACAGGATTGGATAGGATAGGGGAATTGATAGGATAGAGGATAGGATAGGATAGAAGATAGGATAGGATAGAGGATAGGATAGGATAGAGGATAGGGTAGGATAGAGGATAGGATAGGGGATTCGATAGGATAGAGGATAGGATAGGACAGAGGATTTGATAGGATAGAGGATAGGATAGGATACAGGAATGGATAGGATTGAGGATAGGATTGGATACAGGATAGGATAGAATAGAGGAGAGGATACGGGATTGGATAGGATAGGATAGAGGATAGGATAGCATAGAGGACAGGATAGGATAGAGGATTGGATATGATACATGAAAGGATAGGATAGGATAGAGGATAGGATAGGATAGAGGATAGGATAGGATAGAGGATTAGATAGGACAGAGGATAGGATAGGATAGAGGATAGGATAGAGGATAGGATAGGATAGAGGATAGGATAGGATAGAAGATAGGATAGGATAGAGGATAGGATAGGATAGAGGATAGGATAGGATAGAAGATAGGATAGGATAGAGGATAGGATAGGATAGAGGATAGGATAGGATAGAGGATAGGATAGGATAGAGGATAGGATAGGATGGAGGATAGGATAGGATAGAGGGTAGGATAGGATAGATGATAGGATAGGATAGAGGATAGGATAGGATAGAGGATAGGATAGGATGGAGGATAGGATAGGATAGAGGATAGGATAGGATAGAGGATAGGATACGACAGAGGATTTGATAGGATAGAGGATAGGATAGGATACATGAAAGGATAGGATTGAGGATAGATGATAGGATACGATAGAGAATAGGATAGGATAGAGGAGAGCATAGGATAGAGGATAGGATAGGATAGAGGATAGGATAGGATAGAGGATAGGATAGGATAGAGGACAGGATAGGATAGAGGATTGGATATGATACAGGAAAGGATAGGATAGGATAGAGGATAGGATAGGATAGAGGATTAGATAGGACAGAGGATAGGATAGGATAGAGGATAGGATAGGGGATTTGATAGGATAGAGGATAGGATAGGATAGAAAATAGGATAGGATAGAGAATAGGATACGATAGAGGATAGGATAGGATAGAGGATAGGATAGGACAGAGGATAGGATAGGGGATTTGATAGGATAGAGGATAGGATAGGATAGAGGATAGGATAGGATAGAGGATAGGATACGACAGAGGATTTGATAGGATAGAGGATAGGATAGGATACAGGAAAGGATAGGGTTGAGGATAGATGATAGGATACGATACAGCATAGGATAGGATAGAGGAGAGGATAGGATAGAGGATAGGATACGATAGAGGATAGGATGGGATAGAGGATAGGATAGGATAGAGGACAGGATAGGATAGAGGATAGGATAGGATAGAAGATAGGATAGGATAGAGGATAGGATAGGATAGAGGATAGGATAGGATAGAAGATAGGATAGGATAGAGGATAGGATAGGATAGAGGATAGGAGAGGATAGAGGATAGGATAGGATAGAGGATAGCGTAGGATAGAGGATACGATAGGATAGAGGATACGATACGATAGAGGATAGGATAGAGGGTAGAATAGGATAGAGGATTGGATAGGATAGAGGATTGGATAGGATAGAGGATAGGATAGGATAGAGGATAGGATAGGACAGAGGATAGGATACGGGATTTGATAGGATACAGGATAGGATAGGATAGAAGATAGGATAGGATAGATTATAGGATAGGATAGAGGATAGGATAGGACAGAGGATTGGATAGAGGATAGGATAGTATAGAGGATATGATAGGGTAGAGGATAGGATAGGATAGAGGATAGGATAGGATAGAGGATTAGATAGGATACAGGAAAGGATAGGATTCAGGATAGATGATAGGATAGGATAGAGGATTGGATAGGATACAGGATAGGATAGGATAGAGGATAGGATAGGATAGGGGATAGGATAGGATAGAGCACAGGATAGGATAGAGGATAGGATAGGATAGAGGATTGGATAGGATACAGGAAAGGATAGGATTGAGGATAGATGATAGGATAGGATAGAGGATTGGATAGGATACAGGATAGGATATGATAGAGGATAGGATAGGATAGAGGATAGGATAAGATAGAGGACAGGATAGGATAGAGGATAGGATAGGATAGATGATAGGATAGGATAGAGGATAGGATAGGACAGAGGATTGGATAGGATAGAGGATAGCGTAGGATAGAGGATAGGATAGGATAGAGGATACGATAGGATAGAGGATAGGATAGGATAGAGGATAGGATAGGACAGAGGATTTGATAGGATAGACGATAGGATAGGATAGAGGATAAGATAGGACAGAGGATAGGATAGAGGATTGGATAGGATACAGGATAGGATAGGATAGAGGATAGGATAGGGGATTAGATAGGATAGAGGATAGGATAGGATAGAAGATAGGATAGGATAGGGGATAGGATAGGATAGAGGATAGGATAGGATAGAGGATAGGATAGGATAGAGGATTAGATAGGACAGAGGATAAGATAGGATAGAGGATAGGATAGGGGATTTGATAGGATAGAGTATAGGATAGGATAGAAGATAGGATAGGATAGAGAATAGGATAGGATAGAGGATATGATAGGATAGAGGATAGGATAGGATAGAGGATAGGATAGGATAGAGGATAGGATAGGATAGAGGATAGGATAGGATAGATGATAGGATAGGATAGAAGATATCATAGGATAGAGGATAGGATAGGATAGATGATAGGATAGGATAGAGGATTGGATAGGATACAGGATTGGATAGGATAGGGGAATTGATAGGATAGAGGATAGGATAGGATAAGGGATAGGATAGGATAGAGGATAGGATAGGATAGAGGATAGGATAGGATAGAGGATAGGATAGGGGATTCGATAGGACAGAGGATAGGATAGGACAGAGGATTTGATAGGATAGAGGATAGGATAGGATACAGGAAAGGATAGGATTGATGATAGATGATAGAATACGATAGAGAATAGGATAGGATAGAGGAGAGGATAGGATAGAGGATAGGATAGGATAGAGGATAGGATAGGATAGAGGATAGGATAGGATAGAGGACAGGATAGGATAGAGGATTGGATATGATACAGGAAAGGATAAGATAGGATAGAGGATAGGATAGGATAGAGGATAGGATAGGATAGAGGACAGGATAGGATAGAGGATTAGATAGAACAGAGGATAGGATAGGATAGAGGATAGGATAGGGGATTTGATAGGATAGAGGATAGGATAGGATAGAAAATAGGATAGGATAGAGAATAGGATAGGATAGAGGATAGGATAGGATAGAGGATAGGATAGGATGGAGGATTGGATAGAGGATAGGTTAGAGGATAGGAAAGGATAGAAGATAGGATAGGATAGAGGATTGGATAGGATACAGGATAGGATATGATAGAGGATAGGATAGGGGATTTGATAGGATAGAGGATAGGATAGGATAGAGGATAGGATAGGATAGAGAATAGGATAGGATAGAGGATAGGATATGATAGAGGATAGGATAGGATAGAGGATAGGATAGGATAGAGGATAGGATAGGATAGATGATAGGATAGGATAGAGGATATCATAGGATAGAGGATAGGATAGGATAGATGATAGGATAGGATAGAGGATTGGATAGGATACAGGATTGGATAGGATAGGGGAATTGATAGGATAGAGGATAGGATAGGATAGAAGATAGGATAGGATAGAGGATAGGATAGGATAGAGGATAGGATAGGATAGAGGATAGGATAGGATAGAGGATAGGATAGGATAGAGGATAGGATAGGATAGAGGATAGAATTGAGGATAGGATAGGATAGAGGATTGGATAGGATAGAGGATTGGATAGGATACAGGATAGAATTGAGGATAGGATAGGATAGAGGATTGGATAGGATAGAGGATTGGATAGGATACAGGATAGGATAGGATAGAGGATAGGGTAGGGGATTTGATAGGATAGAGGATAGGATAGGATAGAAGATAGGATAGGATAGAGGATAGGATAGGATAGAGGATAGGATAGAGAATAGGTTAGGATAGAGAATTGGAACGGATAGATGATATTATAGGTTAGGGGATAGGATATCATAGAGTATACGATATTATAGAGGGTATGATAGGATAGAGCATAGGATAGGGGATTGGATAGGATAGGATAGAGGATAGGCTAGGATAGAGGATAGGATAGAGGATAGGATAGGCTAGAGGACAGGATAGGATAGAGGATAGGATAGGATAGAGGAAAGGATAGGTTAGAGGATAGGATAGGATAGAAGATAGTATAGGATAGAGGATAGGATAGGATAGGATAGGATAGAGGATAGGATAGGGGATTTGACACGATAGAGGATAGGATAGGATAGAAGATAGAATAGGATAGAGGATAGGATTGGATAGAGGATAGGATAGACGATAGGATAGGATAGAGTATAGGATAGGATAGAGGATAGGATAGGATAGAGGATAGGATAGGATAGAGGATAGGATAGGATAGAGGATAGGATAGGATAGAGGAGAGGATAGGTTAGAGGATAGGATAGGATAGAGGAAAGGACAGGATAGAGGATAGGATAGGATAGACGATAGGTTAGAGGATAGGATAGGATAGAGGATATTATAGGATAGAGGATATGATAGGGTAGAGGATATGCTAGGATAGAGGATTGGATGGGATAGAGGATAGATGATAGGATAGGATAGGACACAGGATAGGATAGGATAGAGGATAGGATAGGATAGAGGATAGGATAGGATAGAGGATAGGATAGGATAGAGGATAGGATAGGATAGAGGATAGGATAGGATAGAGGATAGAATTGAGGATAGGATAGGATAGAGGATTGGATAGGATAGAGGATTGGATAGGATACAGGATAGGATAGGATAGAGGATAGGGTAGGATAGAGGATAGGATAGGATAGAGGATAGGATAGGACAGAGGATAGGATAGGGGATTTGATAGGATAGAGGATAGGATAGGATAGAGGATAGGATAGGATAGAGGATAGGATAGGATAGAGGACAGGATAGGATAGAGGATTGGATATGATACAGGAAAGGATAGGATAGGATAGAGGATAGGATAGGATAGAGGATAGGATAGGATAGAGGATTAGATAGGACAGAGGATAGGATAGGATAGAGGATAGGATAGGGGATTTGATAGGATAGAGGATAGGATAGGATAGAAAATAGGATAGGATAGAGAATAGGATACGATAGAGGATAGGATAGGATAGAGGATAGGATAGGATAGAGGATAGAATTGAGGATAGGATAGGATAGAGGATTGGATAGGATAGAGGATTGGATAGGATACAGGATAGGATAGGATAGAGGATAGGGTAGGATAGAGGATAGGATAGGATAGAGGATAGGATAGGACAGAGGATAGGATAGGGGATTTGATAGGATAGAGGATAGGATAGGATAGAGGATAGGATAGGATAGAGGATAGGATAGGATAGAGGACAGGATAGGATAGAGGATTGGATATGATACAGGAAAGGATAGGATAGGATAGAGGATAGGATAGGATAGAGGATAGGATAGGATAGAGGATAGGATAGGATAGAGGATAGGATAGGATAGAGGATAGGATAGGATAGAGGATTAGATAGGACAGAGGATAGGATAGGATAGAGGATAGGATAGGGGATTTGATAGGATAGAGGATAGGATAGGATAGAAAATAGGATAGGATAGAGAATAGGATACGATAGAGGATAGGATAGGATAGAGGATAGGATAGGACAGAGGATAGGATAGGGGATTTGATAGGATAGAGGATAGGATAGGATAGAGGATAGGATAGGATAGAGGATAGGATAGGATGGAGGATTGGATAGAGGATAGGATAGAGGATAGGAAAGGATAGAAGATAGGATAGGATAGAGGATAGGATAGGATAGAGGATAGGATAGGATAGAGGATAGGATAGAGGATAGGATAGGATAGAGGCTAGGATAGGATAGAAGATAGGATAGGATAGAGGATAGGATAGGATAGAGGATAGGATAGGATAGAGGATAGGATAGGATATAGGATAGGATAGGATGGAGGATAGGATAGGATAGAGGGTAGGATAGGATAGATGATAGGATAGGATAGAGGATAGGATAGGATAGAGGATAGGATAGGATAGAGGATAGAATAGGATAGAGGATAGGATAGGATAGAGGACAGGATAGGATAGAGGATCGGATATGATACAGGAAAGGATAGGATAGGATAGAGGATAGGATAGGATAGAGGATAGGATAGGATAGAGGACAGGATAGGATAGAGGATTAGATAGAACAGAGGATAGGATAGGATAGAGGATAGGATAGGGGATTTGATAGGATAGAGGATAGGATAGGATAGAAAATAGGATAGGATAGAGAATAGGATAGGATAGAGGATAGGATAGGATAGAGGATAGGATAGGATGGAGGATTGGATAGAGGATAGGTTAGAGGATAGGAAAGGATAGAAGATAGGATAGGATAGAGGATAGGATAGGATAGAGGATAGGATAGGATAGAGGATAGGATAGAGGATAGGATAGGATAGAGGCTAGGATAGGATAGAAGATAGGATAGGATAGAGGATAGGATAGGATAGAGGATAGGATAGGATAGAGGATAGGATAGGATAGAGGATAGGATAGGATAGAGGATAGGATAGGATGGAGGATAGGATAGGATAGAGGGTAGGATAGGATAGATGATAGGATAGGATAGAGGATAGGATAGGATAGAGGATAGGATAGGATAGAGGATAGAATAGGATAGAGGATAGGATAGGATAGAGGATTGGATAGACGGTAGGATAGGATAGAGGATAGGATAGGATAGAGGATAGGATAGGATAGAGGATAGGATAGGATAGAGGATAGGATAGGATAGAGGACAGGATAGGATAGAGGATAGGATAGGATAGAGGATTGGATAGGATACAGGAAAGGATAGGATTGAGGGTAGATGATAGGATAGGATAGAGGATTGGATAGGATACAGGATAGGATATGATAGAGGATAGGATAGGGGATTTGATAGGATAGAGGATAGGATAGGATAGAGGATAGGATAGGATAGAGAATAGGATAGGATAGAGGATAGGATATGATAGAGGATAGGATATGATAGAGGATAGGATAGGATAGAGGATAGGATAGGATAGAGGATAGGATAAGATAGATGATAGGATAGGATAGAGGATATCATAGGATAGAGGATAGGATAGGATAGATGATATTATAGGATAGAGGATTGGATAGGATACAGGATTGGATAGGATAGGGGAATTGATAGGATAGAGGATAGGATAGGATAGAAGATAGGATAGGATAGAGGATAGGATAGGATAGAGGATAGGGTAGGATAGAGGATAGGATAGGGGATTCGATAGGATAGAGGATAGGATAGGGGATTCGATAGGATAGAGGATAGGATAGGACAGAGGATTTGATAGGATAGAGGATAGGATAGGATACAGGAATGGATAGGATTGAGGATAGGATTGGATACAGGATAGGATAGAATAGAGGAGAGGATACGGGATTGGATAGGATAGGATAGAGGATAGGATAGCATAGAGGACAGGATAGGATAGAGGATTGGATATGATACATGAAAGGATAGGATAGGATAGAGGATAGGATAGGATAGAGGATAGGATAGGATAGAGGATTAGATAGGACAGAGGATAGGATAGGATAGAGGATAGGATAGAGGATAGGATAGGATAGAGGATAGGATAGGATAGAAGATTAGATAGGATACAGGAAAGGATAGGATTCAGGATAGATGATAGGATAGGATAGAGGATTGGATAGGATACAGGATAGGATAGGATAGAGGATAGGATAGGATAGGGGATAGGATAGGATAGAGCACAGGATAGGATAGAGGATAGGATAGGATAGAGGATTGGATAGGATACAGGAAAGGATAGGATTGAGGATAGATGATAGGATAGGATAGAGGATTGGATAGGATACAGGATAGGATATGATAGAGGATAGGATAGGATAGAGGATAGGATAGGATAGAGGATAGGATAGGACAGAGGATTGGATAGGATAGAGGATAGCGTAGGATAGAGGATAGGATAGGATAGAGGATACGATAGGATAGAGGATAGGATAGGATAGAGGATAGGATAGGACAGAGGATTTGATAGGATAGAGGATAGGATAGGATAGAGGATAAGATAGGACAGAGGATAGGATAGAGGATTGGATAGGATACAGGATAGGATAGGATAGAGGATAGGATAGGGGATTAGATAGGATAGAGGATAGGATAGGATAGAAGATAGGATAGGATAGGGGATAGGATAGGATAGAGGATAGGATAGGATAGAGGATAGGATAGGATAGAGGATTAGATAGGACAGAGGATAAGATAGGATAGAGGATAGGATAGGGGATTTGATAGGATAGAGTATAGGATAGGATAGAAGATAGGATAGGATAGAGAATAGGATAGGATAGAGGATATGATAGGATAGAGGATAGGATAGGATAGAGGATAGGATAGGATAGAGGATAGGATAGGATAGAGGATAGGATAGGATAGATGATAGGATAGGATAGAAGATATCATAGGATAGAGGATAGGATAGGATAGATGATAGGATAGGATAGAGGATTGGATAGGATACAGGATTGGATAGGATAGGGGAATTGATAGGATAGAGGATAGGATAGGATAAGGGATAGGATAGGATAGAGGATAGGATAGGATAGAGGATAGGATAGGATAGAGGATAGGATAGGGGATTCGATAGGACAGAGGATAGGATAGGACAGAGGATTTGATAGGATAGAGGATAGGATAGGATACAGGAAAGGATAGGATTGATGATAGATGATAGAATACGATAGAGAATAGGATAGGATAGAGGATAGGATAGGATGGAGGATAGGATAGGATAGAGGGTGGGATAGGATAGATGATAGGATAGGATAGAGGATAGGATAGGATAGAGGATAGGATAGGATAGAGGATAGGATAGGATAGAGGATAGGATACGACAGAGGATTTGATAGGATAGAGGATAGGATAGGATACATGAAAGGATAGGATTGAGGATAGATGATAGGATACGATAGAGAATAGGATAGGATAGAGGAGAGGATAGGATAGAGGATAGGATAGGATAGAGGATAGGATAGGATAGAGGATAGGATAGGATAGAGGACAGGATAGGATAGAGGATTAGATAGGACAGAGGATAGGATAGGATAGAGGATAGGATAGGGGATTTGATAGGATAGAGGATAGGATAGGATAGAAAAGAGGATAGGATAGAGAATAGGATACGATAGAGGATAGGATAGGATAGAGGATAGGATAGGACAGAGGATAGGATAGGGGATTTGATAGGATAGAGGATAGGATAGGATAGAGGATAGGATAGGATAGAGGATAGGATAGGATGGAGGATTGGATAGAGGATAGGATAGAGGATAGGAAAGGATAGAAGATAGGATAGGATAGAGGATAGGATAGGATAGAGGATAGGATAGGATAGAGGATAGGATAGAGGATAGGATAGGATAGAGGCTAGGATAGGATAGAAGATAGGATAGGATAGAGGATAGGATAGGATAGAGGATAGGATAGGATAGAGGATAGGATAGGATATAGGATAGGATAGGATGGAGGATAGGATAGGATAGAGGGTAGGATAGGATAGATGATAGGATAGGATAGAGGATAGGATAGGATAGAGGATAGGATAGGATAGAGGATAGAATAGGATAGAGGATAGGATAGGATAGAGGACAGGATAGGATAGAGGATCGGATATGATACAGGAAAGGATAGGATAGGATAGAGGATAGGATAGGATAGAGGATAGGATAGGATAGAGGACAGGATAGGATAGAGGATTAGATAGAACAGAGGATAGGATAGGATAGAGGATAGGATAGGGGATTTGATAGGATAGAGGATAGGATAGGATAGAAAATAGGATAGGATAGAGAATAGGATAGGATAGAGGATAGGATAGGATAGAGGATAGGATAGGATGGAGGATTGGATAGAGGATAGGTTAGAGGATAGGAAAGGATAGAAGATAGGATAGGATAGAGGATAGGATAGGATAGAGGATAGGATAGGATAGAGGATAGGATAGAGGATAGGATAGGATAGAGGCTAGGATAGGATAGAAGATAGGATAGGATAGAGGATAGGATAGGATAGAGGATAGGATAGGATAGAGGATAGGATAGGATAGAGGATAGGATAGGATAGAGGATAGGATAGGATGGAGGATAGGATAGGATAGAGGGTAGGATAGGATAGATGATAGGATAGGATAGAGGATAGGATAGGATAGAGGATAGGATAGGATAGAGGATAGAATAGGATAGAGGATAGGATAGGATAGAGGATTGGATAGACGGTAGGATAGGATAGAGGATAGGATAGGATAGAGGATAGGATAGGATAGAGGATAGGATAGGATAGAGGATAGGATAGGATAGAGGACAGGATAGGATAGAGGATAGGATAGGATAGAGGATTGGATAGGATACAGGAAAGGATAGGATTGAGGGTAGATGATAGGATAGGATAGAGGATTGGATAGGATACAGGATAGGATATGATAGAGGATAGGATAGGGGATTTGATAGGATAGAGGATAGGATAGGATAGAGGATAGGATAGGATAGAGAATAGGATAGGATAGAGGATAGGATATGATAGAGGATAGGATAGGATAGAGGATAGGATAGGATAGAGGATAGGATAAGATAGATGATAGGATAGGATAGAGGATATCATAGGATAGAGGATAGGATAGGATAGATGATAGGATAGGATAGAGGATTGGATAGGATACAGGATTGGATAGGATAGGGGAATTGATAGGATAGAGGATAGGATAGGATAGAAGATAGGATAGGATAGAGGATAGGATAGGATAGAGGATAGGGTAGGATAGAGGATAGGATAGGGGATTCGATAGGATAGAGGATAGGATAGGACAGAGGATTTGATAGGATAGAGGATAGGATAGGATACAGGAATGGATAGGATTGAGGATAGGATTGGATACAGGATAGGATAGAATAGAGGAGAGGATACGGGATTGGATAGGATAGGATAGAGGATAGGATAGCATAGAGGACAGGATAGGATAGAGGATTGGATATGATACATGAAAGGATAGGATAGGATAGAGGATAGGATAGGATAGAGGATAGGATAGGATAGAGGATTAGATAGGACAGAGGATAGGATAGGATAGAGGATAGGATAGAGGATAGGATAGGATAGAGGATAGGATAGGATAGAAGATTAGATAGGATACAGGAAAGGATAGGATTCAGGATAGATGATAGGATAGGATAGAGGATTGGATAGGATACAGGATAGGATAGGATAGAGGATAGGATAGGATAGGGGATAGGATAGGATAGAGCACAGGATAGGATAGAGGATAGGATAGGATAGAGGATTGGATAGGATACAGGAAAGGATAGGATTGAGGATAGATGATAGGATAGGATAGAGGATTGGATAGGATACAGGATAGGATATGATAGAGGATAGGATAGGATAGAGGATAGGATAAGATAGAGGACAGGATAGGATAGAGGATAGGATAGGATAGATGATAGGATAGGATAGAGGATAGGATAGGACAGAGGATTGGATAGGATAGAGGATAGCGTAGGTTAGAGGATAGGATAGGATAGAGGATACGATAGGATAGAGGATAGGATAGGATAGAGGATAGGATAGGACAGAGGATTTGATAGGATAGAGGATAGGATAGGATAGAGGATAAGATAGGACAGAGGATAGGATAGAGGATTGGATAGGATACAGGATAGGATAGGATAGAGGATAGGATAGGGGATTAGATAGGATAGAGGATAGGATAGGATAGAAGATAGGATAGGATAGGGGATAGGATAGGATAGAGGATAGGATAGGATAGAGGATAGGATAGGATAGAGGATTAGATAGGACAGAGGATAAGATAGGATAGAGGATAGGATAGGGGATTTGATAGGATAGAGTATAGGATAGGATAGAAGATAGGATAGGATAGAGAATAGGATAGGATAGAGGATATGATAGGATAGAGGATAGGATAGGATAGAGGATAGGATAGGATAGAGGATAGGATAGGATAGAGGATAGGATAGGATAGATGATAGGATAGGATAGAAGATATCATAGGATAGAGGATAGGATAGGATAGATGATAGGATAGGATAGAGGATTGGATAGGATACAGGATTGGATAGGATAGGGGAATTGATAGGATAGAGGATAGGATAGGATAAGGGATAGGATAGGATAGAGGATAGGATAGGATAGAGGATAGGATAGGATAGAGGATAGGATAGGGGATTCGATAGGACAGAGGATAGGATAGGACAGAGGATTTGATAGGATAGAGGATAGGATAGGATACAGGAAAGGATAGGATTGATGATAGATGATAGAATACGATAGAGAATAGGATAGGATAGAGGATAGGATAGGATGGAGGATAGGATAGGATAGAGGGTGGGATAGGATAGATGATAGGATAGGATAGAGGATAGGATAGGATAGAGGATAGGATAGGATAGAGGATAGGATAGGATAGAGGATAGGATACGACAGAGGATTTGATAGGATAGAGGATAGGATAGGATACATGAAAGGATAGGATTGAGGATAGATGATAGGATACGATAGAGAATAGGATAGGATAGAGGAGAGGATAGGATAGAGGATAGGATAGGATAGAGGATAGGATAGGATAGAGGATAGGATAGGATAGAGGACAGGATAGGATAGAGGATTAGATAGGACAGAGGATAGGATAGGATAGAGGATAGGATAGGGGATTTGATAGGATAGAGGATAGGATAGGATAGAAAATAGGATAGGATAGAGAATAGGATAGGATAGAGGATAGGATAGGATAGAGGATAGGATAGGACAGAGGATAGGATAGGGGATTTGATAGGATAGAGGATAGGATAGGATAGAGGATAGGATAGGATAGAGGATAGGATAGGATGGAGGATTGGATAGAGGATAGGATAGAGGATAGGAAAGGATAGAAGATAGGATATGATAGAGGATAGGATAGGATAGAGGATAGGATAGGATAGAGGATAGGATAGAGGATAGGATAGGATAGAGGCTAGGATAGGATAGAAGATAGGATAGGATAGAGGATAGGATAGGATAGAGGATAGGATAGGATAGAGGATAGGATAGGATAGAGGATAGGATAGGATGGAGGATAGGATAGGATAGAGGGTAGGATAGGATAGATGATAGGATAGGATAGAGGATAGGATAGGATAGAGGATAGGATAGGATAGAGGATAGGATAGGATAGAGGATAGGATAGGATAGAGGATAGGATACGACAGAGGATTTGATAGGATAGAGGATAGGATAGGATACAGGAAAGGATAGGATTGAGGATAGATGATAGGATACGATAGAGAATAGGATAGGATAGAGGAGAGGATAGGATAGAGGATAGGATAGGATAGAGGATAGGATGGGATAGAGGATAGGATAGGATAGAGGACAGGATAGGATAGAGGATAGGATAGGATAGATGATAGGATAGGATAGAGGATAGGATAGGATAGAGGATACGATAGGATAGAGTATAGGATAGGATAGAGGACAGGATAGGACAGAGGATTGGATAGAGGATAGGATAGAGGATAGGATAGGATAGAGCATTGGATGGGATAGAGGATAGAGGATAGGATAGGTTACAGGAAAGGATAGGATAGAGAATAGGATAGGATAGAGGATAGGATAGGATAGAGGATAGGATAGGATAGAGGATAGGATAGGATAGAGGATAGGATAGGATAGATGATAGGATAGGATAGAGGATATCATAGGATAGAGGATAGGATAGGATAGATGATAGGATAGGATAGAGGATTGGATAGGATACAGGATTGGATAGGATAGGGGAATTGATAGGATAGAGGATAGGATAGGATAGAAGATAGGATAGGATAGAGGATAGGATAGGATAGAGGATAGGATAGGATAGAGGATAGGATAGGAAAGAGGATAGGATAGGATAGAGGATAGGATAGGATAGAGGATAGGACAGGATAGAGGGTAGGATAGGATAGATGATAGGATAGGATAGAGGATAGGATAGGATAGAGGATATCATAGGATAGAGGATACGATAGGATAGATGATAGGATAGGATAGAGGATTGGATAGGATACAGGATTGGATAGGATAGGGGAATTGATAGGATAGAGGATAGGATAGGATAGAAGATAGGATAGGATAGAGGATAGGATAGGATAGAGGATAGGATAGGATAGAGGATAGCGTAGGATAGAGGATAGGATAGGATAGAGGATACGATAGGATAGAGGATAGGATAGAGGGTAGAATAGGATAGAGGATGGGATAGGATAGAGGATAGGATAGGATAGCTGATAGGATAGGATAGAGGATAGGATAGGGCAGAGGATAGGATAGGGGATTTTATAGGATAGAGGATAGGATAGGATAGAGGATAGGATAGGATAGAGGATAGAATAGGATAGAGGATAGGATAGGATAGAGGATTGGATAGACGGTAGGATAGGATAGAGGATAGGATAGGATAGAGGATAGGATAGGATAGAGGATAGGATAGGATAGAGGATAGGATAGGATAGAGGATAGGTTAGGATAGAGGATACGATAGGATAGAGTATAGGATTGGATAGAGGATAGGATAGGACAGAGGATTGGATAGAGGATAGGATAGAGGATAGGATAGGATAGAGGATAGGATAGGATAGAGGATAGGATAGGATAGAGGATAGGATAGGATAGAGGATTGGATGGGATAGAGGATAGAGGATAGGATAGGGCAGAGGATAGGATAGGGGATTTTATAGGATAGAGGATAGGATAGGATAGAGGATAGGATAGGATAGAGGATAGGATAGGATAGAGGATAGGATAGGATAGAGGATAGGTTAGGATAGAGGATACGATAGGATAGAGTATAGGATAGGATAGAGGATAGGATAGGACAGAGGATTGGATAGAGGATAGGATAGAGGATAGGATAGGATAGAGGATAGGACAGGATAGAGGGTAGGATAGGATAGATGATAGGATAGGATAGAGGATAGGATAGGATAGAGGATATCATAGGGTAGAGGATAGGATAGGATAGATGATAGGATAGGATAGAGGATTGGATAGGATACAGGATTGGATAGGATAGGGGAATTGATAGGATAGAGGATAGGATAGGATAGAAGATAGGATAGGATAGAGGATAGGATAGGATAGAGGATAGGATAGGATAGAGGATAGCGTAGGATAGAGGATAGGATAGGATAGAGGATACGATAGGATAGAGGATAGGATAGAGGGTAGAATAGGATAGAGGATGGGATAGGATAGAGGATAGGATAGGATAGCTGATAGGATAGGATAGAGGATAGGATAGGGCAGAGGATAGGATAGGGGATTTTATAGGATAGAGGATAGGATAGGATAGAGGATAGGATAGGATAGAGGATAGAATAGGATAGAGGATAGGATAGGATAGAGGATTGGATAGACGGTAGGATAGGATAGAGGATAGGATAGGATAGAGGATAGGATAGGATAGAGGATAGGATAGGATAGAGGATAGGTTAGGATAGAGGATACGATAGGATAGAGTATAGGATAGGATAGAGGATAGGATAGGACAGAGGATTGGATAGAGGATAGGATAGAGGATAGGCTAGGATAGAGGATAGGATAGGATAGAGGATTGGATGGGATAGAGGATAGAGGATAGGATAGGATACAGGAAAGGATAGGATTGAGGATAGGATTGGATACAGGAAAGGATAGGATTGTGGATAGATGATAGGATAGGATAGAGGATTGGATAGGATACAGGATAGGATAGAGGATTGGATTGGATACAGGATAGGATAGTGGATTTGATAGGATAGACGATAGGATAGGATAGAAGATAGGATAGGATAGAGAATAGGATAGGATAGAGGATAGGATAGGATACAGGATAGGATAGAGGATTGGATAGGATACAGGATAGGATAGGGGATTTGATAGGATAGACGATGGGATAGGATAGAAGATAGGATAGGTTAGAGAATAGGATAGGATAGAGGATAGGATAGGATAGAGGATAGGATAGGGATAGAGGATAGGATAGGATAGAGGATAGGGTATGATAGATGATAGGATAGGATAGAGGATATCATAGGATAGAGGATAGGATAGGATAGATGATAGGATAGGATAAAGGATTGGATAGGATACAGGATTGGATAGGATAGGGGAATTGATAGGATAGAGGATAGGATAGGATAGAAGATAGGATAGGATAGAGGATAGGATAGGATAGAGGATAGGATAGGATAGAGGATAGGATAGGATAGAGGATAGGATAGGATAGAGGATAGGATAGGATAGAGGATAGGATAGGATAGAGGATAGGATAGGATAGAGGGTAGGATAGGATAGATGATAGGATAGGATAGAGGATAGGATAGGATAGAGGATAGCGTAGGATAGAGGATAGGATAGGATAGAAGATAGGATAGGATAGAGGATAGGATAGGATAGAGGATAGGATAGGATAGAGGATAGCGTAGGATAGAGGATAGGATAGGATAGAGGATACGATAGGATAGAGGATAGGATAGAGGGTAGAATAGGATAGAGGATGGGATAGGATAGAGGATAGGATAGGATAGCTGATAGGATAGGATAGAGGATAGGATAGGGCAGAGGATAGGATAGGGGATTTTATAGGATAAAGGATAGGATAGGAAAGAGGATAGGATAGGACAGAGGATAGAATAGGATAGAGGATAGGATAGGATAGAGGATTGGATAGACGGTAGGATAGGATAGAGGATAGGATAGGATAGAGGATAGGATAGGATAGAGGATAGGATAGGATAGAGGATAGGATAGGATAGAGGATAGGATAGGATAGAGGACAGGATAGGATAGAGGATAGGATAGGATAGAGGATTGGATAGGATACAGGAAAGGATAGGATTGAGGATAGATGATAGGATAGGATAGAGGATTGGATAGGATACAGGATAGGATATGATAGAGGATAGGATAGGGGATTTGATAGGATAGAGGATAGGATAGGATAGAGGATAGGATAGGATAGAGGATAGGATAGGACAGAGGATTTGATAGGATAGAGGATAGGATAGGATAGAGGATAGGATAGGACAGAGGATAGGATAGAGGATTGGATAGGATACAGGATAGGATAGGATAGAGGATAGGATAGGGGATTAGATAGGATAGAGGATAGGATAGGATAGAAGATAGGATAGGATAGGGGATAGGATAGGATAGAGGATAGGATAGGATAGAGGATAGGAAAGGATAGAGGATTAGATAGGACAGAGGATAAGATAGGATAGAGGATAGGATAGGATAGAAGATAGGATAGGATAGAAGATATCGTAGGATAGAGGATAGAATAGGATAGATAATAGGATAGGATAGAGGATTGGATAGGATACAGGATTGGATAGGATAGGGGATAGGATAGGATAGAGGATAGGATAGGATAGAGGATAGGATAGGATAGAGGATTAGATAGGACAGAGGATAGGATAGGATAGAGGATAGGATAGGGGATTTGATAGGATAGAGGATAGGATAGGATAGAGGATAGGATAGGATAGAGGATAGGATAGGATGGAGGATTGGATAGAGGATAGGATAGAGGATAGGAAAGGATAGAAGATAGGATAGGATAGAGGATAGGATAGGATAGAGGATAGGATAGGATAGAGGATAGGATAGAGGATAGTATAGGATAGAGGCTAGGATAGGATAGAAGATAGGATAGGATAGAGGATAGGATAGGATAGAGGATAGGATAGGATAGAGGATAGGATAGGATAGAGGATAGGATAGGATGGAGGATAGGATAGGATAGAGGGTAGGATAGGATAGATGATAGGATAGGATAGAGGATAGGATAGGATAGAGGATAGGATAGGATAGAGGATAGGATAGGATAGAGGATAGGATAGGATAGAGGATAGGATACGACAGAGGATTTGATAGGATAGAGGATAGGATAGGATACAGGAAAGGATAGGATTGAGGATAGATGATAGGATACGATAGAGAATAGGATAGGATAGAGGAGAGGATAGGATAGAGGATAGGATAGGATAGAGGATAGGGTAGGATAGATGATAGGATAGGATAGGGGATAGGATAGGATAGAGGATTGGATAGAGGATAGGATAGAGGATAGGATAGGATAGAGGATAGGATAGGATAGAGGATTGGATGGGATAGAGGATAGAGGATAGGATAGGATACAGGAAAGGATAGGATTGAGGATAGGATTGGATACAGGAAAGGATAGGATTGTGGATAGATGATAGGACAGGATAGAGGATTGGATAGGATACAGGATAGGATAGAGGATTGGATAGGATACAGGATAGGATAGGGGATTTGATAGGATAGACGATAGGATAGGATAGTAGATAGGATAGGATAGAGAATAGGATAGGATAGAGGATAGGATAGGATAGAGGATAGGATAGGATAGAGGATAGGATAGGATAGAGGATAGGATAGGATAGATGATAGGATAGGATAGAGGATATCATAGGATAGAGGATAGGATAGGATAGATGATAGGATAGGATAGAGGATTGGATAGGATACAGGATTGGATAGGATAGGGGAATTGATAGGATAGAGGATAGGAAAGGATAGAGGATAGAATAGGATAGAGGATAGGATAGGATAGAGGATAGGATAGGATAGAGGATAGGATAGGATAGATGATAGGATAGGATAGAGGATATCATAGGATAGAGGATAGGATAGGATAGATGATAGGATAGGATAGAGGATTGGATAGGATACAGGATTGGATAGGATAGGGGAATTGATAGGATAGAGGATAGGATAGGATAGAAGATAGGATAGGATAGAGGATAGGATAGGATAGAGGATAGGATAGGATAGAGGATAGCGTAGGATAGAGGATAGGATAGGATAGAGGATACGATAGGATAGAGGATAGGATAGAGGGTAGAATAGGATAGAGGATGGGATAGGATAGAGGATAGGATAGGATAGCTGATAGGATAGGATAAAGGATAGGATAGGGCAGAGGATAGGATAGGGGATTTTATAGGATAGAGGATAGGATAGGATAGAGGATAGGATAGGATAGAGGATTGGATAGACGGTAGGATAGGATAGAGGATAGGATAGGATAGAGGATAGGATAGGATAGAGGATAGGATAGGATAGAGGATAGGATAGGGTAGAGGATAGGATAGGATAGAGGACAGGATAGGATAGAGGATAGGATAGGATAGAGGATTGGATAGGATACAGGAAAGGATAGGATTGAGGATAGATGATAGGATAGGATAGAGGATTGGATAGGATACAGGATAGGATATGATAGAGGATAGGATAGGGGATTTGATAGGATAGAGGATAGGATAGGATAGAGGATAGGATAGGATAGAGGATAGGATAGGACAGAGGATTTGATAGGATAGAGGATAGGATAGGATAGAGGATAGGATAGGACAGAGGATAGGATAGAGGATTGGAAAGGATACAGGATAGGATAGGATAGAGGATAGGATAGGGGATTAGATAGGATAGAGGATAGGATAGGATAGAAGATAGGATAGGATAGGGGATAGGATAGGATAGAGGATAGGATAGGATAGAGGATAGGATAGGATAGAGGATTAGATAGGACAGAGGATAAGATAGGATAGAGGATAGGATAGGGGATTTGATAGGATAGAGTATAGGATAGGATAGAAGATAGGATAGGATAGAGAATAGGATAGGATAGAGGATAGGATAGGATAGAGGATAGGATAGGATAGAGGATAGGATAGGATAGATGATAGGATAGGATAGAAGATATCATAGGATAGAGGATAGGATAGGATAGATGATAGGATAGGATAGAGGATTGGATAGGATATAGGATTGGATAGGATAGGGGAATTGATAGGATAGAGGATAGGATAGGATAGAAGATAGGATAGGATAGAGGATAGGATAGGATAGAGGATAGGATAGGATAGAGGATAGGATAGGGGATTCGATAGGATAGAGGATAGGATAGGACAGAGGATTTGATAGGATAGAGGATAGGATAGGATACAGGAATGGATAGGATTGAGGATAGGATTGGATACAGGATAGGATAGAATAGAGGATAGGATACGGGATTGGATAGGATAGGATAGAGGATAGGATAGGATAGAGGACAGGATAGGATACAGGATTGGATATGATATAGGAAAGGATAGGATAGGATAGAGGATAGGATAGGATAGAGGATAGGATAGGATAGAGGATAGGATAGGATAGAGGATAGGATAGGATAGAGGATAGGATAGGATAGAGGACAGGATAGGATAGAGGATAGGATAGGATAGAGGATTGGATAGGATACAGGAAAGGATAGGATTGAGGATAGATGATAGGATAGGATAGAGGATTGGATAGGATACAGGATAGGATATGATAGAGGATAGGATAGGGGATTTGATAGGATAGAGGATAGGATAGGATAGAGGATAGGATAGGATAGAGGATAGGATAGGACAGAGGATTTGATAGGATAGAGGATAGGATAGGATAGAGGATAGGATAGGACAGAGGATAGGATAGAGGATTGGATAGGATACAGGATAGGATAGGATAGAGGATAGGATAGGGGATTAGATAGGATAGAGGATAGGATAGGATAGAAGATAGGATAGGATAGGGGATAGGATAGGATAGAGGATAGGATAGGATAGAGGATAGGATAGGATAGAGGATTAGATAGGACAGAGGATAAGATAGGATAGAGGATAGGATAGGGGATTTGATAGGATAGAGTATAGGATAGGATAGAAGATAGGATAGGATAGAGAATAGGATAGGATAGAGGATAGGATAGGATAGAGGATAGGATAGGATAGAGGATAGGATAGGATAGATGATTGGATAGGATAGAAGATATCATAGGATAGAGGATAGGATAGGATAGATGATAGGATAGGATAGAGGATTGGATAGGATATAGGATTGGATAGGATAGGGGAATTGATAGGATAGAGGATAGGATAGGATAGAAGATAGGATAGGATAGAGGATAGGATAGGATAGAGGATAGGATAGGATAGAGGATAGGATAGGGGATTCGATAGGATAGAGGATAGGATAGGACAGAGGATTTGATAGGATAGAGGATAGGATAGGATACAGGAATGGATAGGATTGAGGATAGGATTGGATACAGGATAGGATAGAATAGAGGATAGGATACGGGATTGGATAGGATAGGATAGAGGATAGGATAGGATAGAGGACAGGATAGGATACAGGATTGGATATGATACAGGAAAGGATAGGATAGGATAGAGGATAGGATAGGATAGAGGATAGGATAGGATAGAGGATAGGATAGGATAGAGGATAGGATAGGATAGAGGATAGGATAGGATAGAGGATTAGATAGGACAGAGGATAGGATAGGATAGAGGATAGGATAGGATAGAGGATAGGATAGGATAGAAGATAGGATGGGATAGAGAATAGGATAGGATAGAGGATAGGATAGGATAGAGGATAGGATAGGACAGAGGATAGGATAGGGGATTTGATAGGATAGAGGATAGGATAGGATAGAGGATAGGATAGGATAGAGGATAGGATAGGATGGAGGATTGGATAGAGGATAGGATAGAGGATAGGAAAGGATAGAAGATAGGATAGGATAGAGGATAGGATAGGATAGAGGATAGGATAGGATAGAGGATAGGATAGAGGATAGGATAGGATAGAGGCTAGGATAGGATAGAAGATAGGATAGGATAGAGGATAGGATAGGATAGAGGATAGGATAGGATAGAGGATAGGATAGGATAGAGGATAGGATAGGATAGAGGATAGGATAGGATGGAGGATAGGATAGGATAGAGGGTAGGATAGGATAGATGATAGGATAGGATAGAGGATAGGATAGGATAGAGGATAGGATAGGATAGAGGATAGGATAGGATAGAGGATAGGATAGGATAGAGGATAGGATACGACAGAGGATTTGATAGGATAGAGGATAGGATAGGATACAGGAAAGGATAGGATTGCGGATAGAGGATAGGATAGGATAGAGGATAGGATAGGACAGAGGATAGGATAGGGGATTTGATAGGATAGAGGATAGGATAGGATAGAGGATAGGATAGGATGGAGGATTGGATAGAGGATAGGATGGAGGATAGGAAAGGATAGAAGATAGGATAGGATAGAGGATAGGATAGGATAGAGGATGGGATAGGATAGAGGATAGGATAGAGGATAGGATAGGATAGAGGCTAGGATAGGATAGAAGATAGGATAGGATAGAGGATAGGATAGGATAGAGGATAGGATAGGATAGAGGATAGGATAGGATAGAGGATAGGATAGGATAGAGGATAGGATAGGATGGAGGATAGGATAGGATAGAGCGTAGGATAGGATAGATGATAGGATAGCATAGAGGATAGGATAGGATAGAGGATAGGATAGGATAGAGGATAGGATAGGATAGAGGATAGGATAGGATAGAGGATATTATACGACAGAGGATTTGATAGGATAGAGGATAGGATAGGATACAGGAAAGGATAGGATTGAGGATAGATGATAGGATACGATAGAGAATAGGATAGGATAGAGGAGAGGATAGGATAGAGGATAGGATAGGATAGAGGATAGGATGGGATAGAGGATAGGATAGGATAGAGGACAGGATAGGATAGAGGATAGGATAGGATAGATGATAGGATAGGATAGAGGATAGGATAGGATAGAGGATTGGATAGGATAGAGGATAGCGTAGGATAGAGGATAGGATAGGATAGAGGATACGATAGGATAGAGTATAGGATAGGATAGAGGATAGGATAGGACAGATGATTGGATAGAGGATAGGATAGAGGATAGGATAGGATAGAGGATAGGATAGGATAGAGGATTGGATAGGATAGAGGATAGAGGATAGGATACGATACAGGACAGGATAGGATTGAGGATAGGATTGGATACAGGAAAGGATAGGATTGTGGATAGATGATAGGATAGGATAGAGGATTGGATAGGATACAGGATAGGATAGAGGATTGGATAGGATACAGGATAGGATAGGGGATTTGATAGGATAGACGATAGGATAGGATAGAAGATAGGATAGGATAGAGAATAGGATAGGATAGAGGATTGGATATGATACAGGAAAGGATAGGATAGGATAGAGGATAGGATAGGATAGAGGATAGGATAGGATAGAGGATAGGATAGGATAGAGGATAGGATAGGATAGAGGATTAGATAGGACAGAGGATAGGATAGGATAGAGGATAGGATAGAGGATAGGATAGGATAGAGGATAGGATAGGATAGAAGATAGGATAGGATAGAGAATAGGATAGGATAGAGGATAGGATAGGATAGAGGATAGGATAGGATACAGGAAAGGATAGGATTGAGGATAGATGATAGGATACGATAGAGAATAGGATAGGATAGAGGAGAGGATAGGATAGAGGATAGGATAGGATAGAGGATAGGATAGGATAGAGGATAGGATAGGATAGAGGATAGGATAGGATAGAGGACAGGATAGGATAGATGATTGGATATGATACAGGAAAGGATAGGATAGGATAGAGGATAGGATAGGATAGAGGATAGGATAGGATAGAGGATAGGATAGGATAGAGGATGGGATAGGATAGAGGATTAGATAGGACAGAGGATAGGATAGGATAGAGGATAGGATAGGGGATTTGATAGGATAGAGGATAGGATAGGGATAGTATAGAGGATACGATAGGATAGAGTATAGGATAGGAAGAGGATAGGATAGGACAGATGATTGGATAGAGGATAGGATAGAGGGATAGGATAGGATAGAGGATAGGATAGGATAGAGGATGGATGGATAGAGGATACAGGATAGGATACGATACAGGAAAGGATAGGATTGAGGATAGGATTGGATACAGGAAAGGATAGGATTGTGGGATAGATGATAGGATAGGATAGAGGATTGGATAGGATACAGGATAGGATAGAGGATTGGATAGGATACAGGATAGGATAGGGGATTTGATAGGATAGACGATAGGGATAGGATAGAAGATAGGATAGGACAGAGAATAGGATAGGATAGAGGATAGGATAGGATAGAGGATAGGATAGGATAGAGGATAGGATAGGATGGAGGATTGGATAGAGGATAGGATAGAGGGTAGGAAAGGATAGAAGATAGGATAGGATAGAGGATAGGATAGGATAGAGGATGGGATAGGATAGAGGATAGGATAGAGGATAGGATAGGATAGAGGGCTAGGATAGGATAGAAGATAGGATAGGATAGAGGATAGGATAGGATAGAGGATAGGATAGGATAGAGGAATAGGATAGGATAGAGGATAGGATAGGATAGAGGATAGGATAGGATGGAGGATAGGATAGGATAGAGCGTAGGATAGGATAGATGATAGGATAGGATAGAGGATAGGATAGGATAGAGGATAGGATAGGATAGAGGATAGGATAGGATAGAGGATAGGATAGGATAGAGGATATTATACGACAGAGGATTTGATAGGATAGAGGATAGGATAGGATACAGGAAAGGATAGGATTGAGGATAGATGATAGGATACGATAGAGAATAGGATAGGATAGAGGAGAGGATAGGATAGAGGATAGGATAGGATAGAGGATAGGATGGGATAGAGGATAGGATAGGATAGAGGACAGATAGGATAGAGGATAGGATAGGATAGATGATAGGATAGGATAGAGGATAGGATAGGATAGAGGATTGGATAGGATAGAGGATTAGCGTAGGATAGAGGATAGGATAGGATAGAGGATACGATAGGATAGAGTATAGGATAGGATAGAGGATAGGAATAGGACAGATGATTGGATAGAGGATAGGATAGAGGATAGGATAGGATAGAGGATAGGATAGGATAGAGGATTGGATAGGATAGAGGATAGAGGATAGGATACGATACAGGAAAGGATAGGATTGAGGATAGGATTGGATACAGGAAAGGATAGGATTGTGGATAGATGATAGGAATAAGATAGAGGATTGAATAGGATACAGGATAGGATAGAGGATTGGATAGGATACAGGATAGGATAGGGGATTTGATAGGATAGACGATAGGATAGGATAGAAGATAGGATAGGATAGAGAATAGGATAGGATAGAGGATTGGATATGATACAGGAAAGGATAGGATAGGATAGAGGATAGGATAGAATAGAGGATAGGATAGGACTAGAGGATAGGATAGGATAGAGGATAGGATAGGATAGAGGATTAGATAGGACAGAGGATAGGATAGGATAGAGGATAGGATAGAGGATAGGATAGGATAGAGGATAGGATAGGATAGAAGATAGGATAGGATAGAGAATAGGATAGGATAGAGGATAGGATAGGATAGAGAGTAGGATAGGATATAGGATAGGATAGGATAGAGGATAGGATAGGATAGAGGATAGGATAGGATAGAGGATAGGATAGGATAGAGGGTAGGATACGACAGAGGATTTGATAGGATAGAGGATAGGATAGGATACAGGAAAGGATAGGATTGAGGATAGATGATAGGATACGATAGAGAATAGGATAGGATAGAGGAGAGGATAGGATAGAGGATAGGATAGGATAGAGGATAGGATAGGATAGAGGATAGGATAGGATAGAGGACAGGATAGGATAGATGATTGGATATGATACAGGAAAGGATAGGATAGGATAGAGGATAGGATAGGATAGAGGATTAGATAGGACAGAGGATAGGATAGGATAGAGGATAGGATAGGGGATTTGATAGGATAGAGGATAGGATAGGATAGAAAATAGGATAGGATAGAGAATAGGATAGGATAGAGGATAGGATAGGATAGAGGATAGGATAGGATAGAGGATAAGATAGGACAGAGGATAGGATAGGGGATTTGATAGGATAGAGGATAGGATAGGATAGAGGATAGGATAGGATAGAGGATAGGATAGGATGGAGGATTGGATAGAGGATAGGATAGAGGATAGGAAAGGATAGAAGATAGGATAGGATAGACGATATGATAGGATAGAGGATAGGATAGGATAGAGGATAGGATAGAGGATAGGATAGGATAGAGGCTAGGATAGGATAGAAGATAGGATAGGATAGAGGATAGGATAGGATAGAGGATAGGATAGGATAGAGGATAGGATAGGATAGAGGATAGGATAGGATAGAGGATAGGATAGGATGGAGGATAGGATAGGATAGAGGGTAGGATAGGATAGATGATAGGATTGGATAGAGGATAGGATAGGATAGAGGATAGGATAGGATAGAGGATAGGATAGGATAGAGGATAGGATAGGATACAGGATATTACACGACAGAGGATTTGATAGGATAGAGGATAGGATAGGATACAGGAAAGGATAGGATTGAGGATAGATGATAGGATACGATAGAGAATAGGATAGGATAGAGGAGAGGATAGGATAGAGGATAGGATAGGATAGAGGATAGGATGGGATAGAGGATAGGATAGGATAGAGGACAGGATAGGATAGAGGATAGGATAGGATAGATGATAGGATAGGATAGAGGATAGGATAGGATAGAGGATTAGATAGGACAGAGGATAGGATAGGATAGAGGATAGGATAGAGGATAGGATAGGATAGAGGATAGGATAGGATAGAAGATAGGATAGGATAGAGAATAGGATAGGATAGAGGATAGGATAGGATAGAGGATAGGATAGGATACAGGAAAGGATAGGATTGAGGATAGATGATAGGATACGATAGAGAATAGGATAGGATAGAGGAGAGGATAGGATAGAGGATAGGATAGGATAGAGGATAGGATAGGATAGAGGATAGGATAGGATAGAGGACAGGATAGGATAGATGATTGGATATGATACAGGAAAGGATAGGATAGGATAGAGGATAGGATAGGATAGAGGATAGGATAGGATAGAGGATAGGATAGGATAGAGGATGGGATAGGATAGAGGATTAGATAGGACAGAGGATAGGATAGGATAGAGGATAGGATAGGGGATTTGATAGGATAGAGGATAGGATAGGATAGAAAATAGGATAGGATAGAGAATAGGATAGGATAGAGGATAGGATAGGATAGAGGATAGGATAGGATAGAGGATAAGATAGGACAGAGGATAGGATAGGGGATTTGATAGGATAGAGGATAGGATAGGATAGAGGATAGGATAGGATAGAGGATAGGATAGGATGGAGGATTGGATAGAGGATAGGATAGAGGATATGATAGGATAGAGGATAGGATAGGATAGAGGATAGGATAGAGGAGAGGATAGGATAGAGGCTAGGATAGGATAGAAGATAGGATAGGATAGAGGATAGGATAGGATAGAGGATAGGATAGGATAGAGGATAGGATAGGATAGAGGATAGGATAGGATGGAGGATAGGATAGGATAGAGGGTAGGATAGGATAGAGGATAGGATAGGATAGAGGATAGGATTGGATAGAGGATAGGATAGGATACAGGATATTATACGACAGAGGAATTGATAGGATAGAGGATAGGATAGGATACAGGAAAGGATAGGATTGAGGATAGATGATAGGATACGATAGAGAATAGGATAGGATAGAGGAGAGGATAGGATAGAGGATAGGATGGGATAGAGGATAGGATAGGATAGAGGACAGGATAGGATAGAGGATAGGATAGGATAGATGATAGGATAGGATAGAGGATAGGATAGGATACAGGATTGGATAGGATAGAGGATTTGATAGGATAGACGATAGGATAGGATAGAAGATAGGATAGGATAGAGAATAGGATAGGATAGAGGATAGGATAGGATAGAGGATAGGATAGGATAGAGGATAGGATAGGATAGATGATAGGATAGGATAGAGGATATCATAGGATAGAGGATAGGATAGGATAGATAATAGGATAGGATAGAGGATTGGATAGGATACAGGATTGGATAGGATAGGGGAATTGATAGGATAGAGGATAGGATAGGATAGAAGATAGGATAGGATAGAGGATAGGATAGGATAGAGGATAGGATAGGATAGAGGATAGGATAGGATAGAGGATAGGATAGGATAGAGGATAGGATAGGATAGAGGATAGGATAGGATAGAGGATAGGATAGGATAGAGGATAGGATAGAGGATAGGATAGGATAGAGGATAGGATAGGATAGAGGATAGGATAGGATAGAGGATAGGATAGGATAGAGGATAGAATTGAGGATAGGATAGGATAGAGGATTGGATAGGATAGAGGATTGGATAGGATACAGGATAGGATGGGATAGAGGATAGGATAGGGGATTTGATAGGATAGAGGATAGGATAGGAAAGAAGATAAGATAGGATACAGGATAGGATAGAGAATAGGTTAGGATAGAGAATTGGAACGGATAGATGATATTATAGGATAGGGGATAGGATATCATAGAGTATACGATATTAAAGAGGGTATGATAGGATAGAGCATCGGATAGGGGATTGGATAGGATAGGATAGAGGATAGGCTAGGATAGAGGATAGGATAGAGGATAGGATAGGACAGAGGATAGGACAGGGGATTTGATAGGATAGAGGATAGGATAGGATAGACGATAGGATAGGATAGCATAGGAAAGCATAGAAGATAGGATAGGATAGAGGATAGGATAGGATAGAGGATAGGATAGGATAGAGGATAGGATAGGATAGAGGATAGGATAGGATAGAGGATAGGATAGGATAGAGGATAGGATAGGATAGAGGATAGGATAGGATAGAGGATAGGATAGGATAGAGGATATCATAGGATAGAGGATAGGATAGGATAGATGATTGGATAGGATAGAGGATTGGATAGGATACAGGATTGGATAGAGGGTAGAATAGGATAGAGGATAGGATAGGATAGAGGATAGGGTAGGATAGCTGATAGGATAGGATAGAGGATAGGATAGGGCAGAGGATAGGATAGGGGATTTTATAGGATAGCGGATAGGATAGGGTAGAGGATAGGATAGGATAGAGGATAGAATAGGATAGAGGATAGGATAGGATAGAGGATAGGATAGGATAGAGGATAGGATAGGACAGAGGATAGGATAGGGGATTTGATAGGATAGAGGATAGGATAGGATAGACGATAGGATATGATAGAGGATAGGATAGGATAGAGGATAGGATAGGATAGAGGATAGGATAGGATAGAGGATTGGATAGAGGATAGGATAGAGGATAGGAAAGCATAGAAGATAGGATAGGATAGAGGATAGGATAGGATAGAGGATAGGATAGGATAGAGGATAGGATAGAGGTTAGGATAGGGTAGAAGATTGGATAGGATAGAGGATAGAATAGGATAGAGGATAGGATAGGATAGAGGATAGGATAGGATAGAGGATAGGATAGAGGATAGGATAGGATAGAGGATAGGATAGGATAGAGGATAGAATTGAGGATAGGATAGGATAGAGGATTGGATGGGATAGAGGATAGAGGATAGGATAGGATACAGGAAAGGATAGGATTGAGGATAGGATTGGATACAGGAAAGGATAGGATTGTGGATAGATGATAGGATAGGATAGAGGATTGGATAGGATACAGGATAGGATAGAGGATTGGATAGGATACAGGATAGGATAGGGGATTTGATAGGATAGACGATAGGATAGGATAGAAGATAGGATAGGATAGAGAATAGGATAGGATAGAGGATAGGATAGGATAGAGGATAGGATAGGATAGAGGATAGGATAGGATAGATGATAGGATAGGATAGAGGATATCATAGGATAGAGGATAGGATAGGATAGATAATAGGATAGGATAGAGGATTGGATAGGATACAGGATTGGATAGGATAGGGGAATTGATAGGATAGAGGATAGGATAGGATAGAAGATAGGATAGGATAGAGGATAGGATAGGATAGAGGATAGGATAGGATAGAGGATAGGATAGGATAGAGGATAGGATAGGATAGAGGATAGGATAGGATAGAGGATAGGATAGGATAGAGGATAGGATAGAGGATAGGATAGGATAGAGGATAGGATAGGATAGAGGATAGGATAGGATAGAGGATAGGATAGGATAGAGGATAGAATTGAGGATAGGATAGGATAGAGGATTGGATAGGATAGAGGATTGGATAGGATACAGGATAGGATAGGATAGAGGATAGGATAGGGGATTTGATAGGATAGAGGATAGGATAGGAAAGAAGATAAGATAGGATACAGGATAGGATAGAGAATAGGTTAGGATAGAGAATTGGAACGGATAGATGATATTATAGGATAGGGGATAGGATATCATAGAGTATACGATATTAAAGAGGGTATGATAGGATAGAGCATCGGATAGGGGATTGGATAGGATAGGATAGAGGATAGGCTAGGATAGAGGATAGGATAGAGGATAGGATAGGACAGAGGATAGGACAGGGGATTTGATAGGATAGAGGATAGGATAGGATAGACGATAGGATAGGATAGCATAGGAAAGCATAGAAGATAGGATAGGATAGAGGATAGGATAGGATAGAGGATAGGATAGGATAGAGGATAGGATAGGATAGAGGATAGGATAGGATAGAGGATAGGATAGGATAGAGGATAGGATAGGATAGAGGATATCATAGGATAGAGGATAGGATAGGATAGATGATTGGATAGGATAGAGGATTGGATAGGATACAGGATTGGATAGAGGGTAGAATAGGATAGAGGATAGGATAGGATAGAGGATAGGGTAGGATAGCTGATAGGATAGGATAGAGGATAGGATAGGGCAGAGGATAGGGTAGGGGATTTTATAGGATAGCGGATAGGATAGGATAGAGGATAGGATAGGATAGAGGATAGAATAGGATAGAGGATAGGATAGGATAGAGGATAGGATAGGATAGAGGATAGGATAGGACAGAGGATAGGATAGGGGATTTGATAGGATAGAGGATAGGATAGGATAGACGATAGGATATGATAGAGGATAGGATAGGATAGAGGATAGGATAGGATAGAGGATAGGATAGGATAGAGGATTGGATAGAGGATAGGATAGAGGATAGGAAAGCATAGAAGATAGGATAGGATAGAGGATAGGATAGGATAGAGGATAGGATAGGATAGAGGATAGGATAGAGGTTAGGATAGGGTAGAAGATTGGATAGGATAGAGGATAGAATAGGATAGAGGATAGGATAGGATAGAGGATAGGATAGGATAGAGGATAGGATAGAGGATAGGATAGGATACAGGAAAGGATAGGATTGAGGATAGGATTGGATACAGGAAAGGATAGGATTGTGGATAGATGATAGGATAGGATAGAGGATTGGATAGGATACAGGATAGGATAGAGGATTGGATAGGATACAGGATAGGATAGGGGATTTGATAGGATAGACGATAGGATAGGATAGAAGATAGGATAGGATAGAGAATAGGATAGGATAGAGGATAGGATAGGATAGAGGATAGGATAGGATAGAGGATAGGATAGGATAGAGGATAGGATAGGATAGATGATAGGATAGGATAGAGGATATCATAGGATAGAGGATAGGATAGGATAGATAATAGGATAGGATAGAGGATTGGATAGGATACAGGATTGGATAGGATAGGGGAATTGATAGGATAGAGGATAGGATAGGATAGAAGATAGGATAGGATAGAGGATAGGATAGGATAGAGGATAGGATAGGATAGAGGATAGCGTAGGATAGAGGATAGGATAGGATAGAGGATACGATAGGATAGAGGACAGGATAGAGGGTAGAATAGGATAGAGGATGGGATAGGATAGAGGATAGGATAGGATAGCTGATAGGATAGGATAGAGGATAGGATAGGGCAGAGGATAGGATAGGGGATTTTATAGGATAGAGGATAGGATAGGATAGAGGATAGGATAGGATAGAGGATAGAATAGGATAGAGGATAGGATAGGATAGAAGATTGGATAGACGGTAGGATAGGATAGAGGATAGGATAGGATAGAGGATTGGATAGAGGATAGGATAGAGGATAGGAAAGCATAGAAGATAGGATAGGATAGAGGATAGGATAGGATAGAGGATAGGATAGGATAGAGGATAGGATAGGATAGAGGATAGGATAGGATAGAGGATAGGATAGGATAGAGGATAGGATAGGATAGAGGATAGGATAGGATAGAGGATAGGATAGGATAGAGGATAGGATAGAGGTTAGGATAGGGTAGAAGATTGGATAGGATAGAGGATAGAATAGGATAGAGGATAGGATAGGATAGAGGATAGGATAGGATAGAGGATAGGATAGAGGATAGGATAGGATAGAGGATAGGATAGCATAGAGGATAGAATTGAGGATAGGATAGGATAGAGGATTGGATGGGATAGAGGATAGAGGATAGGATAGGATACAGGAAAGGATAGGATTGAGGATAGGATTGGATACAGGAAAGGATAGGATTGTGGATAGATGATAGGATAGGATAGAGGATTGGATAGGATACAGGATAGGATAGAGGATTGGATAGGATACAGGATAGGATAGGGGATTTGATAGGATAGACGATAGGATAGGATAGAAGATAGGATAGGATAGAGAATAGGATAGGATAGAGGATAGGATAGGATAGAGGATAGGATATTATAGAGGATAGGATAGGATAGATGATAGGATAGGATAGAGGATATCATAGGATAGAGGATAGGATAGGATAGATAATAGGATAGGATAGAGGATTGGATAGGATACAGGATTGGATAGGATAGGGGAATTGATAGGATAGAGGATAGGATAGGATAGAAGATAGGATAGGATAGAGGATAGGATAGGATAGAGGATAGGATAGGATAGAGGATAGGATAGGATAGAGGATAGGATAGGATAGAGGATAGGATAGGATAGAGGATAGGATAGGATAGAGGATAGGATAGAGGATAGGATAGGATAGAGGATAGGATAGGATAGAGGATAGGATAGGATAGAGGATAGGATAGGATAGAGGATAGAATTGAGGATAGGATAGGATAGAGGATTGGATAGGATAGAGGATTGGATAGGATACAGGATAGGATAGGATAGAGGATAGGATAGGGGATTTGATAGGATAGAGGATAGGATAGGAAAGAAGATAAGATAGGATACAGGATAGGATAGAGAATAGGTTAGGATAGAGAATTGGAACGGATAGATGATATTATAGGATAGGGGATAGGATATCATAGAGTATACGATATTAAAGAGGGTATGATAGGATAGAGCATCGGATAGGGGATTGGATAGGATAGGATAGAGGATAGGCTAGGATAGAGGATAGGATAGAGGATAGGATAGGACAGAGGATAGGACAGGGGATTTGATAGGATAGAGGATAGGATAGGATAGACGATAGGATAAGATAGCATAGGAAAGCATAGAAGATAGGATAGGATAGAGGATAGGATAGGATAGAGGATAGGATAGGATAGAGGATAGGATAGGATAGAGGATAGGATAGGATAGAGGATAGGATAGGATAGAGGATAGGATAGGATAGAGGATATCATAGGATAGAGGATAGGATAGGATAGATGATTGGATAGGATAGAGGATTGGATAGGATACAGGATTGGATAGAGGGTAGAATAGGATAGAGGATAGGATAGGATAGAGGATAGGGTAGGATAGCTGATAGGATAGGATAGAGGATAGGATAGGGCAGAGGATAGGATAGGGGATTTTATAGGATAGCGGATAGGATAGGATAGAGGATAGGATAGGATAGAGGATAGAATAGGATAGAGGATAGGATAGGATAGAGGATAGGATAGGATAGAGGATAGGATAGGACAGAGGATAGGATAGGGGATTTGATAGGATAGAGGATAGGATAGGATAGACGATAGGATATGATAGAGGATAGGATAGGATAGAGGATAGGATAGGATAGAGGATAGGATAGGATAGAGGATTGGATAGAGGATAGGATAGAGGATAGGAAAGCATAGAAGATAGGATAGGATAGAGGATAGGATAGGATAGAGGATAGGATAGGATAGAGGATAGGATAGAGGTTAGGATAGGGTAGATGATTGGATAGGATAGAGGATAGAATAGGATAGAGGATAGGATAGGATAGAGGATAGGATAGGATAGAGGATAGGATAGAGGATAGGATAGGATAGAGGATAGGATAGGATAGAGGATAGGATAGGATAGAGGATAGAATTGAGGATAGGATAGGATAGAGGATTGGATGGGATAGAGGATAGAGGATAGGATAGGATACAGGAAAGGATAGGATTGAGGATAGGATTGGATACAGGAAAGGATAGGATTGTGGATAGATGATAATATAGGATAGAGGATTGGATAGGATACAGGATAGGATAGAGGATTGGATAGGATACAGGATAGGATAGGGGATTTGATAGGATAGACGATAGGATAGGATAGAAGATAGGATAGGATAGAGAATAGGATAGGATAGAGGATAGGATAGGATAGAGGATAGGATAGGATAGAGTATAGGATAGGATAGAGGATAGGATAGGATAGATGATAGGATAGGATAGAGGATATCATAAGATAGAGGATAGGATAGGATAGATAATAGGATAGGATAGAGGATTGGATAGGATACAGGATTGGATAGGATAGGGGAATTGATAGGATAGAGGATAGGATAGGATAGAAGATAGGATAGGATAGAGGATAGGATAGGATAGAGGATAGGATAGGATAGAGGATAGCGTAGGATAGAGGATAGGATAGGATAGAGCATACGATAGGATAGAGGACAGGATAGAGGGTAGAATAGGATAGAGGATGGGATAGGATAGAGGATAGGATAGGATAGCTGATAGGATAGGATAGAGGATAGGATAGGGCAGAGGATAGGATAGGGGATTTTATAGGATAGAGGATAGGATAGGATAGAGGATAGGATAGGATAGAGGATAGAATAGGATAGAGGATAGGATAGGATAGAAGATTGGATAGACGGTAGGATAGGATAGAGGATAGGATAGGATAGAGGATTGGATAGAGGATAGGATAGAGGATAGGAAAGCATAGAAGATAGGATAGGATAGAGGATAGGATAGGATAGAGGATAGGATAGGATAGAGGATAGAGGATAGGATGGGATAGAGGATAGGATAGGATAGAGGATAGGATAGGATAGAGGATAGGATAGGATAGAGGATAGGATAGGATAGAGGATAGGATAGGATAGAGGATAGGATAGGATAGAGGATAGGATAGAGGTTAGGATAGGGTAGAAGATTGGATAGGATAGAGGATAGAATAGGATAGAGGATAGGATAGGATAGAGGATAGGATAGGATAGAGGATAGGATAGAGGATAGGATAGGATAGATGATAGGATAGGATAGAGGATAGGATAGGATAGAGGATAGAATTGAGGATAGGATAGGATAGAGGATTGGATGGGATAGAGGATAGAGGATAGGATAGGATACAGGAAAGGATAGGATTGAGGATAGGATTGGATACAGGAAAGGATAGGATTGTGGATAGATGATAGGATAGGATAGAGGATTGGATAGGATACAGGATAGGATAGAGGATTGGATAGGATACAGGATAGGATAGGGGATTTGATAGGATAGACGATAGGATAGGATAGAAGATAGGATAGGATAGAGAATAGGATAGGATAGAGGATAGGATAGGATAGAGGATAGGATAGGATAGAGTATAGGATAGGATAGAGGATAGGATAGGATAGATGATAGGATAGGATAGAGGATATCATAGGATAGAGGATAGGATAGGATAGATAATAGGATAGGATAGAGGATTGGATAGGATACAGGATTGGATAGGATAGGGGAATTGATAGGATAGAGGATAGGATAGGATAGAAGATAGGATAGGATAGAGGATAGGATAGGATAGAGGATAGGATAGGATAGAGGATAGCGTAGGATAGAGGATAGGATAGGATAGAGGATACGATAGGATAGAGGACAGGATAGAGGGTAGAATAGGATAGAGGATGGGATAGGATAGAGGATAGGATAGGATAGCTGATAGGATAGGATAGAGGATAGGATAGGGCAGAGGATAGGATAGGGGATTTTATAGGATAGAGGATAGGATAGGATAGAGGATTGGATAGACGGTAGGATAGGATAGAGGATAGGATAGGATAGAGGATTGGATAGAGGATAGGATAGAGGATAGGAAAGCATAGAAGATAGGATAGGATAGAGGATAGGATAGGATAGAGGATAGGATAGGATAGAGGATAGAGGATAGGATGGGATAGAGGATAGGATAGGATAGAGGATAGGATAGGATGGAGGATAGAATAGGATAGAGGATAGGATAGGATAGAGGATAGGATAGAGGTTAGGATAGGGTAGAAGATTGGATAGGATAGAGGATAGAATAGGATAGAGGATAGGATAGGATAGAGGATAGGATAGGATAGAGGATAGGATAGAGGATAGGATAGGATAGAGGATAGGATAGGATAGAGGATAGGATAGGATAGAGGATAGGATAGGATAGAGGATAGGATAGGATAGAGGATAGGATAGAGGTTAGGATAGGGTAGAAGATTGGATAGGATAGAGGATAGAATAGGATAGAGGATAGGATAGGATAGAGGATAGGATAGGATAGAGGATAGGATAGAGGATAGGATAGGATAGAGGATAGGATAGGATAGAGGATAGGATAGGATAGAGGATAGAATTGAGGATAGGATAGGATAGAGGATTGGATGGGATAGAGGATAGAGGATAGGATAGGATACAGGAAAGGATAGGATTGAGGATAGGATTGGATACAGGAAAGGATAGGATTGTGGATAGATGATAGGATAGGATAGAGGATTGGATAGGATACAGGATAGGATAGAGGATTGGATAGGATACAGGATAGGATAGGGGATTTGATAGGATAGACGATAGGATAGGATAGAAGATAGGATAGGATAGAGAATAGGATAGGATAGAGGATAGGATAGGATAGAGGATAGGATAGGATAGAGGATAGGATAGGATAGATGATAGGATAGGATAGAGGATATCATAGGATAGAGGATAGGATAGGATAGATAATAGGATAGGATAGAGGATTGGATAGGATACAGGATTGGATAGGATAGGGGAATTGATAGGATAGAGGATAGGATAGGATAGAAGATAGGATAGGATAGAGGATAGGATAGGATAGAGGATAGGATAGGATAGAGGATAGCGTAGGATAGAGGATAGGATAGGATAGAGGATACGATAGGATAGAGGATAGGATAGAGGGTAGAATAGGATAGAGGATGGGATAGGATAGAGGATAGGATAGGATAGCTGATAGGATAGGATAGAGGATAGGATAGGGCAGAGGATAGGATAGGGGATTTTATAGGATAGAGGATAGGATAGGATAGAGGATAGGATAGGATAGAGGATAGAATAGGATAGAGGATTGGATAGAGGATAGGATAGAGGATAGGAAAGCATAGAAGATAGGATAGGATAGAGGATAGGATAGGATAGAGGATAGGATAGGATAGAGGATAGGATATGATAGAGGATAGGATAGGATAGAGGATAGGATAGGATAGAGGATAGGATAGGATAGAGGATAGGATAGGATAGAGGATAGGATAGGATAGAGGATAGGATAGGATAGAGGATAGGATAGGATAGAGGATAGGATAGAGGATAGGATAGAGGATAGGATAGAGGATAGGATAGGATAGAGGATAGGATAGGATAGAGGATAGGATAGGATAGAGAATAGGATAGGACAGATGATAGGATAGGATAGAGGATTGGATAGGATACAGGATAGGATATGATAGAGGATAGGATAGGGGATTTGATAGGATAGAGGATAGGATAGGATAGAGGATAGGATAGGATAGAGGATAGGATAGGATAGAGGATAGGATAGAGGATAGGATAGGATAGAAGATAGGATAGGATAGCTGATAGGATAGGATAGAGGATAGGATAGGGCAGAGGATAGGATAGGGGATTTTATAGGATAGAGGATAGGATAGGATAGAGGATAGGATAGGATAGAGGATAGAATAGGATAGAGGATAGGATAGGATAGAGGATTGGATAGACGGTAGGATAGGATAGAGGATAGGATAGGATAGAGGATAGAGGATAGGATAGAGGATAGAGGATAGGATAGAGGATAGGATAGGATAGAGGATAGGATAGGATAGAGGATAGGATAGGATAGAGGATAGGATAGGATAGAGGATAGGATAGGATAGAGTATAGGATAGGATAGAGGATAGGATAGGATAGATGATAGGATAGGATAGAGGATATCATAGGATAGAGGATAGGATAGGATAGATAATAGGATAGGATAGAGGATTGGATAGGATACAGGATTGGATAGGATAGGGGAATTGATAGGATAGAGGATAGGATAGGATAGAAGATAGGATAGGATAGAGGATAGGATAGGATAGAGGATAGGATAGGATAGAGGATAGCGTAGGATAGAGGATAGGATAGGATAGAGGATACGATAGGATAGAGGACAGGATAGAGGGTAGAATAGGATAGAGGATGGGATAGGATAGAGGATAGGATAGGATAGCTGATAGGATAGGATAGAGGATAGGATAGGGCAGAGGATAGGATAGGGGATTTTATAGGATAGAGGATAGGATAGGATAGAGGATAGGATAGGATGGAGGATAGAATAGGATAGAGGATAGGATAGGATAGAAGATTGGATAGACGGTAGGATAGGATAGAGGATAGGATAGGATAGAGGATTGGATAGAGGATAGGATAGAGGATAGGAAAGCATAGAAGATAGGATAGGATAGAGGATAGGATAGGATAGAGGATAGGATAGGATAGAGGATAGAGGATAGGATGGGATAGAGGATAGGATAGGATAGAGGATAGGATAGGATAGAGGATAGGATAGGATAGAGGATAGGATAGGATAGAGGATAGGATAGGATAGAGGATAGGATAGAGGTTAGGATAGGATTGAGGATAGGATTGGATACAGGAAAGGATAGGATTGTGGATAGATGATAGGATAGGATAGAGGATTGGATAGGATACAGGATAGGATAGAGGATTGGATAGGATACAGGATAGGATAGGGGATTTGATAGGATAGACGATAGGATAGGATAGAAGATAGGATAGGATAGAGAATAGGATAGGATAGAGGATAGGATAGGATAGAGGATATCATAGGATAGAGGATAGGATAGGATAGATAATAGGATAGGATAGAGGATTGGATAGGATACAGGATTGGATAGGATAGGGGAATTGATAGGATAGAGGATAGGATAGGATAGAAGATAGGATAGGATAGAGGATAGGATAGGATAGAATATAGGATAGGATAGAGGATAGCGTAGGATAGAGGATAGGATAGGATAGAGGATACGATAGGATAGAGGATAGGATAGAGGGTAGAATAGGATAGAGGATGGGATAGGATAGAGGATAGGATAGGATAGCTGATAGGATAGGATAGAGGATAGGATAGGGCAGAGGATAGGATAGGGGATTTTATAGGATAGAGGATATGATAGGATAGAGGATAGGATAGGATAGAGGATAGAATAGGATAGAGGATTGGATAGAGGATAGGATAGAGGATAGGAAAGCATAGAAGATAGGATAGGATAGAGGATAGGATAGGATAGAGGATAGGATAGGATAGAGGATAGGATATGATAGAGGATAGGATAGGATAGAGGATAGGATAGGATAGAGGATAGGATAGGATAGAGGATAGGATAGGATAGAGGATAGGATAGGATAGAGGATAGGATAGGATAGAGGATAGGATAGAGGATAGGATAGAGGATAGGATAGAGGATAGGATAGGATAGAGGATAGGATAGGATAGAGGATAGGATAGGATAGAGAATAGGATAGGATAGATGATAGGATAGGATAGAGGATTGGATAGGATACAGGATAGGATATGATAGAGGATAGGATAGGGGATTTGATAGGATAGAGGATAGGATAGGATAGAGGATAGGATAGGATAGAGGATAGGATAGGATAGAGGATAGGATAGAGGATAGGATAGGATAGAAGATAGGATAGGATAGCTGATAGGATAGGATAGAGGATAGGATAGGGCAGAGGATAGGATAGGGGATTTTATAGGATAGAGGATAGGATAGGATAGAGGATAGGATAGGATAGAGGATAGAATAGGATAGAGGATAGGATAGGATAGAGGATTGGATAGACGGTAGGATAGGATAGAGGATAGGATAGGATAGAGGATAGAGGATAGGATAGATCATAGAGGATAGGATAGAGGATAGGATAGGATAGAGGATAGGATAGGATAGAGGATAGGATAGGATAGAGGATAGGATAGGATAGAGGATAGGATAGGATAGAGGATAGGATAGGATAGAGGATAGGATAGGATAGAGGATAGGATAGGATAGAGGATAGGATAGGATAGAGGATAGGATAGGATAGAGGATAGGATAGGATAGAGGATAGGATAGGATAGAGGATAGGATAGGATAGAGGATATCATAGGATAGAGGATAGGATAGGATAGATGATTGGATAGGATAGAGGATTGGATAGGATACAGGATTGGATAGGGTAGGGGAATTGATAGGATAGAGGATAGGATAGGATAGAAGATAGGATAGGATAGAGGATAGGATAGGATAGAGGATAGGATAGGATAGAGGATAGCGTAGGATAGAGGATAGGATAGGATAGAGGATACGATAGGGGATTTTATAGGATAGAGGATAGGATAGGATAGAGGATAGGATAGGATAGAGGATAGGATAGGACAGAGGATAGGATTCGGGATTTGATAGGATAGAGGATAGGATAGGATAGAAGATAGGATAGGATAGGTTATAGGATAGGATAGAGGATAGGAAAGGACAGAGGATTGGATAGAGGATAGGATAGGATAGAGGATATGATAGGGTAGAGGATAGGATAGGATAGAGGATAGGATAGGATAGAGGATTAGATAGGATACAGGAAAGGATAGGATTCAGGATAGATGATAGGATAGGATAGAGGATTGGATAGGATACAGGATAGGATAGGATAGAGGATAGGATAGGATAGAGGATAGGATAGGATAGAGGACAGGATAGGATAGAGGATAGGATAGGATAGAGGATTGGATAGGATACAGGAAAGGATAGGATTGAGGATAGATGATAGGATAGGATAGAGGATTGGATAGGATACAGGATAGGATATGATAGAGGATAGGATAGGATAGAGGATAGGATAGGATAGAGGACAGGATAGGATAGAGGATAGGATAGGATAGATGATAGGATAGGATAGAGGATAGGATAGGATAGAGGATTGGATAGGATAGAGGATAGCGTAGGATAGAGGATAGGATAGGATAGAGGATACGATAGGATAGAGGATAGGATAGGATAGAGGATAGGATAGGACAGAGGATTTGATAGGATAGAGGATAGGATAGGATAGAGGATAGGATAGGACAGAGGATAGGATAGAGGATTGGATAGGATACAGGATAGGATAGGATAGAGGATAGGATAGGGGATTAGATAGGATAGAGGATAGGATAGGATAGAAGATAGGATAGGATAGGGGATAGGATAGGATAGAGGATAGGATAGGAAAGAGGATAGGATAGGATAGAGGATTAGATAGGACAGAGGATAAGATAGGATAGAGGATAGGATAGGGGATTTGATAGGATAGAGTATAGGATAGGATAGATGATTGGATAGGATAGAGGATTGGATAGGATACAGGATTGGATAGGGTAGGGGAATTGATAGGATAGAGGATAGGATAGGATAGAAGATAGGATAGGATAGAGGATACGATAGGATAGAGGATAGGATAGGATAGAGGATAGCGTAGGATAGAGGATAGGATAGGATAGAGGATACGATAGGATAGAGGATAGGATAGAGGGTAGAATAGGATAGAGGATAGGATAGGATAGAGGATAGGGTAGGATAGCTGATAGGATAGGATAGAGGATAGGATAGGGCAGAGGATAGGATAGGGGATTTTATAGGATAGAGGATAGGATAGGATAGAGGATAGGATAGGATAGAGAATAGAATAGGATAGAGGATAGGATAGGGCAGAGGATAGGATAGGATAGAGGATAGGATAGGATAGAGGGTATCATAGGATAGAGGATAGGATAGGATAGATGATTGGATAGGATAGAGGATTGGATAGGATACAGGATTGGATAGGGTAGGGGAATTGATAGGATAGAGGATAGGATAGGATAGAAGATAGGATAGGATAGAGGATAGGATAGGATAGAGGATACAATAGGATAGAGGATAGCGTAGGATAGAGGATAGGATAGGATAGAGGATAGGATAGGATAGAGGATAGGATAGGATAGAGGATAGGATAGGATAGAGGATAGGATAGGATAGAGGATATCATAGGCTAGAGGATAGGATAGGATAGATGATTGGATAGGATAGAGGATTGGATAGGATACAGGATTGGATAAGGTAGGGGAATTAATAGGATAGAGGATAGGATAGGATAGAAGATAGGATAGGATAGAGGATAGGATAGGATAGAGGATAGGATAGGATAGAGGATAGCGTAGGATAGAGGATAGGATAGGATAGAGGATACGATAGGATAGAGGATAGGATAGAGGGTAGAATAGGATAGAGGATAGGATAGGATAGAGGATAGGGTAGGATAGCTGATAGGATAGGATAGAGAATAGAATAGGATAGAGGATAGGATAGGGCAGAGGATAGGATAGGATAGAGGATAGGATAGGATAGAGGGTATCATAGGATAGAGGATAGGATAGGATAGATGATTGGATAGGATAGAGGATTGGATAGGATACAGGATTGGATAGGGTAGGGGAATTGATAGGATAGAGGATAGGATAGGATAGAAGATAGGATAGGATAGAGGATAGGATAGGATAGAGGATACAATAGGATAGAGGATAGCGTAGGATAGAGGATAGGATAGGATAGAGGATAGGATAGGATAGAGGATAGGATAGGATAGAGGATAGGATAGGATAGAGGATAGGATAGGATAGAGGATATCATAGGCTAGAGGATAGGATAGGGTAGATGATTGGATAGGATAGAGGATTGGATAGGATACAGGATTGGATAAGGTAGGGGAATTAATAGGATAGAGGATAGGATAGGATAGAAGATAGGATAGGATAGAGGATAGGATAGGATAGAGGATAGGATAGGATAGAGGATAGCGTAGGATAGAGGATAGGATAGGATAGAGGATACGATAGGATAGAGGATAGGATAGAGGGTAGAATAGGACAGAGGATAGGATAGGATAGAGGATAGGGTAGGATAGCTGATAGGATAGGATAGAGGATAGGATAGGGCAGAGGATAGGATAGGGGATTTTATAGGATAGAGGATAGGATAGGATAGAGGATAGGATAGGATAGAGGATAGAATAGGATAGAGGACAGGATAGGGCAGAGGATAGGATAGGATAGAGGATAGGATAGGATAGAGGATATCATAGGATAGAGGATAGGATAGGATAGATGATTGGATAGGATAGAGGATTGGATAGGATACAGGATTGGATAGGGTAGGGGAATTGATAGGATAGAGGATAGGATAGGATAGAAGATAGGATAGGATAGAGGATAGGATAGGATAGAAGATAGGATAGGATAGAGGATATCATAGGATAGAGGATAGGATAGGATAGAGCATATTATAGGATAGAGGATAGGATAGGATAGAGGATAGGATAGGATAGGGGATTGGATAGGATAGGATAGAGGATAGGCTAGGATAGAGGATAGGATAGGATAGAGGATAGGATAGAGGTTAGGATAGGATAGAAGATTGGATAGGATAGAGGATAGAATAGGATAGAGGATAGGATAGGATAGAGGATAGGATAGGCTAGAGGATAGGATAGGATAGAGGGTAGGATAGGATAGAGGTTAGGATAGAGGGTAGGATAGAGAATAGGAACGGATAGATGAAATTATAGGATAGAGTGTACGATATTATGGAGGAATGGATATGATAGAGGATAGGATAGAGGACAGGATAGGAAAGATTATAGGATAGGATAGAGGATGGAATAGGATAGAGGATAGGATAGACGATAGGATAGGATAGAGGATAGGATAGGATAGAGGATAGGATAGGATAGAGGATAGGATAGACGATAGGATAGGATAGAGGATAGGATAGAACAGAGGATAGGATAGGATAGAGGATAGTATAGGGATTTGATAGGATAGAGGATAGGATAGGATAGAAGATAGGATAGGATAGAGGATAGGATAGGATAGAGGATAGGATAGGATAGAGGATAGGATAGAGGATAGAATAGGATAGAGAATAGGATAGGATAGAGGATTGGATAGACGGTAGGATAGGATAGAGGATAGGATAGGATAGAGGATAGGATAGGAAAGAGGATAGGATAGGGGATTTGATAGGATAGAGGATAGGATAGGATAGAGGATAGGATAGGAAAGAGGATAGGATAGGGGATTTGATAGGATAGAGGATAGGATAGGATAGAGGATAGGATAGGATAGAGGATAGAATAGGATAGAGGATAGGATAGGATAGAGGATAGGATAGACGGTAGGATAGGATAGAGGATAGGATAGGATAGAGGATAGGATAGAGGAGAGGATAGGATAGAGGATAGGGTAGGATAGAGGATAGGATAGAGGATAGGATAGGATAGAAGATAGGATAGGATAGCTGATAGGATAGGATAGAGGATAGGATAGGGCAGAGGATAGGATAGGGGATTTTATAGGATAGAGGATAGGATAGGATAGAGGATAGGATAGGATAGAGGATAGAATAGGATAGAGGATAGGATAGGATAGAGGATTGGATAGACGGTAGGATAGGATAGAGGATAGGATAGGATAGAGGATAGGATAGGATAGAGGATAGAGGATAGGATAGAGGATAGGATAGAGGATAGGATAGGATAGAGGATAGGATAGGATAGAGGATAGGATAGGATAGAGGATAGGATAGAGGTTAGGATAGGGTAGAAGATTGGATAGGATAGAGGATAGAATAGGATAGAGGATAGGATAGGATAGAGGATAGTATAGGATAGAGGATAGGATAGAGGATAGGATAGGATAGAGGATAGGATAGGATAGAGGATAGGATAGGATAGAGGATAGAATTGAGGATAGGATAGGATAGAGGATTGGATGGGATAGAGGATAGAGGATAGGATAGGATACAGGAAAGGATAGGATTGAGGATAGGATTGGATACAGGAAAGGATAGGATTGTGGATAGATGATAGGATAGGATAGAGGATTGGATAGGATACAGGATAGGATAGAGAATAGGATAGGATAGAGGATAGGATAGGATAGAGGATAGGATAGGATAGAGGATAGGATAGGATAGATGATAGGATAGGATAGAGGATATCATAGGATAGAGGATAGGATAGGATAGATAATAGGATAGGATAGAGGATTGGATAGGATACAGGATTGGATAGGATAGGGGAATTGATAGGATAGAGGATAGGATAGGATAGAAGATAGGATAGGATAGAGGATAGGATAGGATAGAGGATAGAATAGGATAGAGGATAGCGTAGGATAGAGGATAGGATAGGATAGAGGATACGATAGGATAGAGGATAGGATAGAGGGTAGAATAGGATAGAGGATGGGATAGGATAGAGGATAGGATAGGATAGCTGATAGGATAGGATAGAGGATAGGATAGGGCAGAGGATAGGATAGGGGATTTTATAGGATAGAGGATAGGATAGGATAGAGGATAGGATAGGATAGAGGATAGAATAGGATAGAGGATTGGATAGAGGATAGGATAGAGGATAGGAAAGCATAGAAGATAGGATAGGATAGAGGATAGGATAGGATAGAGGATAGGATAGGATAGAGGATAGGATATGATAGAGGATAGGATAGGATAGAGGATAGGATAGGATAGAGGATAGGATAGGATAGAGGATAGGATAGGATAGAGGATAGGATAGGATAGAGGATAGGATAGGATAGAGGATAGGATAGGATAGAGGATAGGATAGGATAGAGGATAGGATAGAGGATAGGATAGAGGATAGGATAGGATAGAGGATAGGATAGGATAGAGGATAGGATAGGATAGAGAATAGGATAGGATAGATGATAGGATAGGATAGAGGATTGGATAGGATACAGGATAGGATAGGATAGAGGATAGGATAGGATAGAGGATAGGATAGGATAGAGGATAGGATAGGATAGAGGATAGGATAGGATAGAGGATAGGATAGGATAGAGGATAGGATAGGATAGAGGATAGGATAGGATAGAGGATAGGATAGAGGATAGGATAGGATAGAGGATAGGATAGGATAGAGGATAGGATAGGATAGAGGATAGGATAGGATAGAGGATAGGATAGGATAGAGGATAGGATAGGATAGAGGATAGGATAGAGGATAGGATAGGATAGAGGATAGGATAGGATAGAGGATAGGATAGGATAGAGGATAGGATAGGATAGAGGATAGGATAGAGGACAGGATAGGAAAGAGTATAGGATAGGATAGAGGATGGAATAGGATAGAGGATAGGATAGACGATAGGATAGGATAGAGGATAGGATAGGATAGAGGATAGGATAGGATAGAGGATAGGATAGACGATATCATAGGATAGAGGATAGGATAGGATAGAGGATAGGATAGAGGATAGAATAGGATAGAGGATAGGATAGGATAGAGGATTGGATAGACGGTAGGATAGGATAGAGGATAGGATAGGATAGAGGATAGGATAGGAAAGAGGATAGGATAGGGGATTTGATAGGATAGAGGATAGGATAGGATAGACGATAGAATAGGATAGAGGATAGGATAGGATAGAGGATAGGATAGGATAGAGGATAGGATAGGATATAGGATTGGATAGAGGATAGGATAGAGGATAGGAAAGGATAGAAGATAGGATAGGATAGAGGATAGGATAGGATAGAGGATAGGATAGGATAGAGGATAGGATAGGATAGAGGATAGGATAGGATAGAGGATAGAATAGGATAGAGGATAGGATAGGATAGAGGATAGGATAGACGGTAGGATAGGATAGAGGATAGAATAGGATAGAGGATAGGATAGGATAGAGGATAGGATAGGACAGAGGATAGGATAGGGGATTTGATAGGATAGAGGATAGGATAGGATAGACGATAGGATAGGATAGAGGATAGGATACGATAGAGGATAGGATAGGATAGAGGATAGGATAGGATAGAGGATAGGATAGGATAGAGGATAGGATAGGATAGAGGATAGCGTAGGATAGAGGATAGGATAGGATAGAGGATACGATAGGATAGAGGATAGGATAGAGGATATAATAGGATAGAGGATAGGATAGGATAGAGGATAGGATAGGATAGCGGATAGGATAGGAAAGGGGATAGGATAGGGCAGAGGATAGGATAGGGGATTTGATAGGATAGAGGATAGGATAGGATAGAGGATAGGATAGGATAGAGGATAGAATAGGATAGAGGATAGGATAGGATAGAGGATAGGATAGGATAGAGGATAGGATAGGATAGAGGATAGGATAGGATAGAGGATAGGATAGGATAGAGGATAGGATAGATGATAGAATAGGATAGAGGATAGGATAGGATAGAGGATTGGATAGACGGTAGGATAGGATAGAGGATAGGATAGGATAGAGGATAGGATAGGATAGAGGATAGGATAGACGATATGATAGGATAGAGGATAGGATAGGACAGAGGATAGGATAGGATAGAGGATAGTATAGGGATTTGATAGGATAGAGGATAGGATAGGATAGAAGATAGGATAGGATAGAGGATAGGATAGGATAGAGGATAGGATAGGATAGGATAGAGGATATGATAGGATAGGGGAATTAATAGGATAGAGGATAGGATAGGATAGAGGATAGAATAGGATAGAGGATAGGATAGGATAGAGGATAGGATAGACGGTAGGATAGGATAGAGGATAGAATAGGATAGAGGATAGGATAGGATAGAGGATAGGATAGGACAGAGGATAGGATAGGGGATTTGATAGGATAGAGGATAGGATAGGATAGACGATAGGATAGGATAGAGGATAGGATACGATAGAGGATAGGATAGGATAGAGGATAGGATAGGATAGAGGATAGGATAGGATAGAGGATAGGATAGGATAGAGGATAGCGTAGGATAGAGGATAGGATAGGATAGAGGATACGATAGGATAGAGGATAGGATAGAGGATATAATAGGATAGAGGATAGGATAGGATAGAGGATAGGATAGGATAGCGGATAGGATAGGAAAGGGGATAGGATAGGGCAGAGGATAGGATAGGGGATTTGATAGGATAGAGGATAGGATAGGATAGAGGATAGGATAGGATAGAGGATAGAATAGGATAGAGGATAGGATAGGATAGAGGATAGGATAGGATAGAGGATAGGATAGGATAGAGGATAGGATAGGATAGAGGATAGGATAGGATAGAGGATAGGATAGATGATAGGATAGGATAGAGGATAGGATAGGATAGAGGATAGGATAGGATAGAGGATAGGATAGGATAGAGGTTAGGATAGAGGATAGAATAGGATAGAGGATAGGATAGGATAGAGGATTGGATAGACGGTAGGATAGGATAGAGGATAGGATAGGATAGAGGATAGGATAGACGATATGATAGGATAGAGGATAGGATAGGACAGAGGATAGGATAGGATAGAGGATAGTATAGGGATTTGATAGGATAGAGGATAGGATAGGATAGAAGATAGGATAGGATAGAGGATAGGATAGGATAGAGGATAGGATAGGATAGGATAGAGGATATGATAGGATAGGGGAATTAATAGGATAGAGGATAGGATAGGATAGAAGATAGGATAGGATAGAGGATAGGATAGGATAGAGGATAGGATAGGATAGAGGATAGGATAGAGGATAGAATAGGATAGAGGATAGGATAGGATAGAGGATTGGATAGACGGTAGGATAGGATAGAGGATAGGATAGGATAGAGGATAGGATAGGAAAGAGGATAGGATAGGGGATTTGATAGGATAGAGGATAGGATAGGATAGACGATAGGATAGGATAGAGGATAGGATAGGATAGAGGATAGGATAGGATAGAGGATAGGATAGGATAGAGGATAGGATAGGATATAGGATTGGATAGAGGATAGGATAGAGGATAGGAAAGGATAGAAGATAGGATAGGATAGAGGATAGGATAGGATAGGATAGAGGATAGGATAGGATAGAGGATAGGATAGGATAGAGGATAGGATAGGATAGAGGATAGAATAGGATAGAGGATAGGATAGGATAGAGGATAGGATAGACGGTAGGATAGGATAGAGGATAGGATAGGATAGAGGATAGGATAGGATAGAGGATAGGATAGGACAGAGGATAGGATAGGGGATTTGATAGGATAGAGGATAGGATAGGATAGACGATAGGATAGGATAGAGGATAGGATACGATAGAGGATAGGATAGGATAGAGGATAGGATAGGATAGAGGATAGGATAGGATAGAGGATAGGATAGGATAGAGGATAGGATAGGATAGAGGATAGCGTAGGATAGAGGATAGGATAGGATAGAGGATACGATAGGATAGAGGATAGAATAGAGGATATAATAGGATAGAGTATAGGATAGGATAGAGGATAGGATAGGATAGCGGATAGGATAGGATAGAGGATAGGATAGGGCAGAGGATAGGATAGGGGATTTGATAGGATAGAGGATAGGATAGGATAGAGGATAGGATAGGATAGAGGATAGAATAGGATAGAGGATAGGATAGGATAGAGGATAGGATAGGACAGAGGATAGGATAGGGGATTTGATAGGATAGAGGATAGGATAGGATAGACGATAGGATAGGATAGAGGATAGGATAGGATAGAGGATAGGATAGGATAGAGGATAGGATAGGATAGAGGATAGGATAGGATAGAGGATAGGATAGGATAGAAGATAGGATAGGATAGAGGATATCATAGGATAGAGGATAGGATAGGATAGAGCATATTATAGGATAGAGGATAGGATAGGATAGAGGATAGGATAGGATAGAGGATAGGATAGGATAGGGGATTGGATAGGATAGGATAGAGGATAGGCTAGGATAGAGGATAGGATAGGATAGAGGATAGGATAGAGGTTAGGATAGGATAGAAGATTGGATAGGATAGAGGATAGAATAGGATAGAGGATAGCGTAGGATAGAGGATAGGATAGGATAGAGGATACGATAGGATAGAGGATAGAATAGAGGATATAATAGGATAGAGTATAGGATAGGATAGAGGATAGGATAGGATAGCGGATAGGATAGGATAGAGGATAGGATAGGGCAGAGGATAGGATAGGGGATTTGATAGGATAGAGGATAGGATAGGATAGAGGATAGGATAGGATAGAGGATAGAATAAGATAGAGGATAGGATAGGATAGAGGATAGGATAGGACAGAGGATAGGATAGGGGATTTGATAGGATAGAGGATAGGATAGGATAGACGATAGGATAGGATAGAGGATAGGATAGGATAGAGGATAGGATAGGATAGAGGATAGGATAGGATATAGGATTGGATAGAGGATAGGATAGAGGATAGGAAAGGATAGAGGATAGAATAGGATAGAGGATAGGATAGGATAGAGGATTGGATAGACGGTAGGATAGGATAGAGGATAGGATAGGATAGAGGATAGGATAGGATAGAGGATAGGATAGGATAGAGGATAGGATAGGACAGAGGATAGGATAGGGGATTTGATAGGATAGAGGATAGGATAGGATAGACGATAGGATATGATAGAGGATAGGATAGGATAGAGGATAGGATAGGATAGAGGATAGGATAGGATAGAGGATTGGATAGAGGATAGGATAGATGATAGGAAAGCATAGAAGATAGGATAGGATAGAGGATAGAATAGGATAGAGGATAGGATAGGATAGAGGATAGGATAGGATAGAGGATAGGATAGGATAGAGGATAGGATAGGATAGAAGATAGGATAGGATAGAGGATATCATAGGATAGAGGATAGGATAGGATAGAGCATATTATAGGATAGAGGATAGGATAGGATAGAGGATAGGATAGGATAGGGGATTGGATAGGATAGGATAGAGGATAGGCTAGGATAGAGGATAGGATAGGATAGAGGATAGGATAGAGGTTAGGATAGGATAGAAGATTGGATAGGATAGAGGATAGAATAGGATAGAGGATAGGATAGGATAGAGGATAGGATAGGCTAGAGGATAGGATAGGATAGAGGGTAGGATAGGATAGAGGTTAGGATAGAGGGTAGGATAGAGAATAGGAACGGATAGATGAAATTATAGGATAGAGTGTACGATATTATGGAGGAATGGATATGATAGAGGATAGGATAGAGGACAGGATAGGAAAGAGTATAGGATAGGATAGAGGATGGAATAGGATAGAGGATAGGATAGACGATAGGATAGGATAGAGGATAGGATAGGATAGAGGATAGGATAGGATAGAGGATAGGATAGACGATAGGATAGGATAGAGGATAGGATAGGACAGAGGATAGGATAGGATAGAGGATAGTATAGGGATTTGATAGGATAGAGGATAGGATAGGATAGAAGATAGGATAGGATAGAGGATAGGATAGGATAGAGGATAGGATAGGATAGGATAGAGGATTGGATATGATACAGGAAAGGATAGGATTGAGGATAGATGATAGGATAGGATAGAGGATAGGATAGGATAGAGGATATGATAGGATAGGGGAATTGATAGGATAGAGGATAGGATAGGATAGAGGATAGGATAGAGGATAGAATAGGATAGAGGATAGGATAGGATAGAGGATTGGATAGGCGGTAGGATAGGCTAGAGGATAGGATAGGATAGAGGATAGGATAGGAAAGAGGATAGGATAGGGGATTTGATAGGATAGAGGATAGGATAGGATAGAGGATACGATAGGATAGAGGATAGGATAGAGGATAGAATAGGATAGAGGATAGGATAGGATAGCGGATAGGATAGGATAGAGGATAGGATAGGGCAGAGGATAGGATAGGGGATTTTATAGGATAGAGGATAGGATAGGATAGAGGATCGGATAGGACAGACGATAGGATAGGATAGAGGATAGTATAGGGATTTGATAGGATAGAGGTTTGGATAGGATAGAGGATAGGATAGGATAGAGGATAGGATAGGATAGAGGATAGGATAGGATAGAGGATAGGATAGGATAATGGATAGGATACACGATTCGATAGGATAGAGGATAGGATAGGACAGAGGATTTGATAGGATAGAGGATAGGATAGGATACAGGAAAGGATAGGATTGTGGATAGGATTGGATACAGGATAGGATAGAATAGAGGATAGGATACGGGATTGGATAGGATAGGATAGAGGATAGGATAGGATAGAAGACAGGATAGGATAGAGGATTGGATATGACACAGGAAAGGATAGGATTGAGGATATATGATAGGATAGGATAGAGGATAGGATAGGATAGAGGATATGATAGGATAGGGGAATTGATAGGATAGAGGATAGGATAGTATAGAGGATAGGATAGAGGATAGAATAGGATAGAGGATAGGATAGGATAGAGGATTGGATAGACGGTAGGATAGGATAGAGGATAGGATAGGATAGAGGATAGGATAGGAAAGAGGATAGGATAGGGGATTTGATAGGATAGAGGATAGGATAGGATAGACGATAGGATAGGGTAGAGGATAGGATAGGATAGAAGATAGGATAGGATAGAGGATAGGATAGTGGATAGAATAGGATAGAGGATAGGATAAAATAGAGGATAGGATAGGATAGGGGATTGGATAGGATAGGATAGAGGATAGGCTAGGATAGAAGATAGGATAGGATAGAGGATAGGATAGGATAGAAGATAGTATAGGGATTTGATAGGATAGAGGATAGGATAGGATAGAAGATAGGATAGGATAGAGGATAGGATAGGATAGATGATAGGATAGGATGGAGGATCGGATAGGGTACAGGATAGGATAGCATAGGGGAATTGATAGGATAGAGGATAGGATAGGATAGAGGATAGGATAGGATAGAGGATAGGATAGGATAGAGGATAGGATAGGATAGAGGATAGGATAGGATAGAGGATAGGATAGGATAGAGGATAGGATAGGATAGAGGATAGGATAGGATAGAGGATAGGATAGGATAGAGGATAGGATAGGATAGAGGATAGCGTAGGATAGAGGATAGGATAGGATAGAGGATACGATAGGATAGAGGATAGGATAGGATAGAGGATAGGATAGGGCAGAGGATGCGATAGGGGATTTGATAGGATAGAGGATAGGATAGGATAGAGGATAGGATAGGATAGAGGATAGAGTAGGATAGAGGATAGGATAGGATAGAGGATAGGATAGACGGTAGGATAGGATAGAGGATAGGATAGGATAGAGGATAGGATAGGATAGAGGATAGGATAGGATAGTGGATAGGATAGGGGATTTGATAGGATAGAGGATAGGATAGGATAGAAGATAGGATAGGATAGAGGATAGGATAGGATAGAGGATAGGATAGGATAGAGGATAGCATAGGATAGAGGAGAGGATAGGATAGAGGATAGGATAGGATAGGATAGAAGATAGGATAGGATAAAGGATAGGATAGGATAGAGGATAGGATAGAGGATATAATAGGATAGAGGATAGGATAGGATAGAGGATAGGATAGGATAGCTTATAGGATAGGATAGAGGATAGGATAGCGCAGAGGATAGGATAGGGGATTTGATAGGATAGAGGATAGGATAGGATAGAGGATAGGATAGGATAGAGGATAGAATAGGATAGAGTATAGGATAGGATAGAGGATATGATAGAGGATAGGATAGGATAGAGGATAGGATAGAGGATAGGATAGGATAGAGAATAGGATAGGATAGTGGATAGGATACACGATTCGATAGGATAGAGGATAGGATAGGACAGAGGATTTGATAGGATAGAGGATAGGATAGGATACAGGAAAGGATAGGATTGTGGATAGGATTGGATACAGGATAGGATAGAATAGAGGATAGGATACGGGATTGGATAGGATAGGATAGAGGATAGGATAGGATAGAAGACAGGATAGGATAGAGGATTGGATATGACACAGGAAAGGATGGGATTGAGGATATATGATAGGATAGGATAGAGGATAGGATAGGATAGAGGATATGATAGGATAGGGGAATTGATAGGATAGAGGATAGGATAGGATAGAGGATAGGATAGAGGATAGAATAGGATAGAGGATAGGATAGGATAGAGGATTGGATAGACGGTAGGATAGGATAGAGGATAGGATAGGATAGAGGATAGGATAGGAAAGAGGATAGGATAGGGGATTTGATAGGATAGAGGATAGGATAGGATAGACGATAGGATAGGATAGAGGATAGGATAGGGTAGAGGATAGGATAGGATAGAGGATAGGATAGGATAGAGGATAGGATAGTGGATAGAATAGGATAGAGGATAGGATAAAATAGAGGATAGGATAGGATAGGGGATTGGATAGGATAGGATAGAGGATAGGCTAGGATAGAAGATAGGATAGGATAGAGGATAGGATAGGATAGAAGATAGTATAGGGATTTGATAGGATAGAGGATAGGATAGGATAGAAGATAGGATAGGATAGAGGATAGGATAGGATAGATGATAGGATAGGATGGAGGATCGGATAGGATACAGGATAGGATAGCATAGGGGAATTGATAGGATAGAGGATAGGATAGGATAGAGGATAGGATAGGATAGAGGATAGAATAGGATAGAGGATAGGATAGGATAGAGGATAGGATAGGATAGAGGATAGGATAGGATAGAGGATAGCGTAGGATAGAGGATAGGATAGGATAGAGGATACGATAGGATAGAGGATAGGATAGGATAGAGGATAGGATAGGGCAGAGGGTACGATAGGGGATTTGATAGGATAGAGGATAGGATAGGATAGAGGATAGGATAGGATAGAGGATAGAGTAGGATAGAGGATAGGATAGGATAGAGGATAGGATAGACGGTAGGATAGGATAGAGGATAGGATAGGATAGAGGATAGGATAGGATAGAGGATAGGATAGGGGATTTGATAGGATAGAGGATAGGATAGGATAGAAGATAGGATAGGATAGAGGATAGGATAGGATAGAGGATAGGATAGGATAGAGGATAGGATAGGATAGAGGAGAGGATAGGATAGAGGATAGGATAGGATAGGATAGAAGATAGGATAGGATAAAGGATAGGATAGGATAGAGGATAGGATAGAGGATATAATAGGATAGAGGATAGGATAGGATAGAGGATAGGATAGGATAGCTTATAGGATAGGATAGAGGATAGGATAGCGCAGAGGATAGGATAGGGGATTTGATAGGATAGAGGATAGGATAGGATAGAGGATAGGATAGGATAGAGGATAGAATAGGATAGAGTGTAGGATAGGATAGAGGATAGGATAGAGGATAGGATAGGATAGAGGATAGGATAGGATAGAAGATAGGATAGGATAGGATAGAGGATAGGATAGGATAGAAGATAGGATAGGATAGAGGATAGGATAGGATAGAGGATAGGATAGGATAGAGGATAGGATAGAGGATAGAATAGGATAGAGGATAGGATAAAATAGAGGATAGGATAGGATAGGGGATTGGATAGGATAGGATAGAGGATAGGCTAGGATAGAAGATAGGATAGAATAGAGGATAGGATAGGATAGAAGATAGTATAGGGATTTGATAGGATAGAGGATAGGATAGGATAGAAGATAGGATAGGATAGAGGATAGGATAGGATAGAGGATAGGATAGGATAGGATAGAGGATATGATAGGATAGGGGAATTGATAGGATAGAGGATAGGATAGGATAGAAGATAGGATAGGATAGAGGATAGGATAGGATAGAGGATAGGATAGGATAGAGGATAGGATAGAGGATAGAATAGGATAGAGGATAGGATAGGATAGAGGATTGGATAGACGGTAGGATAGGATAGCGGATAGGATAGGATAGAGGATAGGATAGGGCAGAGGATAGGATAGGGGATTTTATAGGATAGAGGATAGGATAGGATAGAGGATAGGATAGGACAGACGATAGGATAGGATAGAGGATAGTATAGGGATTTGATAGGATAGAGGTTTGGATAGGATAGAGGATAGGATAGGATAGAGGATAGGATAGGATAGAGGATAGGATAGGATAGAGGATAGGATAGGATAGAGGATAGGATAGGATAGTGGATAGGATACACGATTCGATAGGATAGAGGATAGGATAGGACAGAGGATTTGATAGGATAGAGGATAGGATAGGATACAGGAAAGGATAGGATTGTGGATAGGATTGGATACAGGATAGGATAGAATAGAGGATAGGATACGGGATTGGATAGGATAGGATAGAGGATAGGATAGGATAGAAAGCAGGATAGGATAGAGGATTGGATATGATACAGGAAAGGATAGGATTGAGGATAGATGATAGGATAGGATAGAGGATAGGATAGGATAGAGGATATGATAGGATAGGGGAATTGATAGTATAGAGGATAGGATAGGATAGAGGATAGGATAGAGGATAGAATAGGATAGAGGATAGGATAGGATAGAGGAAAGGATAGGAAAGTGGTTAGGATAGGATGGATGATAGGATAGATTATAGGATAGAGGATCGGATTGGATAGACGGTAGGATAGGATAGAGGATAGGATAGGATAGAGGATAGGATAGGAAAGAGGATAGGATAGGGGATTTGATAGGATAGAGGATAGGATAGGATAGACGATACGATAGGATAGAGGATAGGATAGGATAGAGGATAGGATAGGATAGAGGAAAGGATAGGAAAGTGGTTAGGATAGGATGGATGATAGGATAGATTATAGGATAGAGGATCGGATAGGATAGAGGATAGTATAGGATAGAGGATAGGATAGGATAGAGGATAGGATAGGATAAAGGATAGGATAGGATAGGATAGGATAAAGGATAGGATAGGATAGTGGATAGGATAGAGGATAGGAGAGAGGATAGGATAGGATAGAGGATAGGATAGAATAGAGGATAGAATAGGATAAAGGATTGGATAGGATAGAGGATAGGATAGGATAGAGGATCGGATAGGATTGAGGATAGGATTGGAGAGAGGATAGGATAGGATAAAGGATAGGATAGGATAGAGAATAGGATAGGAAAGTCGATAGGATAGGATAGAGAATGGGATAGGATAGAGGATAGGATAGGATAGAGGATAGCACAGAGAACAGGATAGGATAGAGGATAGGATAGGAGATTGGATAGGATACATGCTAGGAGACGATAGAGAATAGGATAGGATAGACGGTATTATAGGAAAGAGGATACGATAGGATAGAGAATAGGATAGGAAAGACGATAGGATAGGATAGAGAATGGGATAGGATAGAGGATAGGATAGGATAAGGGATAGGATAGGGGATTGGATAGCATAGAGAATAGGATAGGATAGAGGATATTATAGGATAGAGGGTAGGATAGGATACAGGATAGGACAGAATAGAGAATTGGATAGTATAGAGAATATCATAGGATAGAGGATAGGATAAGATAGAGGATATTATAGGATAGAGGATAGGTTAGGATAGAGGATATGATAGGATAGAGGATAGGATAGGATGGAGGATATTATAGGATAAAGGGTAGGATAGGATAGAGGATAGGACAGTATAGAGGATTGGATGGAATAGAGGATAGGATAGGATTGAGGATAGGATAGGATAGAGGATAGGATAGGATAGAGGATGGGATAGGATAGAGGATATTATAGGATAGAGGAAAGGATAGGAAAGTGGATAGGATAGGATGGATGATAGGATAGAGGATAGGATAGAGGATTAGATAGGATAGAGGATACTATATTATAGAGGATAGGATACGATAGAGGATACGATATTATAGGCGATATGATAGGATAGTGGAGAGGATAGGATAGAGGAAAGGATAGGAAAGTGGTTAGGATAGGATGGATGATAGGATAGATTATAGGATAGAGGATCGGATAGGATAGAGGATAGGATAGTATACAGGATTGGATAGGATAGAGGATAGGATAGGATAGGACAGAGGATACGATATAATAGAGCATAGGAGAGCACGGAGTATACGATAGGATAGTATACGATAGAATAGACAATAGGATAGGATATAGGACAGGATAGGATAGAGGATAGGATAGGATAGAGGACCGGATAGGATAGAGGATAGGATAGGATAGACGATAGGATAGGATAGAGGATGGGATAGCATAGAGGATAGGATAGGATAGAGGATATTATAGGATAGAGGGTAGGATAGGATACAGGATAGGATAAGATAGAGGATAGAATAGGATAGAGGATAGGATAGGATAGAGGATAGGATAGGATAGGGGATAGGGTAGGATTGAGGATATTATGCAATAGAGGATTGGATAGAATAGAGGATATTATAGGATAGAGGATAGGATAGGATAGAGCATAGGATAGAAGATAGAATGGAGGATTGGATAGGATAGAAGATATTATAGGATAGACGATAGGATAGGATAGACGATAGGATAGGTTTGACGATAGGATAGGACGACGATAGGATAGGATAGAGGATAGGATAGGATAGAGGATAGGATAGGATAGAGGATAGGATAGGATAGAGGATAGGATAGACGATAGGATAGGATAGAGGATAGGATAGGACAGAGGATAGGATAGGATAGAGGATAGTATAGGGATTTGATAGGATAGAGGATAGGATAGGATAGAAGATAGGATAAGATAGAGGATAGGATAGGATAGAGGATAGGATAGGATAGGATTGAGGATATGATAGGATAGGGGAATTAATAGGATTGAGGATAGGATAGGATAGAGGATAGGATAGAGGATACGATAGAGGATTGCATAGGATAGAGGATATTATATAATAGATGTTTGGATAGGTTAGAGGATTGGATAGGATAGAGGATATTATATAATAGAGGTTTGGATAGGTTAGAGGATTGGATATAATAGAGGATATTATGGGATAGAGGATAGGATAGGATAGAGGATAGGATAGGATAAAGGATAGGATAGGATAGGATAGGATAGTGGATAGGATAGAGGATAGGAAAGAGGATAGGATAGGATAGAGGATAGGATAGAATAGAGGATAGGATAGGATAAAGGATTGGATAGGATACAGGATAGGATAGGATAGAGGATAGGATAGGATAGAGGATAGGATAGAGGATAGGATAGGATAGAGGATAGGATAGAGGATAGGATGGAGGATTGGATACGACAGAGAACTGGATAGGATAGAGGACTGGATACGATACAGGATAGGATTGAGGATGGGATAGGGTAGAGGATAGGATAGAGGATAGGATACAGGATAGGATAGATGATATTATAGAATAGAGGATTGGATAGAATAGAGGATAGGATAGGATAGAGGATAGGATAGGATAGAGGATAGAGGATAGGATAGGATAGATGATAGAGGATAGGATAGGATAGTGGATACGATAGCATAGGATAGAGGGTAGGGTAGGATAGAGGATAGGATAGGATAGAGGATAGGATAGGATAGAGGATAGGATAGGATAGAAGATAGGATAGGATAGAGGATAGGATAGGATAGAGGATAGGATAGGATAGAGGATAGAATAGGATAGAGGATAGGATAAAATAGAGGATAGGATAGGATAGGGGATTGGATAGGATAGGATAGAGGATAGGCTAGGATAGAAGATAGGATAGGATAGAGGATAGGATAGGATAGAAGATAGTATAGGGATTTGATAGGATAGAGGATAGGATAGGATAGAAGATAGGATAGGATAGAGGATAGGATAGGATAGAGGATAGGATAGGATAGGATAGAGGATATGATAGGATAGGGGAATTGATAGGATAGAGGATAGGATAGGATAGAAGATAGGATAGGATAGAGGATAGGATAGAGGATAGGATAGGATAGAGGATAGGATAGGATAGAGGATAGGATAGAGGATAGAATAGGATAGAGGATAGGATAGGATAGAGGATTGGATAGACGGTAGGATAGGATAGCGGATAGGATAGGATAGAGGATAGGATAGGGCAGAGGATACGATAGGGGATTTTATAGGATAGAGGATAGGATAGGATAGAGGATAGGATAGGACAGACGATAGGATAGGATAGAGGATAGTATAGGGATTTGATAGGATAGAGGTTTGGATAGGATAGAGGATAGGATAGGATAGAGGATAGGATAGGATAGAGGATAGGATAGGATAGAGGATAGGATAGGATAGAGGATAGGATAGGATAGTGGATAGGATACACGATTCGATAGGATAGAGGATAGGATAGGACAGAGGATTTGATAGGATAGAGGATAGGATAGGATACAGGAAAGGATAGGATTGTGGATAGGATTGGATACAGGATAGGATAGAATAGAGGATAGGATACGGGATTGGATAGGATAGGATAGAGGATAGGATAGGATAGAAGACAGGATAGGATAGAGGATTGGATATGACACAGGAAAGGATAGGATTGAGGATAGATGATAGGATAGGATAGAGGATAGGATAGGATAGAGGATATGATAGGATAGGGGAATTGATAGGATAGAGGATAGGATAGGATAGAGGATAGGATAGAGGATAGAATAGGATAGAGGATAGGATAGGATAGAGGATTGGATAGACGGTAGGATAGGATAGAGGATAGGATAGGATAGAGGATAGGATAGGAAAGAGGATAGGATAGGGGATTTGATAGTATAGAGGATAGGATAGGATAGACGATAGGATAGGATAGAGGATAGGATAGGGTAGAGGATAGGATAGGATAGAGGATAGGATAGGATAGAGGATAGGATAGTGGATAGAATAGGATAGAGGATAGGATAAAAAAGAAGGATAGGATAGGATAGGGGATTGGATAGGATAGGATAGAGGATAGGCTAGGATAGAAGATAGGATAGGATAGAGGATAGGATAGGATAGAAGATAGTATAGGGATTTGATAGGATAGAGGATAGGATAGGATAGAAGATAGGATAGGATAGAGGATAGGATAGGATAGATGATAGGATAGGATGGAGGATCGGATAGGATACAGGATAGGATAGCATAGGGGAATTGATAGGATAGAGGATAGGATAGGATAGAGGATAGGATAGGATAGAGGATAGGATAGGATAGAGGATAGGATAGGATAGAGGATAGGATAGGATAGAGGATAGGATAGGATAGAGGATAGCGTAGGATAGAGGATAGGATAGGATAGAGGATACGATAGGATAGAGGATAGGATAGGATAGAGGATAGGATAGGGCAGAGGGTACGATAGGGGATTTGATAGGATAGAGGATAGGATAGGATAGAGGATAGGATAGGATAGAGGATAGAGTAGGATAGAGGATAGGATAGGATAGAGGATAGGATAGACGGTAGGATAGGATAGAGGATAGGATAGGATAGAGGATAGGATAGGATAGAGGATAGGATAGGATAGAGGATAGGATAGGGGATTTGATAGGATAGAGGATAGGATAGGATAGAAGATAGGATAGGATAGAGGATAGGATAGGATAGAGGATAGGATAGGATAGAGGAGAGAATAGGATAGAGGATAGGATAGGATAGGATAGAAGATAGGATAGGATAAAGGATAGGATAGGATAGAGGATAGGATAGAGGATATAATAGGATAGAGGATAGGATAGGATAGAGGATAGGATAGGATAGCTTATAGGATAGGATAGAGGATAGGATAGCGCAGAGGATAGGATAGGGGATTTGATAGGATAGAGGATAGGATAGGATAGAGGATAGGATAGGATAGAGGATAGAATAGGATAGAGTATAGGATAGGATAGAGGATAGGATAGAGGATAGGATAGGATAGAGGATAGGATAGGATAGAAGATAGGATAGGATAGGATAGAGGATAGGATAGGATAGAAGATAGGATAGGATAGAGGATAGGATAGGATAGGATAGAGGATAGGATAGGACAGACGATAGGATAGGATAGAGGATAGTATAGGGATTTGATAGGATAGAGGTTTGGATAGGATAGAGGATAGGATAGGATAGAGGATAGGATAGGATAGAGGATAGGATAGGATAGAGGATAGGATAGGATAGAGGATAGGATAGGATAGTGGATAGGATACACGATTCGATAGGATAGAGGATAGGATAGGACAGAGGATTTGATAGGATAGAGGATAGGATAGGATACAGGAAAGGATAGGATTGTGGATAGGATTGGATACAGGATAGGATAGAATAGAGGATAGGATACGGGATTGGATAGGATAGGATAGAGGATAGGATAGGATAGAAGACAGGATAGGATAGAGGATTGGATATGACACAGGAAAGGATAGGATTGAGGATAGATGATAGGATAGGATAGAGGATAGGATAGGATAGAGGATATGATAGGATAGGGGAATTGATAGGATAGAGGATAGGATAGGATAGAGGATAGGATAGAGGATAGAATAGGATAGAGGATAGGATAGGATAGAGGATTGGATAGACGGTAGGATAGGATAGAGGATAGGATAGGATAGAGGATAGGATAGGAAAGAGGATAGGATAGGGGATTTGATAGTATAGAGGATAGGATAGGATAGACGATAGGATAGGATAGAGGATAGGATAGGGTAGAGGATAGGATAGGATAGAGGATAGGATAGGATAGAGGATAGGATAGTGGATAGAATAGGATAGAGGATAGGATAAAAAAGAAGGATAGGATAGGATAGGGGATTGGATAGGATAGGATAGAGGATAGGCTAGGATAGAAGATAGGATAGGATAGAGGATAGGATAGGATAGAAGATAGTATAGGGATTTGATAGGATAGAGGATAGGATAGGATAGAAGATAGGATAGGATAGAGGATAGGATAGGATAGATGATAGGATAGGATGGAGGATCGGATAGGATACAGGATAGGATAGCATAGGGGAATTGATAGGATAGAGGATAGGATAGGATAGAGGATAGGATAGGATAGAGGATAGGATAGGATAGAGGATAGGATAGGATAGAGGATAGGATAGGATAGAGGATAGGATAGGATAGAGGATAGCGTAGGATAGAGGATAGGATAGGATAGAGGATACGATAGGATAGAGGATAGGATAGGATAGAGGATAGGATAGGGCAGAGGGTACGATAGGGGATTTGATAGGATAGAGGATAGGATAGGATAGAGGATAGGATAGGATAGAGGATAGAGTAGGATAGAGGATAGGATAGGATAGAGGATAGGATAGACGGTAGGATAGGATAGAGGATAGGATAGGATAGAGGATAGGATAGGATAGAGGATAGGATAGGATAGAGGATAGGATAGGGGATTTGATAGGATAGAGGATAGGATAGGATAGAAGATAGGATAGGATAGAGGATAGGATAGGATAGAGGATAGGATAGGATAGAGGAGAGAATAGGATAGAGGATAGGATAGGATAGGATAGAAGATAGGATAGGATAAAGGATAGGATAGGATAGAGGATAGGATAGAGGATATAATAGGATAGAGGATAGGATAGGATAGAGGATAGGATAGGATAGCTTATAGGATAGGATAGAGGATAGGATAGCGCAGAGGATAGGATAGGGGATTTGATAGGATAGAGGATAGGATAGGATAGAGGATAGGATAGGATAGAGGATAGAATAGGATAGAGTATAGGATAGGATAGAGGATAGGATAGAGGATAGGATAGGATAGAGGATAGGATAGGATAGAAGATAGGATAGGATAGGATAGAGGATAGGATAGGATAGAAGATAGGATAGGATAGAGGATAGGATAGGATAGAGGATAGGATAGGATAGAGGATAGGATAGAGGATAGAATAGGATAGAGGATAGGATAAAATAGAGGATAGGATAGGATAGGGGATTGGATAGGATAGGATAGAGGATAGGCTAGGATAGAAGATAGGATAGGATAGAGGATAGGATAGGATAGAAGATAGTATAGGGATTTGATAGGATAGAGGATAGGATAGGATAGAAGATAGGATAGGATAGAGGATAGGATAGGATAGAGGATAGGATAGGATAGGATAGAGGATATGATAGGATAGGGGAATTGATAGGATAGAGGATAGGATAGGATAGAAGATAGGATAGGATAGAGGATAGGATAGGATAGAGGATAGGATAGGATAGAGGATAGGATAGAGGATAGAATAGGATAGAGGATAGGATAGGATAGAGGATTGGATAGACGGTAGGATAGGATAGCGGATAGGATAGGATAGAGGATAGGATAGGGCAGAGGATAGGATAGGGGATTTTATAGGATAGAGGATAGGATAGGATAGAGGATAGGATAGGACAGACGATAGGATAGGATAGAGGATAGTATAGGGATTTGATAGGATAGAGGTTTGGATAGGATAGAGGATAGGATAGGATAGAGGATAGGATAGGATAGAGGATAGGATAGGATAGAGGATAGGATAGGATAGAGGATAGGATAGGATAGAGGATAGTATAGGATAGAGTATAGGATAGGATAGAGGACAGGGTAGGATAGAGGATAGTATAGGATAGAGGAAAGGATAGGAAAGTGGTTAGGATAGGATGGATGATAGGATAGATTATAGGATAGAGGATCGGATAGGATAGAGGATAGGATAGGTGATTGGATAGGATACATGCTAGGAGACGATAGAGAATAGGATAGGATAGACGGTATTATATGAAAGAGGATCCGATAGGATAGAGAATAGGATAGGAAAGACGATAGGATAGGATAGAGAATGGGATAGGATAGAGGATAGGATAGGATAAGGGATAGGATAGGGGATTGGATAGCATAGAGAATAGGATAGGATAGAGGATATTATAGGATAGAGGGTAGGATAGGATACAGGATAGGACAGAATAGAGAATTGGATAGTATAGAGAATATCATAGGATAGAGGATAGGATAAGATAGAGGATATTATAGGATAGAGGATAGGTTAGGATAGAGGATATGATAGGATAGAGGATAGGATAGGATGGAGGATATTATAGGATAAAGGGTAGGATAGGATAGAGGACAGTATAGAGGATTGGATGGAATAGAGGATAGGATAGGATTGAGGATAGGATAGGATAGAGGATAGGATAGGATAGAGGATGGGATAGGATAGAGGATATTATAGGATAGAGGAAAGGATAGGAAAGTGGATAGGATAGGATGGATGATAGGATAGAGGATAGGATAGAGGATTAGATAGGATAGAGGATACTATATTATAGAGGATAGGATACGATAGAGGATACGATATTATAGGCGATATGATAGGATAGTGGAGAGGATAGGATAGAGGAAAGGATAGGAAAGTGGTTAGGATAGGATGGATGATAGGATAGATTATAGGATAGAGGATCGGATAGGATAGAGGATAGTATAGGATAGAGGATAGGATAGGATAGGATAGGATAAAGGATAGGATAGGATAGTGGATAGGATAGAGGATAGGATAGAGGATAGGATAGGATAGAGGATAGGTTAGGACAGAGGATACGATAGGATAGAGTATAGGATAGGATAGAGGATATTATACGATAGAGGATTGGATAGAATAGATAATATTAGAGGATAGAGGATAGGATAGGATAGAGCATAGGATAGAGGATAGAATAGAGGATTGGATAGGATAGAGGATGTTATAGGATAGACGACAGGATAGGATAGAGGATACGATAGGATTGAGGATAGGATAGGATAGAGGATACAGGATACAGGATAGGATAGGATAGAGGATAGGATAGGTTAGAGGATAGTATAAAATAGAGAATAGGATAGGATAGGAAAGAGGATAGGATAGGACAGAGGATACGATAGGATAGATGATGGGATAGGATAGAGGATGCGATATGTTACAGGATAGGATAGGATAGTGGTTAGTATAGGATAGAGGACAGGATAAGATAGAGGGTAGGATAGGATAGAGGATAGGATAGGATAGAGGATACAGGATACAGGATAGGATAGGATAGAGGATAGAATAGGATGGAGGATAGGATCGGATAGAGGATATTATACGATAGAGGATTGGATAGAATAGAGGATATTATAGTATAGAGGATAGGATAGGATAGAGCATAGGATAGAGGATAGAATAGAGGATTGGATAGGATAGAAGATCTTATAGGATAGACGATAGGATAGGATAGACGATAGGATAGGATAGAGGATACGATAGGATTGAGGATAGGATAGCATAGAGGATAGGATAGGATAGAGGATAGGATAAGATAGAGGGTAGGACAGGATAGAGGATAGGATAGGATAGAGGATAGAGGATACAGGATACAGGATAGGATAGGATAGAGGATAGGATAGAATAGAGGATAGGATCGGATAGAGGATACGATAGGTTAGAGGATAGGATAGGATACAGGATGGGATAGGATAGAGGATACGATAGGATAGGGGATAGGATAGTACAGAAAATAGGATAGGACAGAGGATAGGATAGGATAGAGGATAGGATAGAGGATACGATAGAGGATTGGATAGGATAGAGGATATTATATAATTGAAGATAGGATAGGATAGATGATAGGATAGGATAGAGGACAGGATAGGATAGAGGACAGGATAGGATAGAGGATAGTATAGGATAGAGTATAGGATAGGATAGAGGACAGGGTAGGATAGAGGATAGTATAGGATAGACTATAGGATAGGATAGAGGACAGGATAGGATAGAGGATAGGATACGATAGAGGATAGGATAGGATAGAGGATAGGATATGATAGAGGATACGATAGGATTGAGGATAGGATAGGATAGAGGATAAGATAGGATAGAAGATAGGATAGGATATAGGATGGGATAGGATAGAGGATACGATAGGATAGAGGATAGGATAGTATACAGGATTGGATAGGATAGAGGATAGGATAGGATAGGACAGAGGATACGATATAATAGAGCATAGGAGAGGACGGAGTATACGATAGGATAGTATACGATAGAATAGACAATAGGATAGGATATAGGACAGGATAGGATAGAGGATAGGATAGGATAGAGGACTGGATAGGATAGAGGATAGGATAGGATAGACGATAGGATAGGATAGAGGATGGGATAGCATAGAGGATAGGATAGGATAGAGGATATTATAGGATAGAGGGTAGGATAGGATACAGGATAGGATAAGATAGAGGATAGAATAGGATAGAGGGTAGGATAGGATAGAGGATAGGATAGGATAGAGGATAGGATAGGATATAGGATTGGATAGAGGATAGGATAGAGGATAGGAAAGGATAGAAGATAGGATAGGATAGAGGATAGGATAGGATAGAGGATAGGATAGGATAGAGGATAGGATAGGATAGAGGATAGGATAGGATAGAGGATAGGATAGGATAGAGGATAGAATAGGATAGTGGATAGGATAGGATAGAGGATAGGATAGACGGTAGGATAGGATAGAGGATAGGATAGGATAGAGGATAGGATAGGATAGACGATAGGATAGGATAGAGGATAGGATAGGATAGATGATAGGATAGGATGGAGGATTGGATAGGATACAGGATAGGATAGCATAGGGTAATTGATAGGATAGAGGATAGGATAGGATAGAGGATAGGATAGGATAGAGGATAGGATAGGATAGAGGATAGGATAGGATAGAGGATAGGATAGGATAGAGGATAGGATAGGATAGAGGATAGGATAGGATAAAGGATAGGATAGGATAGAGGATAGGATAGGATAGAGGATAGGATAGGATAGAGGATAGGATAGGATAGAGGATAGGATAGGATAGAGGATAGGATAGAGGATAGGATAGGATAGAGGATAGGATAGGATAGAGGATAGGATAGGATAGAGGATAGGATAGAGGATAGGATAGGATAGAGGATAGGATAGGATAGAGGATAGGATAGGATAGAGGATAGGATAGAGGACAGGATAGGAAAGAGTATAGGATAGGATAGAGGATGGAATAGGATAGAGGATAGGATAGACGATAGGATAGGATAGAGGATAGGATAGGATAGAGGATAGGATAGGATAGAGGATAGGATAGACGATATGATAGGATAGAGGATAGGATAGGATAGAGGATAGGATAGAGGATAGAATAGGATAGAGGATAGGATAGGATAGAGGATTGGATAGACGGTAGGATAGGATAGAGGATAGGATAGGATAGAGGATAGGATAGGAAAGAGGATAGGATAGGGGATTTGATAGGATAGAGGATAGGATAGGATAGACGATAGAATAGGATAGAGGATAGGATAGGATAGAGGATGGGATAGGATAGAGGATAGGATAGGATAGAGGATATCATAGGATAGAGGATAGGATAGGATAGATGATTGGATAGGATAGAGGATTGGATAGGATACAGGATTGGATAGAGGGTAGAATAGGATAGAGGATAGGATAGGATAGAGGATAGGGTAGGATAGCTGATAGGATAGGATAGAGGATAGGATAGGGCAGAGGATAGGATAGGGGATTTTATAGGATAGCGGATAGGATAGGATAGAGGATAGGATAGGATAGAGGATAGAATAGGATAGAGGATAGGATAGGATAGAGGATAGGATAGGATAGAGGATAGGATAGGACAGAGGATAGGATAGGGGATTTGATAGGATAGAGGATAGGATAGGATAGACGATAGGATATGATAGAGGATAGGATAGGATAGAGGATAGGATAGGATAGAGGATAGGATAGGATAGAGGATTGGATAGAGGATAGGATAGGGTAGAAGATTGGATAGGATAGAGGATAGAATAGGATAGAGGATAGGATAGGATAGAGGATAGGATAGGATAGAGGATAGGATAGAGGATAGGATAGGATAGAGGATAGGATAGGATAGAGGATAGGATAGGATAGAGGATAGGATAGGATAGAGGATAGGATAGAGGATAGGATAGGATAGAGGATAGGATAGGATAGAGGATAGGATAGGATAGAGGATAGGATAGGATAGAGGATAGAATTGAGGATAGGATAGGATAGAGGATTGGATAGGATAGAGGATTGGATAGGATACAGGATAGGATAGGATAGAGGATAGGATAGGGGATTTGATAGGATAGAGGATAGGATAGGAAAGAAGATAAGATATGATACAGGATAGGATAGAGAATAGGTTAGGATAGAGAATTGGAACGGATAGATGATATTATAGGATAGGGGATAGGATATCATAGAGTATACGATATTAAAGAGGGTATGATAGGATAGAGCATCGGATAGGGGATTGGATAGGATAGGATAGAGGATAGGCTAGGATAGAGGATAGGATAGAGGATAGGATAGGACAGAGGATAGGACAGGGGATTTGATAGGATAGAGGATAGGATAGGATAGACGATAGGATAAGATAGCATAGGAAAGCATAGAAGATAGGATAGGATAGAGGATAGGATAGGATAGAGGATAGGATAGGATAGAGGATAGGATAGGATAGAGGATAGGATAGGATAGAGGATAGGATAGGATAGAGGATAGGATAGGATAGAGGATAGGATAGGATAGAGGATATCATAGGATAGAGGATAGGATAGGATAGATGATTGGATAGGATAGAGGATTGGATAGGATACAGGATTGGATAGAGGGTAGAATAGGATAGAGGATAGGATAGGATAGAGGATAGGGTAGGATAGCTGATAGGATAGGATAGAGGATAGGATAGGGCAGAGGATAGGATAGGGGATTTTATAGGATAGCGGATAGGATAGGATAGAGGATAGGATAGGATAGAGGATAGAATAGGATAGAGGATAGGATAGGATAGAGGATAGGATAGGATAGAGGATAGGATAGGACAGAGGATAGGATAGGGGATTTGATAGGATAGAGGATAGGATAGGATAGACGATAGGATATGATAGAGGATAGGATAGGATAGAGGATAGGATAGGATAGAGGATAGGATAGGATAGAGGATTGGATAGAGGATAGGATAGAGGATAGGAAAGCATAGAAGATAGGATAGGATAGAGGATAGGATAGGATAGAGGATAGGATAGAGGTTAGGATAGGGTAGAAGATTGGATAGGATAGAGGATAGAATAGGATAGAGGATAGGATAGGATAGAGGATAGGATAGGATAGAGGATAGGATAGAGGATAGGATAGGATAGAGGATAGGATAGGATAGAGGATAGGATAGGATAGAGGATAGAATTGAGGATAGGATAGGATAGAGGATTGGATGGGATAGAGGATAGAGGATAGGATAGGATACAGGAAAGGATAGGATTGAGGATAGGATTGGATACAGGAAAGGATAGGATTGTGGATAGATGATAGGATAGGATAGAGGATTGGATAGGATACAGGATAGGATAGAGGATTGGATAGGATACAGGATAGGATAGGGGATTTGATAGGATAGACGATAGGATAGGATAGAAGATAGGATAGGATAGAGAATAGGATAGGATAGAGGATAGGATAGGATAGAGGATAGGATAGGATAGAGTATAGGATAGGATAGAGGATAGGATAGGATAGATGATAGGATAGGATAGAGGATATCATAAGATAGAGGATAGGATAGGATAGATAATAGGATAGGATAGAGGATTGGATAGGATACAGGATTGGATAGGATAGGGGAATTGATAGGATAGAGGATAGGATAGGATAGAAGATAGGATAGGATAGAGGATAGGATAGGATAGAGGATAGGATAGGATAGAGGATAGCGTAGGATAGAGGATAGGATAGGATAGAGGATACGATAGGATAGAGGACAGGATAGAGGGTAGAATAGGATAGAGGATGGGATAGGATAGAGGATAGGATAGGATAGCTGATAGGATAGGATAGAGGATAGGATAGGGCAGAGGATAGGATAGGGGATTTTATAGGATAGAGGATAGGATAGGATAGAGGATAGGATAGGATAGAGGATAGAATAGGATAGAGGATAGGATAGGATATTGGATAGAGGATAGGATAGAGGATAGGAAAGCATAGAAGATAGGATAGGATAGAGGATAGGATAGGATAGAGGATAGGATAGGATAGAGGATAGAGGATAGGATGGGATAGAGGATAGGATAGGATAGAGGATAGGATAGGATGGAGGATAGAATAGGATAGAGGATAGGATAGGATAGAGGATAGGATAGAGGTTAGGATAGGGTAGAAGATTGGATAGGATAGAGGATAGAATAGGATAGAGGATAGGATAGGATAGAGGATAGGATAGGATAGAGGATAGGATAGAGGATAGGATAGGATAGAGGATAGGATAGGATAGAGGATAGGATAGGATAGAGGATAGGATAGGATAGAGGATAGGATAGGATAGAGGATAGGATAGAGGTTAGGATAGGGTAGAAGATTGGATAGGATAGAGGATAGAATAGGATAGAGGATAGGATAGGATAGAGGATAGGATAGGATAGAGGATAGGATAGAGGATAGGATAGGATAGAGGATAGGATAGGATAGAGGATAGGATAGGATAGAGGATAGAATTGAGGATAGGATAGGATAGAGGATTGGATGGGATAGAGGATAGAGGATAGGATAGGATACAGGAAAGGATAGGATTGAGGATAGGATTGGATACAGGAAAGGATAGGATTGTGGATAGATGATAGGATAGGATAGAGGATTGGATAGGATACAGGATAGGATAGAGGATTGGATAGGATACAGGATAGGATAGGGGATTTGATAGGATAGACGATAGGATAGGATAGAAGATAGGATAGGATAGAGAATAGGATAGGATAGAGGATAGGATAGGATAGAGGATAGGATAGGATAGAGGATAGGATAGGATAGATGATAGGATAGGATAGAGGATATCATAGGATAGAGGATAGGATAGGATAGATAATAGGATAGGATAGAGGATTGGATAGGATACAGGATTGGATAGGATAGGGGAATTGATAGGATAGAGGATAGGATAGGATAGAAGATAGGATAGGATAGAGGATAGGATAGGATAGAGGATAGGATAGGATAGAGGATAGCGTAGGATAGAGGATAGGATAGGATAGAGGATACGATAGGATAGAGGATAGGATAGAGGGTAGAATAGGATAGAGGATGGGATAGGATAGAGGATAGGATAGGATAGCTGATAGGATAGGATAGAGGATAGGATAGGGCAGAGGATAGGATAGGGGATTTTATAGGATAGAGGATAGGATAGGATAGAGGATAGGATAGGATAGAGGATAGAATAGGATAGAGGATTGGATAGAGGATAGGATAGAGGATAGGAAAGCATAGAAGATAGGATAGGATAGAGGATAGGATAGGATAGAGGATAGGATAGGATAGAGGATAGGATATGATAGAGGATAGGATAGGATAGAGGATAGGATAGGATAGAGGATAGGATAGGATAGAGGATAGGATAGGATAGAGGATAGGATAGGATAGAGGATAGGATAGGATAGAGGATAGGATAGGATAGAGGATAGGATAGAGGATAGGATAGAGGATAGGATAGAGGATAGGATAGGATAGAGGATAGGATAGGATAGAGGATAGGATAGGATAGAGAATAGGATAGGACAGATGATAGGATAGGATAGAGGATTGGATAGGATACAGGATAGGATATGATAGAGGATAGGATAGGGGATTTGATAGGATAGAGGATAGGATAGGATAGAGGATAGGATAGGATAGAGGATAGGATAGGATAGAGGATAGGATAGAGGATAGGATAGGATAGAAGATAGGATAGGATAGCTGATAGGATAGGATAGAGGATAGGATAGGGCAGAGGATAGGATAGGGGATTTTATAGGATAGAGGATAGGATAGGATAGAGGATAGGATAGGATAGAGGATAGAATAGGATAGAGGATAGGATAGGATAGAGGATTGGATAGACGGTAGGATAGGATAGAGGATAGGATAGGATAGAGGATAGAGGATAGGATAGAGGATAGAGGATAGGATAGAGGATAGGATAGGATAGAGGATAGGATAGGATAGAGGATAGGATAGGATAGAGGATAGGATAGGATAGAGGATAGGATAGGATAGAGTATAGGATAGGATAGAGGATAGGATAGGATAGATGATAGGATAGGATAGAGGATATCATAGGATAGAGGATAGGATAGGATAGATAATAGGATAGGATAGAGGATTGGATAGGATACAGGATTGGATAGGATAGGGGAATTGATAGGATAGAGGATAGGATAGGATAGAAGATAGGATAGGATAGAGGATAGGATAGGATAGAGGATAGGATAGGATAGAGGATAGCGTAGGATAGAGGATAGGATAGGATAGAGGATACGATAGGATAGAGGACAGGATAGAGGGTAGAATAGGATAGAGGATGGGATAGGATAGAGGATAGGATAGGATAGCTGATAGGATAGGATAGAGGATAGGATAGGGCAGAGGATAGGATAGGGGATTTTATAGGATAGAGGATAGGATAGGATAGAGGATAGGATAGGATGGAGGATAGAATAGGATAGAGGATAGGATAGGATAGAAGATTGGATAGACGGTAGGATAGGATAGAGGATAGGATAGGATAGAGGATTGGATAGAGGATAGGATAGAGGATAGGAAAGCATAGAAGATAGGATAGGATAGAGGATAGGATAGGATAGAGGATAGGATAGGATAGAGGATAGAGGATAGGATGGGATAGAGGATAGGATAGGATAGAGGATAGGATAGGATAGAGGATAGGATAGGATAGAGGATAGGATAGGATAGAGGATAGGATAGGATAGAGGATAGGATAGAGGTTAGGATAGGATTGAGGATAGGATTGGATACAGGAAAGGATAGGATTGTGGATAGATGATAGGATAGGATAGAGGATTGGATAGGATACAGGATAGGATAGAGGATTGGATAGGATACAGGATAGGATAGGGGATTTGATAGGATAGACGATAGGATAGGATAGAAGATAGGATAGGATAGAGAATAGGATAGGATAGAGGATAGGATAGGATAGAGGATATCATAGGATAGAGGATAGGATAGGATAGATAATAGGATAGGATAGAGGATTGGATAGGATACAGGATTGGATAGGATAGGGGAATTGATAGGATAGAGGATAGGATAGGATAGAAGATAGGATAGGATAGAGGATAGGATAGGATAGAATATAGGATAGGATAGAGGATAGCGTAGGATAGAGGATAGGATAGGATAGAGGATACGATAGGATAGAGGATAGGATAGAGGGTAGAATAGGATAGAGGATGGGATAGGATAGAGGATAGGATAGGATAGCTGATAGGATAGGATAGAGGATAGGATAGGGCAGAGGATAGGATAGGGGATTTTATAGGATAGAGGATATGATAGGATAGAGGATAGGATAGGATAGAGGATAGAATAGGATAGAGGATTGGATAGAGGATAGGATAGAGGATAGGAAAGCATAGAAGATAGGATAGGATAGAGGATAGGATAGGATAGAGGATAGGATAGGATAGAGGATAGGATATGATAGAGGATAGGATAGGATAGAGGATAGGATAGGATAGAGGATAGGATAGGATAGAGGATAGGATAGGATAGAGGATAGGATAGGATAGAGGATAGGATAGGATAGAGGATAGGATAGAGGATAGGATAGAGGATAGGATAGAGGATAGGATAGGATAGAGGATAGGATAGGATAGAGGATAGGATAGGATAGAGAATAGGATAGGATAGATGATAGGATAGGATAGAGGATTGGATAGGATACAGGATAGGATATGATAGAGGATAGGATAGGGGATTTGATAGGATAGAGGATAGGATAGGATAGAGGATAGGATAGGATAGAGGATAGGATAGGATAGAGGATAGGATAGAGGATAGGATAGGATAGAAGATAGGATACTATAGCTGATAGGATAGGATAGAGGATAGGATAGGGCAGAGGATAGGATAGGGGATTTTATAGGATAGAGGATAGGATAGGATAGAGGATAGGATAGGATAGAGGATAGAATAGGATAGAGGATAGGATAGGATAGAGGATTGGATAGACGGTAGGATAGGATAGAGGATAGGATAGGATAGAGGATAGAGGATAGGATAGATCATAGAGGATAGGATAGAGGATAGGATAGGATAGAGGATAGGATAGGATAGAGGATAGGATAGGATAGAGGATAGGATAGGATAGAGGATAGGATAGGATAGAGGATAGGATAGGATAGAGGATAGGATAGGATAGAGGATAGGATAGGATAGAGGATAGGATAGGATAGAGGATAGGATAGGATAGAGGATAGGATAGGATAGAGGATAGGATAGGATAGAGGATAGGATAGGATAGAGGATATCATAGGATAGAGGATAGGATAGGATAGATGATTGGATAGGATAGAGGATTGGATAGGATACAGGATTGGATAGGGTAGGGTAATTGATAGGATAGAGGATAGGATAGGATAGAAGATAGGATAGGATAGAGGATAGGATAGGATAGAGGATAGGATAGGATAGAGGATAGCGTAGGATAGAGGATAGGATAGGATAGAGGATACGATAGGGGATTTGATAGGATAGAGGATAGGATAGGATAGAGGATAGGATAGGATAGAGGATAGGATAGGACAGAGGATAGGATTCGGGATTTGATAGGATAGAGGATAGGATAGGATAGAAGATAGGATAGGATAGGTTATAGGATAGGATAGAGGATAGGAAAGGACAGAGGATTGGATAGAGGATAGGATAGGATAGAGGATATGATAGGGTAGAGGATAGGATAGGATAGAGGATAGGATAGGATAGAGGATTAGATAGGATACAGGAAAGGATAGGATTCAGGATAGATGATAGGATAGGATAGAGGATTGGATAGGATACAGGATAGGATAGGATAGAGGATAGGATAGGATAGAGGATAGGATAGGATAGAGGACAGGATAGGATAGAGGATAGGATAGGATAGAGGATTGGATAGGATACAGGAAAGGATAGGATTGAGGATAGATGATAGGATAGGATAGAGGATTGGATAGGATACAGGATAGGATATGATAGAGGATAGGATAGGATAGAGGATAGGATAGGATAGAGGACAGGATAGGATAGAGGATAGGATAGGATAGATGATAGGATAGGATAGAGGATAGGATAGGATAGAGGATTGGATAGGATAGAGGATAGCGTAGGATAGAGGATAGGATAGGATAGAGGATACGATAGGATAGAGGATAGGATAGGATAGAGGATAGGATAGGACAGAGGATTTGATAGGATAGAGGATAGGATAGGATAGAGGATAGGATAGGACAGAGGATAGGATAGAGGATTGGATAGGATACAGGATAGGATAGGATAGAGGATAGGATAGGGGATTAGATAGGATAGAGGATAGGATAGGATAGAAGATAGGATAGGATAGGGGATAGGATAGGATAGAGGATAGGATAGGAAAGAGGATAGGATAGGATAGAGGATTAGATAGGACAGAGGATAAGATAGGATAGAGGATAGGATAGGGGATTTGATAGGATAGAGTATAGGATAGGATAGATGATTGGATAGGATAGAGGATTGGATAGGATACAGGATTGGATAGGGTAGGGGAATTGATAGGATAGAGGATAGGATAGGATAGAAGATAGGATAGGATAGAGGATACGATAGGATAGAGGATAGGATAGGATAGAGGATAGCGTAGGATAGAGGATAGGATAGGATAGAGGATACGATAGGATAGAGGATAGGATAGAGGGTAGAATAGGATAGAGGATAGGATAGGATAGAGGATAGGGTAGGATAGCTGATAGGATAGGATAGAGGATAGGATAGGGCAGAGGATAGGATAGGGGATTTTATAGGATAGAGGATAGGATAGGATAGAGGATAGGATAGGATAGAGAATAGAATAGGATAGAGGATAGGATAGGGCAGAGGATAGGATAGGATAGAGGATAGGATAGGATAGAGGGTATCATAGGATAGAGGATAGGATAGGATAGATGATTGGATAGGATAGAGGATTGGATAGGATACAGGATTGGATAGGGTAGGGGAATTGATAGGATAGAGGATAGGATAGGATAGAAGATAGGATAGGATAGAGGATAGGATAGGATAGAGGATACAATAGGATAGAGGATAGCGTAGGATAGAGGATAGGATAGGATAGAGGATAGGATAGGATAGAGGATAGGATAGGATAGAGGATAGGATAGGATAGAGGATAGGATAGGATAGAGGATATCATAGGCTAGAGGATAGGATAGGATAGATGATTGGATAGGATAGAGGATTGGATAGGATACAGGATTGGATAAGGTAGGGGAATTAATAGGATAGAGGATAGGATAGGATAGAAGATAGGATAGGATAGAGGATAGGATAGGATAGAGGATAGGATAGGATAGAGGATAGCGTAGGATAGAGGATAGGATAGGATAGAGGATACGATAGGATAGAGGATAGGATAGAGGGTAGAATAGGATAGAGGATAGGATAGGATAGAGGATAGGGTAGGATAGCTGATAGGATAGGATAGAGAATAGAATAGGATAGAGGATAGGATAGGGCAGAGGATAGGATAGGATAGAGGATAGGATAGGATAGAGGGTATCATAGGATAGAGGATAGGATAGGATAGATGATTGGATAGGATAGAGGATTGGATAGGATACAGGATTGGATAGGGTAGGGGAATTGATAGGATAGAGGATAGGATAGGATAGAAGATAGGATAGGATAGAGGATAGGATAGGATAGAGGATACAATAGGATAGAGGATAGCGTAGGATAGAGGATAGGATAGGATAGAGGATAGGATAGGATAGAGGATAGGATAGGATAGAGGATAGGATAGGATAGAGGATAGGATAGGATAGAGGATATCATAGGCTAGAGGATAGGATAGGGTAGATGATTGGATAGGATAGAGGATTGGATAGGATACAGGATTGGATAAGGTAGGGGAATTAATAGGATAGAGGATAGGATAGGATAGAAGATAGGATAGGATAGAGGATAGGATAGGATAGAGGATAGGATAGGATAGAGGATAGCGTAGGATAGAGGATAGGATAGGATAGAGGATACGATAGGATAGAGGATAGGATAGAGGGTAGAATAGGACAGAGGATAGGATAGGATAGAGGATAGGGTAGGATAGCTGATAGGATAGGATAGAGGATAGGATAGGGCAGAGGATAGGATAGGGGATTTTATAGGATAGAGGATAGGATAGGATAGAGGATAGGATAGGATAGAGGATAGAATAGGATAGAGGACAGGATAGGGCAGAGGATAGGATAGGATAGAGGATAGGATAGGATAGAGGATATCATAGGATAGAGGATAGGATAGGATAGATGATTGGATAGGATAGAGGATTGGATAGGATACAGGATTGGATAGGGTAGGGGAATTGATAGGATAGAGGATAGGATAGGATAGAAGATAGGATAGGATAGAGGATAGGATAGGATAGAAGATAGGATAGGATAGAGGATATCATAGGATAGAGGATAGGATAGGATAGAGCATATTATAGGATAGAGGATAGGATAGGATAGAGGATAGGATAGGATAGGGGATTGGATAGGATAGGATAGAGGATAGGCTAGGATAGAGGATAGGATAGGATAGAGGATAGGATAGAGGTTAGGATAGGATAGAAGATTGGATAGGATAGAGGATAGAATAGGATAGAGGATAGGATAGGATAGAGGATAGGATAGGCTAGAGGATAGGATAGGATAGAGGGTAGGATAGGATAGAGGTTAGGATAGAGGGTAGGATAGAGAATAGGAACGGATAGATGAAATTATAGGATAGAGTGTACGATATTATGGAGGAATGGATATGATAGAGGATAGGATAGAGGACAGGATAGGAAAGATTATAGGATAGGATAGAGGATGGAATAGGATAGAGGATAGGATAGACGATAGGATAGGATAGAGGATAGGATAGGATAGAGGATAGGATAGGATAGAGGATAGGATAGACGATAGGATAGGATAGAGGATAGGATAGAACAGAGGATAGGATAGGATAGAGGATAGTATAGGGATTTGATAGGATAGAGGATAGGATAGGATAGAAGATAGGATAGGATAGAGGATAGGATAGGATAGAGGATAGGATAGGATAGAGGATAGGATAGGATAGAGGATAGGATAGAGGATAGAATAGGATAGAGAATAGGATAGGATAGAGGATTGGATAGACGGTAGGATAGGATAGAGGATAGGATAGGATAGAGGATAGGATAGGAAAGAGGATAGGATAGGGGATTTGATAGGATAGAGGATAGGATAGGATAGAGGATAGGATAGGAAAGAGGATAGGATAGGGGATTTGATAGGATAGAGGATAGGATAGGATAGAGGATAGGATAGGATAGAGGATAGAATAGGATAGAGGATAGGATAGGATAGAGGATAGGATAGACGGTAGGATAGGATAGAGGATAGGATAGGATAGAGGATAGGATAGAGGAGAGGATAGGATAGAGGATAGGGTAGGATAGAGGATAGGATAGAGGATAGGATAGGATAGAAGATAGGATAGGATAGCTGATAGGATAGGATAGAGGATAGGATAGGGCAGAGGATAGGATAGGGGATTTTATAGGATAGAGGATAGGATAGGATAGAGGATAGGATAGGATAGAGGATAGAATAGGATAGAGGATAGGATAGGATAGAGGATTGGATAGACGGTAGGATAGGATAGAGGATAGGATAGGATAGAGGATAGGATAGGATAGAGGATAGAGGATAGGATAGAGGATAGGATAGAGGATAGGATAGGATAGAGGATAGGATAGGATAGAGGATAGGATAGGATAGAGGATAGGATAGAGGTTAGGATAGGGTAGAAGATTGGATAGGATAGAGGATAGAATAGGATAGAGGATAGGATAGGATAGAGGATAGTATAGGATAGAGGATAGGATAGAGGATAGGATAGGATAGAGGATAGGATAGGATAGAGGATAGGATAGGATAGAGGATAGAATTGAGGATAGGATAGGATAGAGGATTGGATGGGATAGAGGATAGAGGATAGGATAGGATACAGGAAAGGATAGGATTGAGGATAGGATTGGATACAGGAAAGGATAGGATTGTGGATAGATGATAGGATAGGATAGAGGATTGGATAGGATACAGGATAGGATAGAGAATAGGATAGGATAGAGGATAGGATAGGATAGAGGATAGGATAGGATAGAGGATAGGATAGGATAGATGATAGGATAGGATAGAGGATATCATAGGATAGAGGATAGGATAGGATAGATAATAGGATAGGATAGAGGATTGGATAGGATACAGGATTGGATAGGATAGGGGAATTGATAGGATAGAGGATAGGATAGGATAGAAGATAGGATAGGATAGAGGATAGGATAGGATAGAGGATAGAATAGGATAGAGGATAGCGTAGGATAGAGGATAGGATAGGATAGAGGATACGATAGGATAGAGGATAGGATAGAGGGTAGAATAGGATAGAGGATGGGATAGGATAGAGGATAGGATAGGATAGCTGATAGGATAGGATAGAGGATAGGATAGGGCAGAGGATAGGATAGGGGATTTTATAGGATAGAGGATAGGATAGGATAGAGGATAGGATAGGATAGAGGATAGAATAGGATAGAGGATTGGATAGAGGATAGGATAGAGGATAGGAAAGCATAGAAGATAGGATAGGATAGAGGATAGGATAGGATAGAGGATAGGATAGGATAGAGGATAGGATATGATAGAGGATAGGATAGGATAGAGGATAGGATAGGATAGAGGATAGGATAGGATAGAGGATAGGATAGGATAGAGGATAGGATAGGATAGAGGATAGGATAGGATAGAGGATAGGATAGGATAGAGGATAGGATAGGATAGAGGATAGGATAGAGGATAGGATAGAGGATAGGATAGGATAGAGGATAGGATAGGATAGAGGATAGGATAGGATAGAGAATAGGATAGGATAGATGATAGGATAGGATAGAGGATTGGATAGGATACAGGATAGGATATGATAGAGGATAGGATAGGGGATTTGATAGGATAGAGGATAGGATAGGATAGAGGATAGGATAGGATAGAGGATAGGATAGGATAGAGGATAGGATAGAGGATAGGATAGGATAGAAGATAGGATAGGATAGCTGATAGGATAGGATAGAGGATAGGATAGGGCAGAGGATAGGATAGGGGATTTTATAGGATAGAGGATAGGATAGGATAGAGGATAGGATAGGATAGAGGATAGAATAGGATAGAGGATAGGATAGGATAGAGGATTGGATAGACGGTAGGATAGGATAGAGGATAGGATAGGATAGAGGATAGGATAGGATAGAGGATAGAGGATAGAGGATAGGATAGAGGATAGGATAGGATAGAGGATAGGATAGGATAGAGGATAGGATAGGATAGAGGATAGGATAGGATAGAGGATAGGATAGGATAGAGGATAGGATAGAGGATAGGATAGGATAGAGGATAGGATAGGATAGAGGATAGGATAGGATAGAGAATAGGATAGGATAGATGATAGGATAGGATAGAGGATTGGATAGGATACAGGATAGGATATGATAGAGGATAGGATAGGGGATTTGATAGGATAGAGGATAGGATAGGATAGAGGATAGGATAGGATAGAGGATAGGATGGGATAGAGGATAGGATAGGATAGAGGATAGGATAGAGGATAGGATAGGATAGAAGATAGGATAGGATAGCTGATAGGATAGGATAGAGGATAGGATAGGGCAGAGGATAGGATAGGGGATTTTATAGGATAGAGGATAGGATAGGATAGAGGATAGGATAGGATAGAGGATAGAATAGGATAGAGGATAGGATAGGATAGAGGATTGGATAGACGGTAGGATAGGATAGAGGATAGGATAGGATAGAGGATAGGATAGGATAGAGGATAGAGGATAGGATAGAGGATAGGATAGGATAGAGGATAGGATAGGATAGAGGATTGGATAGGATACAGGAAAGGATAGGATTGAGGATAGATGATAGGATAGGATAGAGGATTGGATAGGATACAGGATAGGATATGATAGAGGATAGGATAGGATAGAGGATAGGATAGGATAGAGGACAGGATAGGATAGAGGATAGGATAGGATAGATGATAGGATAGGATAGAGGATAGGATAGACGGTAGGATAGGATAGAGGATAGGATAGGATAGAGGATAGGATAGAGGAGAGGATAGGATAGAGGATAGGGTAGGATAGAGGATAGGAAAGCATAGAAGATAGGATAGGATAGAGGATAGGATAGGATAGAGGATAGGAAAGCATAGAAGATAGGATAGGATAGAGGATAGGATAGGATAGAGGATAGGATAGGACAGAGGATAGGATAGGATAGAGGATAGGATATGATAGAGGATAGGATAGGATAGAGGATAGGATAGGATAGGATAGAGGATAGGATAGGATAGAGGATAGGATAGGATAGAGGATAGGATAGGATAGAGGATAGGATAGGATAGAGGATAGGATAGGATAGAGGATAGGATAGGATAGAGGATAGGATAGAGGATAGGATAGGATAGAGGATAGGATAGGATAGAGGTTAGGATAGAGGGTAGGATAGAGAATAGGAACGGATAGATGAAATTATAGGATAGAGTGTACGATATTATGGAGGAATGGGTAGGATAGAGGATAGGATAGAGGACAGGATAGGAAAGAGTATAGGATAGGATAGAGGATGGAATAGAATAGAGGATAGGATAGACGATAGGATAGGATAGAGGATAGGATAGGATAGAGGATAGGATAGGATAGAGGATAGGATAGGATAGAGGATAGGATAGGATAGAGGATAGGATAGACGATAGGATAGGATAGAGGATAGGATAGGACAGAGGATAGGATAGGATAGAGGATAGTATAGGGATTTGATAGGATAGAGGATAGGATAGGATAGAAGATAGGATAAGATAGAGGATAGGATAGGATAGAGGATAGGATAGGATAGGATTGAGGATATGATAGGACAGGGGAATTAATAGGATAGAGGATAGGATAGGATAGAAGATAGGATAGGATAGAGGATAGGATAGGATAGAGGATAGGATAGGATAGAGGATAGGATAGAGGATAGAATAGGATAGAGGATAGGATAGGATAGAGGATTGGATAGACGGTAGGATAGGATAGAGGATAGGATAGGATAGAGGATAGGATAGGAAAGAGGATAGGATAGGGGATTTGATAGGATAGAGGATAGGATATGATAGACGATAGAATAGGATAGAAGATAGGATAGGATAGAGGATAGGATAGGATAGAGGATAGGATAGGATAGAGGATAGGATAGGATAGAGGATAGGATAGGATAGAGGATAGGATAGGATAGAGGATAGAATAGGATAGAGGATAGGATAGGATAGAGGATAGGATAGACGGTAGGATAGGATAGAGGATAGGATAGGATAGAGGATAGGATAGGATAGACGATAGGATAGGATAGAGGATAGGATAGGATAGATGATAGGATAGGATGGAGGATTGGATAGGATACAGGATAGGATAGCATAGGGGAATTGATAGGATAGAGGATAGGATAGGATAGAGGATAGGATAGGATAGAGGATAGGATAGGATAGAGGATAGGATAGGATAGAGGATAGGATAGGATAGAGGATAGGATAGGATAGAGGATAGGATAGGATAGAGGATAGGATAGGATAGAGGATAGGATAGGATAGAGGATAGGATAGGATAGAGGATAGGATAGAGGATAGGATAGGATAGAGGATAGGATAGGATAGAGGATAGGATAGGATAGAGGATAGGATAGGATAGAGGATAGGATAGGATAGAGGATAGGATAGGATAGAGGATAGGATAGAGGATAGGATAGGATAGAGGATAGGATAGGATAGAGGATAGGATAGGATAGAGGATAGGATAGGATAGAGGATAGGATAGAGGACAGGATAGGAAAGAGTATAGGATAGGATAGAGGATGGAATAGGATAGAGGATAGGATAGACGATAGGATAGGATAGAGGATAGGATAGGATAGAGGATAGGATAGGATAGAGGATAGGATAGACGATATCATAGGATAGAGGATAGGATAGGATAGAGGATAGGATAGAGGATAGAATAGGATAGAGGATAGGATAGGATAGAGGATTGGATAGACGGTAGGATAGGATAGAGGATAGGATAGGATAGAGGATAGGATAGGAAAGAGGATAGGATAGGGGATTTGATAGGATAGAGGATAGGATAGGATAGACGATAGAATAGGATAGAGGATAGGATAGGATAGAGGATAGGATAGGATAGAGGATAGGATAGGATATAGGATTGGATAGAGGATAGGATAGAGGATAGGAAAGGATAGAAGATAGGATAGGATAGAGGATAGGATAGGATAGAGGATAGGATAGGATAGAGGATAGGATAGGATAGAGGATAGGATAGGATAGAGGATAGAATAGGATAGAGGATAGGATAGGATAGAGGATAGGATAGACGGTAGGATAGGATAGAGGATAGAATAGGATAGAGGATAGGATAGGATAGAGGATAGGATAGGACAGAGGATAGGATAGGGGATTTGATAGGATAGAGGATAGGATAGGATAGACGATAGGATAGGATAGAGGATAGGATACGATAGAGGATAGGATAGGATAGAGGATAGGATAGGATAGAGGATAGGATAGGATAGAGGATAGGATAGGATAGAGGATAGCGTAGGATAGAGGATAGGATAGGATAGAGGATACGATAGGATAGAGGATAGGATAGAGGATATAATAGGATAGAGGATAGGATAGGATAGAGGATAGGATAGGATAGCGGATAGGATAGGAAAGGGGATAGGATAGGGCAGAGGATAGGATAGGGGATTTGATAGGATAGAGGATAGGATAGGATAGAGGATAGGATAGGATAGAGGATAGAATAGGATAGAGGATAGGATAGGATAGAGGATAGGATAGGATAGAGGATAGGATAGGATAGAGGATAGGATAGGATAGAGGATAGGATAGGATAGAGGATAGGATAGATGATAGAATAGGATAGAGGATAGGATAGGATAGAGGATTGGATAGACGGTAGGATAGGATAGAGGATAGGATAGGATAGAGGATAGGATAGGATAGAGGATAGGATAGACGATATGATAGGATAGAGGATAGGATAGGACAGAGGATAGGATAGGATAGAGGATAGTATAGGGATTTGATAGGATAGAGGATAGGATAGGATAGAAGATAGGATAGGATAGAGGATAGGATAGGATAGAGGATAGGATAGGATAGGATAGAGGATATGATAGGATAGGGGAATTAATAGGATAGAGGATAGGATAGGATAGAGGATAGAATAGGATAGAGGATAGGATAGGATAGAGGATAGGATAGACGGTAGGATAGGATAGAGGATAGAATAGGATAGAGGATAGGATAGGATAGAGGATAGGATAGGACAGAGGATAGGATAGGGGATTTGATAGGATAGAGGATAGGATAGGATAGACGATAGGATAGGATAGAGGATAGGATACGATAGAGGATAGGATAGGATAGAGGATAGGATAGGATAGAGGATAGGATAGGATAGAGGATAGGATAGGATAGAGGATAGCGTAGGATAGAGGATAGGATAGGATAGAGGATACGATAGGATAGAGGATAGGATAGAGGATATAATAGGATAGAGGATAGGATAGGATAGAGGATAGGATAGGATAGCGGATAGGATAGGAAAGGGGATAGGATAGGGCAGAGGATAGGATAGGGGATTTGATAGGATAGAGGATAGGATAGGATAGAGGATAGGATAGGATAGAGGATAGAATAGGATAGAGGATAGGATAGGATAGAGGATAGGATAGGATAGAGGATAGGATAGGATAGAGGATAGGATAGGATAGAGGATAGGATAGGATAGAGGATAGGATAGATGATAGGATAGGATAGAGGATAGGATAGGATAGAGGATAGGATAGGATAGAGGATAGGATAGGATAGAGGTTAGGATAGAGGATAGAATAGGATAGAGGATAGGATAGGATAGAGGATTGGATAGACGGTAGGATAGGATAGAGGATAGGATAGGATAGAGGATAGGATAGACGATATGATAGGATAGAGGATAGGATAGGACAGAGGATAGGATAGGATAGAGGATAGTATAGGGATTTGATAGGATAGAGGATAGGATAGGATAGAAGATAGGATAGGATAGAGGATAGGATAGGATAGAGGATAGGATAGGATAGGATAGAGGATATGATAGGATAGGGGAATTAATAGGATAGAGGATAGGATAGGATAGAAGATAGGATAGGATAGAGGATAGGATAGGATAGAGGATAGGATAGGATAGAGGATAGGATAGAGGATAGAATAGGATAGAGGATAGGATAGGATAGAGGATTGGATAGACGGTAGGATAGGATAGAGGATAGGATAGGATAGAGGATAGGATAGGAAAGAGGATAGGATAGGGGATTTGATAGGATAGAGGATAGGATAGGATAGACGATAGGATAGGATAGAGGATAGGATAGGATAGAGGATAGGATAGGATAGAGGATAGGATAGGATAGAGGATAGGATAGGATATAGGATTGGATAGAGGATAGGATAGAGGATAGGAAAGGATAGAAGATAGGATAGGATAGAGGATAGGATAGGATAGGATAGAGGATAGGATAGGATAGAGGATAGGATAGGATAGAGGATAGGATAGGATAGAGGATAGAATAGGATAGAGGATAGGATAGGATAGAGGATAGGATAGACGGTAGGATAGGATAGAGGATAGGATAGGATAGAGGATAGGATAGGATAGAGGATAGGATAGGACAGAGGATAGGATAGGGGATTTGATAGGATAGAGGATAGGATAGGATAGACGATAGGATAGGATAGAGGATAGGATACGATAGAGGATAGGATAGGATAGAGGATAGGATAGGATAGAGGATAGGATAGGATAGAGGATAGGATAGGATAGAGGATAGGATAGGATAGAGGATAGCGTAGGATAGAGGATAGGATAGGATAGAGGATACGATAGGATAGAGGATAGAATAGAGGATATAATAGGATAGAGTATAGGATAGGATAGAGGATAGGATAGGATAGCGGATAGGATAGGATAGAGGATAGGATAGGGCAGAGGATAGGATAGGGGATTTGATAGGATAGAGGATAGGATAGGATAGAGGATAGGATAGGATAGAGGATAGAATAGGATAGAGGATAGGATAGGATAGAGGATAGGATAGGACAGAGGATAGGATAGGGGATTTGATAGGATAGAGGATAGGATAGGATAGACGATAGGATAGGATAGAGGATAGGATAGGATAGAGGATAGGATAGGATAGAGGATAGGATAGGATAGAGGATAGGATAGGATAGAGGATAGGATAGGATAGAAGATAGGATAGGATAGAGGATATCATAGGATAGAGGATAGGATAGGATAGAGCATATTATAGGATAGAGGATAGGATAGGATAGAGGATAGGATAGGATAGAGGATAGGATAGGATAGGGGATTGGATAGGATAGGATAGAGGATAGGCTAGGATAGAGGATAGGATAGGATAGAGGATAGGATAGAGGTTAGGATAGGATAGAAGATTGGATAGGATAGAGGATAGAATAGGATAGAGGATAGCGTAGGATAGAGGATAGGATAGGATAGAGGATACGATAGGATAGAGGATAGAATAGAGGATATAATAGGATAGAGTATAGGATAGGATAGAGGATAGGATAGGATAGCGGATAGGATAGGATAGAGGATAGGATAGGGCAGAGGATAGGATAGGGGATTTGATAGGATAGAGGATAGGATAGGATAGAGGATAGGATAGGATAGAGGATAGAATAAGATAGAGGATAGGATAGGATAGAGGATAGGATAGGACAGAGGATAGGATAGGGGATTTGATAGGATAGAGGATAGGATAGGATAGACGATAGGATAGGATAGAGGATAGGATAGGATAGAGGATAGGATAGGATAGAGGATAGGATAGGATATAGGATTGGATAGAGGATAGGATAGAGGATAGGAAAGGATAGAGGATAGAATAGGATAGAGGATAGGATAGGATAGAGGATTGGATAGACGGTAGGATAGGATAGAGGATAGGATAGGATAGAGGATAGGATAGGATAGAGGATAGGATAGGATAGAGGATAGGATAGGACAGAGGATAGGATAGGGGATTTGATAGGATAGAGGATAGGATAGGATAGACGATAGGATATGATAGAGGATAGGATAGGATAGAGGATAGGATAGGATAGAGGATAGGATAGGATAGAGGATTGGATAGAGGATAGGATAGATGATAGGAAAGCATAGAAGATAGGATAGGATAGAGGATAGAATAGGATAGAGGATAGGATAGGATAGAGGATAGGATAGGATAGAGGATAGGATAGGATAGAGGATAGGATAGGATAGAAGATAGGATAGGATAGAGGATATCATAGGATAGAGGATAGGATAGGATAGAGCATATTATAGGATAGAGGATAGGATAGGATAGAGGATAGGATAGGATAGGGGATTGGATAGGATAGGATAGAGGATAGGCTAGGATAGAGGATAGGATAGGATAGAGGATAGGATAGAGGTTAGGATAGGATAGAAGATTGGATAGGATAGAGGATAGAATAGGATAGAGGATAGGATAGGATAGAGGATAGGATAGGCTAGAGGATAGGATAGGATAGAGGGTAGGATAGGATAGAGGTTAGGATAGAGGGTAGGATAGAGAATAGGAACGGATAGATGAAATTATAGGATAGAGTGTACGATATTATGGAGGAATGGATATGATAGAGGATAGGATAGAGGACAGGATAGGAAAGAGTATAGGATAGGATAGAGGATGGAATAGGATAGAGGATAGGATAGACGATAGGATAGGATAGAGGATAGGATAGGATAGAGGATAGGATAGGATAGAGGATAGGATAGACGATAGGATAGGATAGAGGATAGGATAGGACAGAGGATAGGATAGGATAGAGGATAGTATAGGGATTTGATAGGATAGAGGATAGGATAGGATAGAAGATAGGATAGGATAGAGGATAGGATAGGATAGAGGATAGGATAGGATAGGATAGAGGATTGGATATGATACAGGAAAGGATAGGATTGAGGATAGATGATAGGATAGGATAGAGGATAGGATAGGATAGAGGATATGATAGGATAGGGGAATTGATAGGATAGAGGATAGGATAGGATAGAGGATAGGATAGAGGATAGAATAGGATAGAGGATAGGATAGGATAGAGGATTGGATAGGCGGTAGGATAGGATAGAGGATAGGATAGGATAGAGGATAGGATAGGAAAGAGGATAGGATAGGGGATTTGATAGGATAGAGGATAGGATAGGATAGAGGATACGATAGGATAGAGGATAGGATAGAGGATAGAATAGGATAGAGGATAGGATAGGATAGCGGATAGGATAGGATAGAGGATAGGATAGGGCAGAGGATAGGATAGGGGATTTTATAGGATAGAGGATAGGATAGGATAGAGGATCGGATAGGACAGACGATAGGATAGGATAGAGGATAGTATAGGGATTTGATAGGATAGAGGTTTGGATAGGATAGAGGATAGGATAGGATAGAGGATAGGATAGGATAGAGGATAGGATAGGATAGAGGATAGGATAGGATAATGGATAGGATACACGATTCGATAGGATAGAGGATAGGATAGGACAGAGGATTTGATAGGATAGAGGATAGGATAGGATACAGGAAAGGATAGGATTGTGGATAGGATTGGATACAGGATAGGATAGAATAGAGGATAGGATACGGGATTGGATAGGATAGGATAGAGGATAGGATAGGATAGAAGACAGGATAGGATAGAGGATTGGATATGACACAGGAAAGGATAGGATTGAGGATATATGATAGGATAGGATAGAGGATAGGATAGGATAGAGGATATGATAGGATAGGGGAATTGATAGGATAGAGGATAGGATAGTATAGAGGATAGGATAGAGGATAGAATAGGATAGAGGATAGGATAGGATAGAGGATTGGATAGACGGTAGGATAGGATAGAGGATAGGATAGGATAGAGGATAGGATAGGAAAGAGGATAGGATAGGGGATTTGATAGGATAGAGGATAGGATAGGATAGACGATAGGATAGGGTAGAGGATAGGATAGGATAGAAGATAGGATAGGATAGAGGATAGGATAGTGGATAGAATAGGATAGAGGATAGGATAAAATAGAGGATAGGATAGGATAGGGGATTGGATAGGATAGGATAGAGGATAGGCTAGGATAGAAGATAGGATAGGATAGAGGATAGGATAGGATAGAAGATAGTATAGGGATTTGATAGGATAGAGGATAGGATAGGATAGAAGATAGGATAGGATAGAGGATAGGATAGGATAGATGATAGGATAGGATGGAGGATCGGATAGGGTACAGGATAGGATAGCATAGGGGAATTGATAGGATAGAGGATAGGATAGGATAGAGGATAGGATAGGATAGAGGATAGGATAGGATAGAGGATAGGATAGGATAGAGGATAGGATAGGATAGAGGATAGGATAGGATAGAGGATAGGATAGGATAGAGGATAGGATAGGATAGAGGATAGGATAGGATAGAGGATAGGATAGGATAGAGGATAGCGTAGGATAGAGGATAGGATAGGATAGAGGATACGATAGGATAGAGGATAGGATAGGATAGAGGATAGGATAGGGCAGAGGATGCGATAGGGGATTTGATAGGATAGAGGATAGGATAGGATAGAGGATAGGATAGGATAGAGGATAGAGTAGGATAGAGGATAGGATAGGATAGAGGATAGGATAGACGGTAGGATAGGATAGAGGATAGGATAGGATAGAGGATAGGATAGGATAGAGGATAGGATAGGATAGTGGATAGGATAGGGGATTTGATAGGATAGAGGATAGGATAGGATAGAAGATAGGATAGGATAGAGGATAGGATAGGATAGAGGATAGGATAGGATAGAGGATAGCATAGGATAGAGGAGAGGATAGGATAGAGGATAGGATAGGATAGGATAGAAGATAGGATAGGATAAAGGATAGGATAGGATAGAGGATAGGATAGAGGATATAATAGGATAGAGGATAGGATAGGATAGAGGATAGGATAGGATAGCTTATAGGATAGGATAGAGGATAGGATAGCGCAGAGGATAGGATAGGGGATTTGATAGGATAGAGGATAGGATAGGATAGAGGATAGGATAGGATAGAGGATAGAATAGGATAGAGTATAGGATAGGATAGAGGATATGATAGAGGATAGGATAGGATAGAGGATAGGATAGAGGATAGGATAGGATAGAGAATAGGATAGGATAGTGGATAGGATACACGATTCGATAGGATAGAGGATAGGATAGGACAGAGGATTTGATAGGATAGAGGATAGGATAGGATACAGGAAAGGATAGGATTGTGGATAGGATTGGATACAGGATAGGATAGAATAGAGGATAGGATACGGGATTGGATAGGATAGGATAGAGGATAGGATAGGATAGAAGACAGGATAGGATAGAGGATTGGATATGACACAGGAAAGGATGGGATTGAGGATATATGATAGGATAGGATAGAGGATAGGATAGGATAGAGGATATGATAGGATAGGGGAATTGATAGGATAGAGGATAGGATAGGATAGAGGATAGGATAGAGGATAGAATAGGATAGAGGATAGGATAGGATAGAGGATTGGATAGACGGTAGGATAGGATAGAGGATAGGATAGGATAGAGGATAGGATAGGAAAGAGGATAGGATAGGGGATTTGATAGGATAGAGGATAGGATAGGATAGACGATAGGATAGGATAGAGGATAGGATAGGGTAGAGGATAGGATAGGATAGAGGATAGGATAGGATAGAGGATAGGATAGTGGATAGAATAGGATAGAGGATAGGATAAAATAGAGGATAGGATAGGATAGGGGATTGGATAGGATAGGATAGAGGATAGGCTAGGATAGAAGATAGGATAGGATAGAGGATAGGATAGGATAGAAGATAGTATAGGGATTTGATAGGATAGAGGATAGGATAGGATAGAAGATAGGATAGGATAGAGGATAGGATAGGATAGATGATAGGATAGGATGGAGGATCGGATAGGATACAGGATAGGATAGCATAGGGGAATTGATAGGATAGAGGATAGGATAGGATAGAGGATAGGATAGGATAGAGGATAGGATAGGATAGAGGATAGGATAGGATAGAGGATAGGATAGGATAGAGGATAGGATAGGATAGAGGATAGCGTAGGATAGAGGATAGGATAGGATAGAGGATACGATAGGATAGAGGATAGGATAGGATAGAGGATAGGATAGGGCAGAGGGTACGATAGGGGATTTGATAGGATAGAGGATAGGATAGGATAGAGGATAGGATAGGATAGAGGATAGAGTAGGATAGAGGATAGGATAGGATAGAGGATAGGATAGACGGTAGGATAGGATAGAGGATAGGATAGGATAGGGGATTGGATAGGATAGGATAGAGGATAGGCTAGGATAGAAGATAGGATAGAATAGAGGATAGGATAGGATAGAAGATAGTATAGGGATTTGATAGGATAGAGGATAGGATAGGATAGAAGATAGGATAGGATAGAGGATAGGATAGGATAGAGGATAGGATAGGATAGGATAGAGGATATGATAGGATAGGGGAATTGATAGGATAGAGGATAGGATAGGATAGAAGATAGGATAGGATAGAGGATAGGATAGGATAGAGGATAGGATAGGATAGAGGATAGGATAGAGGATAGAATAGGATAGAGGATAGGATAGGATAGAGGATTGGATAGACGGTAGGATAGGATAGCGGATAGGATAGGATAGAGGATAGGATAGGGCAGAGGATAGGATAGGGGATTTTATAGGATAGAGGATAGGATAGGATAGAGGATAGGATAGGACAGACGATAGGATAGGATAGAGGATAGTATAGGGATTTGATAGGATAGAGGTTTGGATAGGATAGAGGATAGGATAGGATAGAGGATAGGATAGGATAGAGGATAGGATAGGATAGAGGATAGGATAGGATAGAGGATAGGATAGGATAGTGGATAGGATACACGATTCGATAGGATAGAGGATAGGATAGGACAGAGGATTTGATAGGATAGAGGATAGGATAGGATACAGGAAAGGATAGGATTGTGGATAGGATTGGATACAGGATAGGATAGAATAGAGGATAGGATACGGGATTGGATAGGATAGGATAGAGGATAGGATAGGATAGAAAGCAGGATAGGATAGAGGATTGGATATGATACAGGAAAGGATAGGATTGAGGATAGATGATAGGATAGGATAGAGGATAGGATAGGATAGAGGATATGATAGGATAGGGGAATTGATAGTATAGAGGATAGGATAGGATAGAGGATAGGATAGAGGATAGAATAGGATAGAGGATAGGATAGGATAGAGGAAAGGATAGGAAAGTGGTTAGGATAGGATGGATGATAGGATAGATTATAGGATAGAGGATCGGATTGGATAGACGGTAGGATAGGATAGAGGATAGGATAGGATAGAGGATAGGATAGGAAAGAGGATAGGATAGGGGATTTGATAGGATAGAGGATAGGATAGGATAGACGATACGATAGGATAGAGGATAGGATAGGATAGAGGATAGGATAGGATAGAGGAAAGGATAGGAAAGTGGTTAGGATAGGATGGATGATAGGATAGATTATAGGATAGAGGATCGGATAGGATAGAGGATAGTATAGGATAGAGGATAGGATAGGATAGAGGATAGGATAGGATAAAGGATAGGATAGGATAGGATAGGATAAAGGATAGGATAGGATAGTGGATAGGATAGAGGATAGGAGAGAGGATAGGATAGGATAGAGGATAGGATAGAATAGAGGATAGAATAGGATAAAGGATTGGATAGGATAGAGGATAGGATAGGATAGAGGATCGGATAGGATTGAGGATAGGATTGGAGAGAGGATAGGATAGGATAAAGGATAGGATAGGATAGAGAATAGGATAGGAAAGTCGATAGGATAGGATAGAGAATGGGATAGGATAGAGGATAGGATAGGATAGAGGATAGCACAGAGAACAGGATAGGATAGAGGATAGGATAGGAGATTGGATAGGATACATGCTAGGAGACGATAGAGAATAGGATAGGATAGACGGTATTATAGGAAAGAGGATACGATAGGATAGAGAATAGGATAGGAAAGACGATAGGATAGGATAGAGAATGGGATAGGATAGAGGATAGGATAGGATAAGGGATAGGATAGGGGATTGGATAGCATAGAGAATAGGATAGGATAGAGGATATTATAGGATAGAGGGTAGGATAGGATACAGGATAGGACAGAATAGAGAATTGGATAGTATAGAGAATATCATAGGATAGAGGATAGGATAAGATAGAGGATATTATAGGATAGAGGATAGGTTAGGATAGAGGATATGATAGGATAGAGGATAGGATAGGATGGAGGATATTATAGGATAAAGGGTAGGATAGGATAGAGGATAGGACAGTATAGAGGATTGGATGGAATAGAGGATAGGATAGGATTGAGGATAGGATAGGATAGAGGATAGGATAGGATAGAGGATGGGATAGGATAGAGGATATTATAGGATAGAGGAAAGGATAGGAAAGTGGATAGGATAGGATGGATGATAGGATAGAGGATAGGATAGAGGATTAGATAGGATAGAGGATACTATATTATAGAGGATAGGATACGATAGAGGATACGATATTATAGGCGATATGATAGGATAGTGGAGAGGATAGGATAGAGGAAAGGATAGGAAAGTGGTTAGGATAGGATGGATGATAGGATAGATTATAGGATAGAGGATCGGATAGGATAGAGGATAGGATAGTATACAGGATTGGATAGGATAGAGGATAGGATAGGATAGGACAGAGGATACGATATAATAGAGCATAGGAGAGCACGGAGTATACGATAGGATAGTATACGATAGAATAGACAATAGGATAGGATATAGGACAGGATAGGATAGAGGATAGGATAGGATAGAGGACCGGATAGGATAGAGGATAGGATAGGATAGACGATAGGATAGGATAGAGGATGGGATAGCATAGAGGATAGGATAGGATAGAGGATATTATAGGATAGAGGGTAGGATAGGATACAGGATAGGATAAGATAGAGGATAGAATAGGATAGAGGATAGGATAGGATAGAGGATAGGATAGGATAGGGGATAGGGTAGGATTGAGGATATTATGCAATAGAGGATTGGATAGAATAGAGGATATTATAGGATAGAGGATAGGATAGGATAGAGCATAGGATAGAAGATAGAATGGAGGATTGGATAGGATAGAAGATATTATAGGATAGACGATAGGATAGGATAGACGATAGGATAGGTTTGACGATAGGATAGGACGACGATAGGATAGGATAGAGGATAGGATAGGATAGAGGATAGGATAGGATAGAGGATAGGATAGGATAGAGGATAGGATAGACGATAGGATAGGATAGAGGATAGGATAGGACAGAGGATAGGATAGGATAGAGGATAGTATAGGGATTTGATAGGATAGAGGATAGGATAGGATAGAAGATAGGATAAGATAGAGGATAGGATAGGATAGAGGATAGGATAGGATAGGATTGAGGATATGATAGGATAGGGGAATTAATAGGATTGAGGATAGGATAGGATAGAGGATAGGATAGAGGATACGATAGAGGATTGCATAGGATAGAGGATATTATATAATAGATGTTTGGATAGGTTAGAGGATTGGATAGGATAGAGGATATTATATAATAGAGGTTTGGATAGGTTAGAGGATTGGATATAATAGAGGATATTATGGGATAGAGGATAGGATAGGATAGAGGATAGGATAGGATAAAGGATAGGATAGGATAGGATAGGATAGTGGATAGGATAGAGGATAGGAAAGAGGATAGGATAGGATAGAGGATAGGATAGAATAGAGGATAGGATAGGATAAAGGATTGGATAGGATACAGGATAGGATAGGATAGAGGATAGGATAGGATAGAGGATAGGATAGAGGATAGGATAGGATAGAGGATAGGATAGAGGATAGGATGGAGGATTGGATACGACAGAGAACTGGATAGGATAGAGGACTGGATACGATACAGGATAGGATTGAGGATGGGATAGGGTAGAGGATAGGATAGAGGATAGGATACAGGATAGGATAGATGATATTATAGAATAGAGGATTGGATAGAATAGAGGATAGGATAGGATAGAAGATAGGATAGGATAGAGGATAGAGGATAGGATAGGATAGATGATAGAGGATAGGATAGGATAGTGGATACGATAGCATAGGATAGAGGGTAGGGTAGGATAGAGGATAGGATAGGATAGAGGATAGGATAGGATAGAGGATAGGATAGGATAGAAGATAGGATAGGATAGAGGATAGGATAGGATAGAGGATAGGATAGGATAGAGGATAGAATAGGATAGAGGATAGGATAAAATAGAGGATAGGATAGGATAGGGGATTGGATAGGATAGGATAGAGGATAGGCTAGGATAGAAGATAGGATAGGATAGAGGATAGGATAGGATAGAAGATAGTATAGGGATTTGATAGGATAGAGGATAGGATAGGATAGAAGATAGGATAGGATAGAGGATAGGATAGGATAGAGGATAGGATAGGATAGGATAGAGGATATGATAGGATAGGGGAATTGATAGGATAGAGGATAGGATAGGATAGAAGATAGGATAGGATAGAGGATAGGATAGAGGATAGGATAGGATAGAGGATAGGATAGGATAGAGGATAGGATAGAGGATAGAATAGGATAGAGGATAGGATAGGATAGAGGATTGGATAGACGGTAGGATAGGATAGCGGATAGGATAGGATAGAGGATAGGATAGGGCAGAGGATACGATAGGGGATTTTATAGGATAGAGGATAGGATAGGATAGAGGATAGGATAGGACAGACGATAGGATAGGATAGAGGATAGTATAGGGATTTGATAGGATAGAGGTTTGGATAGGATAGAGGATAGGATAGGATAGAGGATAGGATAGGATAGAGGATAGGATAGGATAGAGGATAGGATAGGATAGAGGATAGGATAGGATAGTGGATAGGATACACGATTCGATAGGATAGAGGATAGGATAGGACAGAGGATTTGATAGGATAGAGGATAGGATAGGATACAGGAAAGGATAGGATTGTGGATAGGATTGGATACAGGATAGGATAGAATAGAGGATAGGATACGGGATTGGATAGGATAGGATAGAGGATAGGATAGGATAGAAGACAGGATAGGATAGAGGATTGGATATGACACAGGAAAGGATAGGATTGAGGATAGATGATAGGATAGGATAGAGGATAGGATAGGATAGAGGATATGATAGGATAGGGGAATTGATAGGATAGAGGATAGGATAGGATAGAGGATAGGATAGAGGATAGAATAGGATAGAGGATAGGATAGGATAGAGGATTGGATAGACGGTAGGATAGGATAGAGGATAGGATAGGATAGAGGATAGGATAGGAAAGAGGATAGGATAGGGGATTTGATAGTATAGAGGATAGGATAGGATAGACGATAGGATAGGATAGAGGATAGGATAGGGTAGAGGATAGGATAGGATAGAGGATAGGATAGGATAGAGGATAGGATAGTGGATAGAATAGGATAGAGGATAGGATAAAAAAGAAGGATAGGATAGGATAGGGGATTGGATAGGATAGGATAGAGGATAGGCTAGGATAGAAGATAGGATAGGATAGAGGATAGGATAGGATAGAAGATAGTATAGGGATTTGATAGGATAGAGGATAGGATAGGATAGAAGATAGGATAGGATAGAGGATAGGATAGGATAGATGATAGGATAGGATGGAGGATCGGATAGGATACAGGATAGGATAGCATAGGGGAATTGATAGGATAGAGGATAGGATAGGATAGAGGATAGGATAGGATAGAGGATAGGATAGGATAGAGGATAGGATAGGATAGAGGATAGGATAGGATAGAGGATAGGATAGGATAGAGGATAGCGTAGGATAGAGGATAGGATAGGATAGAGGATACGATAGGATAGAGGATAGGATAGGATAGAGGATAGGATAGGGCAGAGGGTACGATAGGGGATTTGATAGGATAGAGGATAGGATAGGATAGAGGATAGGATAGGATAGAGGATAGAGTAGGATAGAGGATAGGATAGGATAGAGGATAGGATAGACGGTAGGATAGGATAGAGGATAGGATAGGATAGAGGATAGGATAGGATAGAGGATAGGATAGGATAGAGGATAGGATAGGGGATTTGATAGGATAGAGGATAGGATAGGATAGAAGATAGGATAGGATAGAGGATAGGATAGGATAGAGGATAGGATAGGATAGAGGAGAGAATAGGATAGAGGATAGGATAGGATAGGATAGAAGATAGGATAGGATAAAGGATAGGATAGGATAGAGGATAGGATAGAGGATATAATAGGATAGAGGATAGGATAGGATAGAGGATAGGATAGGATAGCTTATAGGATAGGATAGAGGATAGGATAGCGCAGAGGATAGGATAGGGGATTTGATAGGATAGAGGATAGGATAGGATAGAGGATAGGATAGGATAGAGGATAGAATAGGATAGAGTATAGGATAGGATAGAGGATAGGATAGAGGATAGGATAGGATAGAGGATAGGATAGGATAGAAGATAGGATAGGATAGGATAGAGGATAGGATAGGATAGAAGATAGGATAGGATAGAGGATAGGATAGGATAGGATAGAGGATAGGATAGGACAGACGATAGGATAGGATAGAGGATAGTATAGGGATTTGATAGGATAGAGGTTTGGATAGGATAGAGGATAGGATAGGATAGAGGATAGGATAGGATAGAGGATAGGATAGGATAGAGGATAGGATAGGATAGAGGATAGGATAGGATAGTGGATAGGATACACGATTCGATAGGATAGAGGATAGGATAGGACAGAGGATTTGATAGGATAGAGGATAGGATAGGATACAGGAAAGGATAGGATTGTGGATAGGATTGGATACAGGATAGGATAGAATAGAGGATAGGATACGGGATTGGATAGGATAGGATAGAGGATAGGATAGGATAGAAGACAGGATAGGATAGAGGATTGGATATGACACAGGAAAGGATAGGATTGAGGATAGATGATAGGATAGGATAGAGGATAGGATAGGATAGAGGATATGATAGGATAGGGGAATTGATAGGATAGAGGATAGGATAGGATAGAGGATAGGATAGAGGATAGAATAGGATAGAGGATAGGATAGGATAGAGGATTGGATAGACGGTAGGATAGGATAGAGGATAGGATAGGATAGAGGATAGGATAGGAAAGAGGATAGGATAGGGGATTTGATAGTATAGAGGATAGGATAGGATAGACGATAGGATAGGATAGAGGATAGGATAGGGTAGAGGATAGGATAGGATAGAGGATAGGATAGGATAGAGGATAGGATAGTGGATAGAATAGGATAGAGGATAGGATAAAAAAGAAGGATAGGATAGGATAGGGGATTGGATAGGATAGGATAGAGGATAGGCTAGGATAGAAGATAGGATAGGATAGAGGATAGGATAGGATAGAAGATAGTATAGGGATTTGATAGGATAGAGGATAGGATAGGATAGAAGATAGGATAGGATAGAGGATAGGATAGGATAGATGATAGGATAGGATGGAGGATCGGATAGGATACAGGATAGGATAGCATAGGGGAATTGATAGGATAGAGGATAGGATAGGATAGAGGATAGGATAGGATAGAGGATAGGATAGGATAGAGGATAGGATAGGATAGAGGATAGGATAGGATAGAGGATAGGATAGGATAGAGGATAGCGTAGGATAGAGGATAGGATAGGATAGAGGATACGATAGGATAGAGGATAGGATAGGATAGAGGATAGGATAGGGCAGAGGGTACGATAGGGGATTTGATAGGATAGAGGATAGGATAGGATAGAGGATAGGATAGGATAGAGGATAGAGTAGGATAGAGGATAGGATAGGATAGAGGATAGGATAGACGGTAGGATAGGATAGAGGATAGGATAGGATAGAGGATAGGATAGGATAGAGGATAGGATAGGATAGAGGATAGGATAGGGGATTTGATAGGATAGAGGATAGGATAGGATAGAAGATAGGATAGGATAGAGGATAGGATAGGATAGAGGATAGGATAGGATAGAGGAGAGAATAGGATAGAGGATAGGATAGGATAGGATAGAAGATAGGATAGGATAAAGGATAGGATAGGATAGAGGATAGGATAGAGGATATAATAGGATAGAGGATAGGATAGGATAGAGGATAGGATAGGATAGCTTATAGGATAGGATAGAGGATAGGATAGCGCAGAGGATAGGATAGGGGATTTGATAGGATAGAGGATAGGATAGGATAGAGGATAGGATAGGATAGAGGATAGAATAGGATAGAGTATAGGATAGGATAGAGGATAGGATAGAGGATAGGATAGGATAGAGGATAGGATAGGATAGAAGATAGGATAGGATAGGATAGAGGATAGGATAGGATAGAAGATAGGATAGGATAGAGGATAGGATAGGATAGAGGATAGGATAGGATAGAGGATAGGATAGAGGATAGAATAGGATAGAGGATAGGATAAAATAGAGGATAGGATAGGATAGGGGATTGGATAGGATAGGATAGAGGATAGGCTAGGATAGAAGATAGGATAGGATAGAGGATAGGATAGGATAGAAGATAGTATAGGGATTTGATAGGATAGAGGATAGGATAGGATAGAAGATAGGATAGGATAGAGGATAGGATAGGATAGAGGATAGGATAGGATAGGATAGAGGATATGATAGGATAGGGGAATTGATAGGATAGAGGATAGGATAGGATAGAAGATAGGATAGGATAGAGGATAGGATAGGATAGAGGATAGGATAGGATAGAGGATAGGATAGAGGATAGAATAGGATAGAGGATAGGATAGGATAGAGGATTGGATAGACGGTAGGATAGGATAGCGGATAGGATAGGATAGAGGATAGGATAGGGCAGAGGATAGGATAGGGGATTTTATAGGATAGAGGATAGGATAGGATAGAGGATAGGATAGGGCAGACGATAGGATAGGATAGAGGATAGTATAGGGATTTGATAGGATAGAGGTTTGGATAGGATAGAGGATAGGATAGGATAGAGGATAGGATAGGATAGAGGATAGGATAGGATAGAGGATAGGATAGGATAGAGGATAGGATAGGATAGAGGATAGTATAGGATAGAGTATAGGATAGGATAGAGGACAGGGTAGGATAGAGGATAGTATAGGATAGAGGAAAGGATAGGAAAGTGGTTAGGATAGGATGGATGATAGGATAGATTATAGGATAGAGGATCGGATAGGATAGAGGATAGGATAGGTGATTGGATAGGATACATGCTAGGAGACGATAGAGAATAGGATAGGATAGACGGTATTATATGAAAGAGGATCCGATAGGATAGAGAATAGGATAGGAAAGACGATAGGATAGGATAGAGAATGGGATAGGATAGAGGATAGGATAGGATAAGGGATAGGATAGGGGATTGGATAGCATAGAGAATAGGATAGGATAGAGGATATTATAGGATAGAGGGTAGGATAGGATACAGGATAGGACAGAATAGAGAATTGGATAGTATAGAGAATATCATAGGATAGAGGATAGGATAAGATAGAGGATATTATAGGATAGAGGATAGGTTAGGATAGAGGATATGATAGGATAGAGGATAGGATAGGATGGAGGATATTATAGGATAAAGGGTAGGATAGGATAGAGGACAGTATAGAGGATTGGATGGAATAGAGGATAGGATAGGATTGAGGATAGGATAGGATAGAGGATAGGATAGGATAGAGGATGGGATAGGATAGAGGATATTATAGGATAGAGGAAAGGATAGGAAAGTGGATAGGATAGGATGGATGATAGGATAGAGGATAGGATAGAGGATTAGATAGGATAGAGGATACTATATTATAGAGGATAGGATACGATAGAGGATACGATATTATAGGCGATATGATAGGATAGTGGAGAGGATAGGATAGAGGAAAGGATAGGAAAGTGGTTAGGATAGGATGGATGATAGGATAGATTATAGGATAGAGGATCGGATAGGATAGAGGATAGTATAGGATAGAGGATAGGATAGGATAGGATAGGATAAAGGATAGGATAGGATAGTGGATAGGATAGAGGATAGGATAGAGGATAGGATAGGATAGAGGATAGGTTAGGACAGAGGATACGATAGGATAGAGTATAGGATAGGATAGAGGATATTATACGATAGAGGATTGGATAGAATAGATAATATTAGAGGATAGAGGATAGGATAGGATAGAGCATAGGATAGAGGATAGAATAGAGGATTGGATAGGATAGAGGATGTTATAGGATAGACGACAGGATAGGATAGAGGATACGATAGGATTGAGGATAGGATAGGATAGAGGATACAGGATACAGGATAGGATAGGATAGAGGATAGGATAGGTTAGAGGATAGTATAAAATAGAGAATAGGATAGGATAGGAAAGAGGATAGGATAGGACAGAGGATACGATAGGATAGATGATGGGATAGGATAGAGGATGCGATATGTTACAGGATAGGATAGGATAGTGGTTAGTATAGGATAGAGGACAGGATAAGATAGAGGGTAGGATAGGATAGAGGATAGGATAGGATAGAGGATACAGGATACAGGATAGGATAGGATAGAGGATAGAATAGGATGGAGGATAGGATCGGATAGAGGATATTATACGATAGAGGATTGGATAGAATAGAGGATATTATAGTATAGAGGATAGGATAGGATAGAGCATAGGATAGAGGATAGAATAGAGGATTGGATAGGATAGAAGATCTTATAGGATAGACGATAGGATAGGATAGACGATAGGATAGGATAGAGGATACGATAGGATTGAGGATAGGATAGCATAGAGGATAGGATAGGATAGAGGATAGGATAAGATAGAGGGTAGGACAGGATAGAGGATAGGATAGGATAGAGGATAGAGGATAGAGGATACAGGATAGGATAGGATAGAGGATAGGATAGAATAGAGGATAGGATCGGATAGAGGATACGATAGGTTAGAGGATAGGATAGGATACAGGATGGGATAGGATAGAGGATACGATAGGATAGGGGATAGGATAGTACAGAAAATAGGATAGGACAGAGGATAGGATAGGATAGAGGATAGGATAGAGGATACGATAGAGGATTGGATAGGATAGAGGATATTATATAATTGAAGATAGGATAGGATAGATGATAGGATAGGATAGAGGACAGGATAGGATAGAGGACAGGATAGGATAGAGGATAGTATAGGATAGAGTATAGGATAGGATAGAGGACAGGGTAGGATAGAGGATAGTATAGGATAGACTATAGGATAGGATAGAGGACAGGATAGGATAGAGGATAGGATACGATAGAGGATAGGATAGGATAGAGGATAGGATATGATAGAGGATACGATAGGATTGAGGATAGGATAGGATAGAGGATAAGATAGGATAGAAGATAGGATAGGATATAGGATGGGATAGGATAGAGGATACGATAGGATAGAGGATAGGATAGTATACAGGATTGGATAGGATAGAGGATAGGATAGGATAGGACAGAGGATACGATATAATAGAGCATAGGAGAGGACGGAGTATACGATAGGATAGTATACGATAGAATAGACAATAGGATAGGATATAGGACAGGATAGGATAGAGGATAGGATAGGATAGAGGACTGGATAGGATAGAGGATAGGATAGGATAGACGATAGGATAGGATAGAGGATGGGATAGCATAGAGGATAGGATAGGATAGAGGATATTATAGGATAGAGGGTAGGATAGGATACAGGATAGGATAAGATAGAGGATAGAATAGGATAGAGGGTAGGATAGGATAGAGGATAGGATAGGATAGAGGATAGGATAGGATATAGGATTGGATAGAGGATAGGATAGAGGATAGGAAAGGATAGAAGATAGGATAGGATAGAGGATAGGATAGGATAGAGGATAGGATAGGATAGAGGATAGGATAGGATAGAGGATAGGATAGGATAGAGGATAGGATAGGATAGAGGATAGAATAGGATAGTGGATAGGATAGGATAGAGGATAGGATAGACGGTAGGATAGGATAGAGGATAGGATAGGATAGAGGATAGGATAGGATAGACGATAGGATAGGATAGAGGATAGGATAGGATAGATGATAGGATAGGATGGAGGATTGGATAGGATACAGGATAGGATAGCATAGGGGAATTGATAGGATAGAGGATAGGATAGGATAGAGGATAGGATAGGATAGAGGATAGGATAGGATAGAGGATAGGATAGGATAGAGGATAGGATAGGATAGAGGATAGGATAGGATAGAGGATAGGATAGGATAAAGGATAGGATAGGATAGAGGATAGGATAGGATAGAGGATAGGATAGGATAGAGGATAGGATAGGATAGAGGATAGGATAGGATAGAGGATAGGATAGAGGATAGGATAGGATAGAGGATAGGATAGGATAGAGGATAGGATAGGATAGAGGATAGGATAGAGGATAGGATAGGATAGAGGATAGGATAGGATAGAGGATAGGATAGGATAGAGGATAGGATAGAGGACAGGATAGGAAAGAGTATAGGATAGGATAGAGGATGGAATAGGATAGAGGATAGGATAGACGATAGGATAGGATAGAGGATAGGATAGGATAGAGGATAGGATAGGATAGAGGATAGGATAGACGATATGATAGGATAGAGGATAGGATAGGATAGAGGATAGGATAGAGGATAGAATAGGATAGAGGATAGGATAGGATAGAGGATTGGATAGACGGTAGGATAGGATAGAGGATAGGATAGGATAGAGGATAGGATAGGAAAGAGGATAGGATAGGGGATTTGATAGGATAGAGGATAGGATAGGATAGACGATAGAATAGGATAGAGGATAGGATAGGATAGAGGATGGGATAGGATAGAGGATAGGATAGGATAGAGGATATCATAGGATAGAGGATAGGATAGGATAGATGATTGGATAGGATAGAGGATTGGATAGGATACAGGATTGGATAGAGGGTAGAATAGGATAGAGGATAGGATAGGATAGAGGATAGGGTAGGATAGCTGATAGGATAGGATAGAGGATAGGATAGGGCAGAGGATAGGATAGGGGATTTTATAGGATAGCGGATAGGATAGGATAGAGGATAGGATAGGATAGAGGATAGAATAGGATAGAGGATAGGATAGGATAGAGGATAGGATAGGATAGAGGATAGGATAGGACAGAGGATAGGATAGGGGATTTGATAGGATAGAGGATAGGATAGGATAGACGATAGGATATGATAGAGGATAGGATAGGATAGAGGATAGGATAGGATAGAGGATAGGATAGGATAGAGGATTGGATAGAGGATAGGATAGGGTAGAAGATTGGATAGGATAGAGGATAGAATAGGATAGAGGATAGGATAGGATAGAGGATAGGATAGGATAGAGGATAGGATAGAGGATAGGATAGGATAGAGGATAGGATAGGATAGAGGATAGGATAGGATAGAGGATAGGATAGGATAGAGGATAGGATAGAGGATAGGATAGGATAGAGGATAGGATAGGATAGAGGATAGGATAGGATAGAGGATAGGATAGGATAGAGGATAGAATTGAGGATAGGATAGGATAGAGGATTGGATAGGATAGAGGATTGGATAGGATACAGGATAGGATAGGATAGAGGATAGGATAGGGGATTTGATAGGATAGAGGATAGGATAGGAAAGAAGATAAGATATGATACAGGATAGGATAGAGAATAGGTTAGGATAGAGAATTGGAACGGATAGATGATATTATAGGATAGGGGATAGGATATCATAGAGTATACGATATTAAAGAGGGTATGATAGGATAGAGCATCGGATAGGGGATTGGATAGGATAGGATAGAGGATAGGCTAGGATAGAGGATAGGATAGAGGATAGGATAGGACAGAGGATAGGACAGGGGATTTGATAGGATAGAGGATAGGATAGGATAGACGATAGGATAAGATAGCATAGGAAAGCATAGAAGATAGGATAGGATAGAGGATAGGATAGGATAGAGGATAGGATAGGATAGAGGATAGGATAGGATAGAGGATAGGATAGGATAGAGGATAGGATAGGATAGAGGATAGGATAGGATAGAGGATAGGATAGGATAGAGGATATCATAGGATAGAGGATAGGATAGGATAGATGATTGGATAGGATAGAGGATTGGATAGGATACAGGATTGGATAGAGGGTAGAATAGGATAGAGGATAGGATAGGATAGAGGATAGGGTAGGATAGCTGATAGGATAGGATAGAGGATAGGATAGGGCAGAGGATAGGATAGGGGATTTTATAGGATAGCGGATAGGATAGGATAGAGGATAGGATAGGATAGAGGATAGAATAGGATAGAGGATAGGATAGGATAGAGGATAGGATAGGATAGAGGATAGGATAGGACAGAGGATAGGATAGGGGATTTGATAGGATAGAGGATAGGATAGGATAGACGATAGGATATGATAGAGGATAGGATAGGATAGAGGATAGGATAGGATAGAGGATAGGATAGGATAGAGGATTGGATAGAGGATAGGATAGAGGATAGGAAAGCATAGAAGATAGGATAGGATAGAGGATAGGATAGGATAGAGGATAGGATAGAGGTTAGGATAGGGTAGAAGATTGGATAGGATAGAGGATAGAATAGGATAGAGGATAGGATAGGATAGAGGATAGGATAGGATAGAGGATAGGATAGAGGATAGGATAGGATAGAGGATAGGATAGGATAGAGGATAGGATAGGATAGAGGATAGAATTGAGGATAGGATAGGATAGAGGATTGGATGGGATAGAGGATAGAGGATAGGATAGGATACAGGAAAGGATAGGATTGAGGATAGGATTGGATACAGGAAAGGATAGGATTGTGGATAGATGATAGGATAGGATAGAGGATTGGATAGGATACAGGATAGGATAGAGGATTGGATAGGATACAGGATAGGATAGGGGATTTGATAGGATAGACGATAGGATAGGATAGAAGATAGGATAGGATAGAGAATAGGATAGGATAGAGGATAGGATAGGATAGAGGATAGGATAGGATAGAGTATAGGATAGGATAGAGGATAGGATAGGATAGATGATAGGATAGGATAGAGGATATCATAAGATAGAGGATAGGATAGGATAGATAATAGGATAGGATAGAGGATTGGATAGGATACAGGATTGGATAGGATAGGGGAATTGATAGGATAGAGGATAGGATAGGATAGAAGATAGGATAGGATAGAGGATAGGATAGGATAGAGGATAGGATAGGATAGAGGATAGCGTAGGATAGAGGATAGGATAGGATAGAGGATACGATAGGATAGAGGACAGGATAGAGGGTAGAATAGGATAGAGGATGGGATAGGATAGAGGATAGGATAGGATAGCTGATAGGATAGGATAGAGGATAGGATAGGGCAGAGGATAGGATAGGGGATTTTATAGGATAGAGGATAGGATAGGATAGAGGATAGGATAGGATAGAGGATAGAATAGGATAGAGGATAGGATAGGATAGAAGATTGGATAGACGGTAGGATAGGATAGAGGATAGGATAGGATAGAGGATTGGATAGAGGATAGGATAGAGGATAGGAAAGCATAGAAGATAGGATAGGATAGAGGATAGGATAGGATAGAGGATAGGATAGGATAGAGGATAGAGGATAGGATGGGATAGAGGATAGGATAGGATAGAGGATAGGATAGGATAGAGGATAGGATAGGATAGAGGATAGGATAGGATAGAGGATAGGATAGGATAGAGGATAGGATAGAGGTTAGGATAGGGTAGAAGATTGGATAGGATAGAGGATAGAATAGGATAGAGGATAGGATAGGATAGAGGATAGGATAGGATAGAGGATAGGATAGAGGATAGGATAGGATAGAGGATAGGATAGGATAGAGGAT